>NC_084596.1:45603492-45903492 GCF_033807715.1 Cololabis saira | reverse complement strand
TCAACTGGACTCTGATCAACTGCAGTCCATCTCGTAAACACAGCTCCTTGGTGGGGAAAAAAGAAAATTGTGACAAGATAGAGAACTATCTAAAAAGCAAAAGTGATGCAGTATAGACTTCCAAAACATAGCTTTCACTGCAACTTGGCTGGCCGGAGAAAATCCCCTGCTGTTTTCAAAATCTTATGCCACTTTGACTGTCTGCTGCAGCTAAGACAATTTCACAGACCCCACTAAAAAAAACCAAAACCTAGTCGGCAGACTGGAAAGTACGGAAGAGTGTTAGGGCCAGGCAGGAGAAAAGTAACATTTTAGAGGAGGGAGATTTTTTTTCATTATGCACTTCGAGAAAAAAGTCGAAATGTTGAGAAAAAAGTCGAAATGTCGAGAATAATGTTGAAGTACAATTTCGAGAAAAAAGTCGAAATGTATTTCAACTTTATTCTCGAAATTCCGACTTTATTCACGAAATTTCAACTTCATTCTTGAAATTGTATTTCAACATTAATCTTGACATTTCGACTTTTTTCTTCACGTTTCGACTTTTTTCTCGAAATACACAATAAGAAAAAAATCTTCCCCGTTCAAATATTTTTTCTCCTGCATGGCCCTGATACTCTTCCCTAGTAAAGGAAGCTCCATGCAGCTGGTAGGACCTTTACTGGTAATTTCTGGTACTAAGGCAGGAGTTTCAGTAAAGTCTATAAATTGTTGTTTGTGTCCACAGCCCATCAGCAATGCTGACTTCATCGTACCGGTGGAGATTGATGGTACCGTTCATCAGGTATTGTACAGAACCACTGACAAGGCCTTCTATTAAATGCTTATTAAAGCTATTTTAGCTGGTTTTAGTTGTCCATCTCCATCCTGGTGCCAAGATCCTGGAGTGACTGGCTGTTATCGGGTTCAAGTAATCCAGGATAGGCTGTGAATATCCTGGTTGGCCTATTCATGATTACTTGCACTGGGTGGCAGCCCCTGGGCGGAGAAGCGCCGGAAACACCCCCACAATGATGTGTCTGTGAATACGTTTACATGCAGTCAAAATTCGGGTTTTGCTAATATTCCGGTGACTGAAACATTGGGAATAATCTGTTTCCATGTGTGAGCAAACAGGGTTATCCCTGTATACATGGTAATTAATCATTCTGGATATCTGTATCAAACCACAACGCACGGAGAACATCATGACGCAATTCCCGTCATTTCCGCTTCTTCTTCCTGTATCCAAATTCAAAACAAATGCTGCTTCGCGCAACTTTTCTCTCACCTTCTTGTAAATCTTCTATCCCGGTACTTTCTACCGTCTACAAATGTAGAAATGTTCATATCCTTCATTACATTTATGAAGTGATTAGTCTCCTCCTGGTCTTGGTTTCTCCGTGTTTAGAAGAACTTCCTGGACTCAAAAGACCAGGATTCCTTGTGAACAGAGCATGTGCAGAAAACAAATTCCTGTTCTGTTTGATGGGGATATTCTGTTTGGCGTTTACATGACCCAATATTCAGGTTTTAAAAGGAGGAACACAGGGGTCATATTGGGGTTTTTAAAAACCCCAATATGAGCAAATTCTGGTTATTCAAAGGGGTTATTGGTGTTTACATGGCCGTGCAAATTCGAGTTATTGACAATATTGGGGTTTTAAAAGGGTTATTGATGCATGGAAACGTAGTCTGTGTTGCAGCAAAATGACTCAGCTGTCGTGTCGCTCCACTTCTGAATGGACCTGCTTCTCACAATGCCAATGGTTTTGCTGATGCTTGTCGGATAATCTTCAGTTCTTATCTGGGACTAAAACCCCCTGTCTGTTCAGGTGTATGTGCTGAAGAGACCACACGTGGATGAGTTTCTGCAGAAGATGGGGGAATTATTTGAATGTGTGCTCTTCACAGCCAGCCTCGCCAAGGTTTGTAACGATCTCCTGCTTCATCTGACTTGTTCTGATCCAACCAGTGGAACTATAAACCCATCTGCTCATGCCATCTGAACTTTCACATTTCCTTTGATTTGCTCTCCGTCCGTCTCCTTGCCCAAATAAAGCGTGGGTAAGTGCGATGCCTCAGAAAGCAGAGGTGCAGTGACTCGTCCTCCGTAGCAGCAGGCTCTTCCTGCCGAGTACCAGGCCCGGAGGCAGCAGTGCTTTCTTGTGTCATAGAGTAGACTTTCCCCAGGCCCCTTCCGTGTGGAGTATGATTGTACGGTGGCCGAGACCCGACATTGCTGAAAATGAAAGAAACGCTGCAAATAAAATAAACGCTTTTCAAATAAAATAAATGCTGCAAATAAAAACAAACGCCGCTGCAAATAAAAAAAAAACGATGCAAATAAAAAAGCCACAACAGAAGTGAATTACCGGGAACTATTTTTGCTGTTGTACCGGTGTTTTTTACGTGAGAGGAGAAGAAGAAGACGAAGAGGACGTAAGTGAAAAGGAAGAAATAAGAAGAGCGAGGAATAAGAAGAACAACGAACGAGAAAATAAGTGAAAAGGTTAGTGTTCAACGTCGCTACGTGTAATTTTTAATGTGCAACACCGGTGCATCGGCAAAAATAGTCCCTGGTAATTCACTTCTGTTGTGGCTTTTTTATTTGTGTAGTTTTTTTATTTTATTTGCAGTGGGTTTTCTTTATATTTGCAGTTTTTTATTTGCAGCGGCGTTTCTTTTTGTTTGCAGCGTTTATTTTATTTGCTAAGCGTTTCTTTTATTTGCAGCGGCGTTTGTTTCTGTTTGCAGCGTTACTTTTATTTTCAGCAATGGCGGGTCTCGGCCACCGTAAGATAGCTTTCAAAAAGATGTGTCCATGTTATGACTATTTGTGTTGTTAATGATAAACATTTGTACGTAAATAAAAAAGTTGTACCCAAAATTCTGCTGTCACACACACGAGTCTGATAAATGATTAGGGTTAGGATTGTTTTTATGCGAGTATGGATCTAAAAGCTGTGAGTGCAACGTCTTATGAACACAACTCTAATTTCTACGACTACGAGTCTTCACTGAGAACACAAACTCAAGTTTTTGGGTACGAGTCGAAAAACTGTTGAAATGACGTCAAAGGCAGGTCAGGGGAAAGCAATGGAACCCTGAATGATGCTGAAGCCATTTTGTAAATAACTCTGCACTGACCGAGAACAGTCACCAAAGAGGAATTGAAACCGAACTTATACAATTAACGTTATATATATATTATAAATATACAAAATGGACCGATCTATATGCCAATTGGCACAATTTATAACGTTAAATCATTAAAAGCCATATTTTGGTCAACATTATGTCTCAAATTAGTTTTGTTTTTGTCTTCATTAGTAGCTAATGCAATAACTAACTGGCATGTCATCAGCTTGTAAGCTAAAGCAGTCTGTCTTTACGTCCATAAACTGTATATTATTTAAAGGGGACCTATTATGGCATTTAATGTCTATTTTAAACAGGCCTTGAATGTCTTCAAAACAAGCTTTTGATTGTTTTTTCTACATAGATTAGAAATTCAGCCTCTGGCCCATGTCTTTATTTTTACCGTTTCTAACCTCATTATCTATGCGGGATTCTGAGTGGGCGGGGCTATGATAATGAGGCTCTGTGCTGATTGGCTGCCTGAATGACGCGATACACCGCTACGAAAAAATGACGGAAGCTCCGGCCGGCGGAGTTGAGGCTGATTTATGGTTCCGCATTGGTGTAACGCAGAACCATAATTCAGGCTTTATGCGAGCGAACGTCAGCGACAAAATCACTTCCATTGCTTTATTTTCTATTGGACTGTCCTAACTGGCCGTTTTAAGCTGAACATTTGTCGGACGCCCTGCTTCTATTTTCTTCCTGCCGCTCGCGTTGAAAGCCGGTTGAAAGCGCTGTAGGAAACGGTCACGGATGAGGAACGGCTGATCCTGTTAGTTGAAATGAGAAGTTATCTCTATGATTCCTCCTCATTTCACTACAAAAACCTCAATAAAGTGGCAGCTGCTGGAGGGAGATGGACAGAGAGCGTCCGATGTCACGCAGTGCGACGTGATAGTCGGACGCTCGCATGCAGTTACACGGTTTTATAGTTGTGGGTGTGGTTTGTATTTTGGTTCCGTAACGACGGGAGCAGAATCTTATTGGCTCGTAGATCCACATCAGACAGGATGGATCATCCGGACAGCTGTACAGACACTGCAGAATCTGGTTGTTTTCCTCCTCCTCTGAGTTGGCAGGCTGAGGGGAGACCACTTTATATATGTTAAAGCAAGAGAAACCTGTTTTTCATAATAGGTCCCCTTTAAAACAGTACAATTTCATGAAATAAATAACTAAATAAAAATAATTAATGTTGGTAGGGTTATTTCCCGTTGGTGCTTACCCTGCGTTAGCGGCGTCCATGGCTGCTCCGTTGCCCACAAACTTGAGTTCGTGTTCTCAGGGAAGACTACTAGTCGTAGAAATTAGAGTTGTATTCATAAGACTTTGCACTCACAGCTTTTAGAAACCAAGTTTTTGGGTGACATGCTGGATGAGAATTTGAATTGGAAATCACATATACATTATACAAAGATAAAAATATCAAAAACAATTGCTCTGTTACACAAAGTAAAGGATTCATTGGACAACAAAGCATTGTACATTTTCTATAACACTCTTTGATTGTTCCATATCTGACCTACTGTGTTGAAGTTTGGGGAAATGCCGATAGATGGATAGATGGATAGATGGATAGATGGATAGATGGATAGATGGATGGATAGATAGATAGATAGATAGATTTACTTTATTAATCCCGAAGGAAATTCAAGAGTGGCCAACTGCTCACAGAATCAGTCACACACACAACTAGTATGATAAAACAGATTAATAAATATCTAAAATAAATAAATGTAAATGTAAAACATATATTCAGTCAATTTTCATTTTGCAAAAAAGAGTCATAATAATAATCAGTAGAAAACGATATAGAGATCCAACAAATCCATTATTCCTTCAGTTAAAATTGTTGAAATTTCATGAATTAGTAGATTATAGTATTCTGCAAATTATGTTAAAGCTCATAAAAAACTTTACCACATTCAGAAAAGATTTGAAAAAAGAGAAAGCAAGTATACTTAGTAGTTGTTTTTTTATTTTTAATTTGTTATTTGTGAATTTATTTCTTGGAAAAAGGGGCAGATTAGAAAAGATTCTTCTTCTTTCTGCTCCCTTGTCATTCACAATTTATGAACATTTGTGTTTGTATTGAATTGTTTTTATTTTTTGAATGAAATAAAGAATAAAATAAAAATAATAGATTCATACTCGCATAAAAACAATCTTAACCCTAATAATTTATCAGACTCGTGTGTGACAGCAGAATTTTGGGTACAAATTTTTTATTTACGTACAAATGTTTATCATTACGAATAGTTGTAACATGGACACATCTTTTTGAAAGCGATCCTACTCCATACTGTGTTAGCTGAACGGTCGTGAAGGCCCACATGCTTGGCTTGTTTCACAAACATTGTTTAGTATTTAGTTTTCAGTGTGAAATATTGGACCTGCAACATTTACTGCCCTGCACAGAGAGCCCAGCTCGGGCTGCCGTGCATCCTTGTGTTCCACAAGAGGAGGATTTTGAAGGACGTGTCTTACATGTTTGTGTGTGTTTGGCTCGGCCAGTACGCAGACCCGGTGGCCGACCTGCTGGACCAGTGGGACGTGTTCCGGGCTCGGCTCTTCAGAGAGTCCTGCGTGTTTCACAGAGGGAACTACGTCAAAGACCTGAGCCGGCTGGGGCGAGAGCTCAGCAACGTCATCATCGTGGACAACTCACCTGCCTCTTACATCTTCCATCCAGAAAATGCTGTAAGTTTCTACATGAACTCTTTTCATATTCTCATGAAATCAGGAAGAACATAAGAGTGATTGTAGGATACAGTCATTATACCAGTAACTCTTAACAGCAGACTAAGACGCTTTGTATCATTTGGCTTTCAGTGAAACGCAAACTTTCTTTCGTTCTAATTGAATTAACGATAAATTTAAAAAAACATGCCTCCCCGAAACATTTCTTCTGTTGACCATGTTTGTAAGTAAATCCTAATCTTTTAACTTTTTGGGTGTTTTCAACCCAGAGCGGTTTGTGAGGCTTTAAATCAGGGCTCTTTAGCACCGCCCTAGTGGATCCCTGGAGCTTTTTCAAAAATGTTTGACCTTTTTTTTCCTTTTTTCTTTTTTTTTCTTCCTTTTTCCTTTCCTTTTTAATCTCGACATTTCGTCTTTTTTCACGAAATTTTGACTATTTCCTCGACATTTCGACTTTTTTCTCGAGATTGTACTTCAACATTAATCTCGACATTTGTATTTTTTTCTCAAAATGTCGATGTTTTTCTCGAAGCGCATAATGAAAAAAAAAAATCTCCCCCCAGTTCTAACTAATATAGAAACATGCAGCAGTATAGTTACCATGTTTTACCTGGTAATTGACAGGTACTTACCTTGTAGTTACTTGCCCAGTAATTCTATTTCCTAAGTATTTACCCAATAAGTACAGAAATGTTTACCTGGCTTTTACTCAGTAATTAAAGTGAAACTGGACTGTAAAAGAAACCGTGTGTTGTTTCCATAATATTACCTGTTACTTCCAGGTAATATTAAGTACAGAAATAATTACCTGATATTTACCCATTAATTAAAGTGAAACTGGTTAGATTATAATTATAAAGATTTGAACAATTGGCAAAACGTCTGATAATTACCTCCCCTTTACCCCGCAATTAGAAAGTTGGACCACACCCCCTCACATAAACCCCCTCACACACACCCCCTCACCACACCCCCTCACACACACCCCCTCACATATACCCCCTCACATATACCCCCTCACACACACCCCCTCACATATACCCCCTCACACACACCCCCTCACATATACCCCCTCACATATACCCCCTCACACACACCCCCTCACATATACCCCCTCACACACACCCCCTCACATATACCCCCTCACACACACCCCCTCACATATACCCCCTCACACACACCCCCTCACATATACCCCCTCACACACACCCCCTCACATATACCCCCTCACACACACCCCCTCACACACACCCCCTCACATATACCCCCTCACACACACCCCCTCACATATACCCCCTCACACACCACCACCACCTTGTGACAAATACGCCAAAACAGGTGATCTGTCAAAGACATTTTTTTTTCTTCAAAAGGATAAAGAAAAAATACAAAGTTCTGTATGAAAACATATTGTACAGTGTAAAACGTATTGCATAGAGTAAAACATAAAACTAGGCACAGTGTTGAAAATATAGGCACATTCAGTCAATCAATGCAACAAATAAAAAATACAGTGCATTCAATAATGATATAACAACATATTTAGATCTCAAACTGGCATGTCAAGCCCCCCAGTATTATCTGCATTTGGCCATCACCCTTAATCTCAATTTTTTTTCCAGAGACCCTCACAGAAGCAAAGATTTGAGTTAAAACTGGGAAAGAATATAAATACCCTTTTCATGTCACACGACCCCTACATGGCCTTTGTGCACCACAAGGGGTGCACGCACTGTAGCGGCCCGCTTGGATTAATCTTGGATGGATTTCTAGGCGTAGCCAGTGGCCGGAGGGGTTCCGGTTTGGGAACCTCAGGATTTCATCTCTGCTTTTTGCGTATGATGTCCTGTTGGCTTCATCGGACCGGGACCTTCAGCATGTGCTGGGGCGGAATCAGCACCTCCAAATCCGAGGCCATGGTTCTCCATCGGAAAAGGGTGGCATGCCTTCTCCGGGTGGGTGGAGAAGTCCTGCCTCAGGTGGAGGAGTTCAAGTATCTTGGGATCTTGTTCACGAGTGAGGGAACGATGGAGCGTGAGATTGACAGACGGATCGGTGCAGCGTCCGCAGTTATGCGGTCGATGTACCGGACCGTCGTGGTGAAGAAGGAGCTGAGTCGAAAGACGAAGCTCTCGATTTACCGGTCAATCTACGCACCTACCCTCACCTATGGTCATGAACTTTGGGTAGTGACCGAAAGGACAAGATCACGGATACAAGCGGCCGAGATGAGTTTCCTCCGCAGGGTGGTTGGACGCTCCCTTAGAGAGTGAGGAGTTCGGTCAGGAGCTCGGAGTCGAGCCGCTACTCCTTCACATTGAGAGGAGTCAGCTGAGGTGGCTTGGGCATCTGTACCGGATCCTCCTGGACGCCTCCCTAGGGAGGTGTTCCAGGCATGTCCCTCCTCCCTAGGGAGGAGTTCCAGGCATGTCCCCCCTCCCTAGGGAGGTGTTCCAGGCATGTCCCTCCTCCCTAGGGAGGTGTTCCAGACATGTCCCTCCTCCCTAGGGAGGAGTTCCAGGCATGTCCCCCCTCCCTAGGGAGGTGTTCCAGGCATGTCCCTCCTCCCTAGGGAGGAGTTCCAGGCATGTCCCTCCAGGAGACCCCGGGGAAGACCCAGGACACGCTGGAGAGACTGTCTCTCGGCTGGCCTGGGAACGCCTCGGACTCCCCTCGGAGGAGCTGGAGGAAGAGATGGAGGAAGAGCTGGAGGAAGAGCTGGAGGAAGAGATGGAGGAAGAGCTGGAGGAAGAGCTGGAGGAAGAGCTGGAGGAAGAGATGGAGGAAGAGCTGGAGGAAGAGCTGGAGGAAGAGCCGGAGGAAGTGTCTGGGGTGAAGGAAGTCTGGGCATCTCTGCTGAGGCTGCTGCCCCCGCGACCCGGGAACGGATAAGCAGCGGACGATGGATGGTTGAATTAAACCTTTTTAAACCGTTATGAATTAGTTTTTAGTTAAATTAAAATAATGACAGTTTTCTCGTTTGTTTTAACGAACTGGAACCACAATAAACCACAATAAAATAACTTTTCATAAGTTTCAACACAAAATATGACAAGTTAATCATTTGCTTGCATATTTTACCAATTCTGGAGCAGCGTTAGCATGCTGCTACGCCCGGACGGGAACAGGAAGTTAAGCTTCGTCAATGACGGAAGTAACAGAGGAAGAACGGTGCTCTTCAAAATAAAAGCATAAAAATAAAACGTAAAATGACAGAAGTACAAGCTCATATCGCTGCACTCAGGGCAGAGTGCTGCGCTATAAATTTGTAGATCTGCTATTTTTCAGCTGGTGGTGCATGTAAATGGCAGCAGATTACGTGCAGAGTGAATTAAGCACTTCTGTCATTTTACGTTTTTTTTTATGCTTTTATTTTGAAGAGCACCCTTCTTCCTCTGTTACTTCCGTTATTGACGAAGCTTAAAGAAGCTGTATGTAAGAGCAATAATAAAACGAATCATAAAATGACCCCGATATGTCAACAGACATTTAAAAATCATGTTCATTTCAAATACTTATGTCACTGACAACAGCACTCAAGCCAGGATATTCCAGTTTAAAAAGAGGAGTTGCAGCCCTCAACTGATGTTTATGTTGTCATTTTTTGTTTTGGCCTGAAGCTCCACCCTCCACCTATCTCCCAATCACCAAGTCAGTATTGTTTCTGAAGCTCCACCCTCCACCTATCTCCCAATCACCAAGTCAGTATTGTTTCTGAAGCCCCACCCTCCACCTATCTCCCAATCACCAAGTCAGTATTGTTTCTGAAGCTCCACCCTCCACCTATCTCCCAATCACCAAGTCAGTATTGTTTCTGAAGCTCCACCCTCCACCTATCTCCCAATCACCAAGTCAGTATTGTTTCTGAAGCTCCACCCTCCACCTATCTCCCAATCACCAAGTCAGTATTGTTTCTGAAGCTCCACCCTCCACCTATCTCCCAATCACCAAGTCAGTATTGTTTCTGAAGCTCCACCCTCCACCTATCTCCCAATCACCAAGTCAGTATTGTTTCTGAAGCTCCACCCTCCACCTATCTCCCAATCACCAAGTCAGTATTGTTTCTGAAGCTCCACCCTCCACCTATCTCCCAATCACCAAGTCAGTATTGTTTCGGCATCCGGGTTGCCAGCTCGGCTCTAATTATCGCAGCCATGGCAGCCTACGTTCCTGCTGCATTCTGCAGCCTACCTGGCAACCTCTGGTCGGGGGGAGGAGGGGGAGGGTACACGCCGCTCAACAATATTTTGAAAGTGACTGCAGTACCAGTTTTGGCCGTTTCTTACATACGGCTCCTTTAACTTCCTGTTCCCGTCCGAGCATGCTAACACTGCTCCAGAGTTGGTAAAATATGCAAGCAAATGATTAACCTATTAACGGGAAAACTGTGATTATTTTAATTTAAGTAAAAACTAATTCATAACGGTTTAAAAGGTTTAATTCATGTGAAAATGTATTTTTTGAGTTTACTAAATATTCTTTATGTTGTTAAAAATGTGAACATAGTTCCTCTTCATTATTCGTGGAAATAATATGTATTGTGGGATTTGTATTATTTTGTCCATGTACATATAGTTTTCACGGTGCCAGGCGAAAGGAGGAGAGAATAAAGTTGCACCAGTCGAAGCTCTCTGCATCTTGTGTGATTAATCCAAGCGGGCCGCTACAGTGCGTGCACCCCTTGTGGTGCACAAAGGCCATGTAGGGGTCGTGTGACATGAAAAGGGTATTTGTATTTGTATTCTTTCCCAGTTTTAACTCAAATCTTTGCTTCTGTGAGGGTTTCTGGAAAAAAAATTGAGATTAAGGGTGATGGCCAAATGCAGATAATACTGGGGGGCTTGACATGCCAGTTTGAGATCTAAATATGTTGTTATATCATTATTGAATGCACTGTATTTTTTATTTGTTGCATTGATTGACTGAATGTGCTTATATTTTCAACACTGTGCCTAGTTTTATGTTTTACACTATGCAATATGTTTTACACTGTACAATATGTTTTCATACAGAACTTTGTATTTTTTCTTTATCCTTTTGGAGAAAAAAAAATGTCTTTGACAGATCACCTGTTTTGGCGTATTTGTTACAAGGTGGTGGTGGTGTGTGAGGGGGTATATGTGAGGGGGTGTGTGTGAGGGGGGGTATATGTGAGGGGGTGTGTGTGAGGGGGGGTATATGTGAGGGGGTGTGTGTGAGGGGGGGTATATGTGAGGGGGTGTGTGTGAGGGGGGGTATATGTGAGGGGGTGTGTGTGAGGGGGTGTGGTGAGGGGGTGTGTGTGAGGGGGTTTATGTGAGGGGGTGTGGTCCAACTTTCTAATTGTGGGGTAAAGGGGAGGTAATTATCAGACGTTTTGCCAATTGTTCAAATCTTTATAATTATAATCTACAATTACCAGGTAATATTATGGAAACAACACACGCTTTCTTTTACAGTCCAGTTTCACTTTAATTACTGAGTAAAGGCCTGGTAAAAATGTCTGTACTTATTGGGTAAATACTTGAAACTACTGAAATAGAATTACTGGGCAAGTAACTACAAGGGAAGTACCTGCCAATTGCCAGGTAAAACATGGTAACTATCAGGTTAATTACAAGGTCAATAGAGTCATTTACACCCCTCGGGGGTACCTGCACCAATCCATTGATAATACATAAATCAATAATGAATGGGTAAATACCCGGTAGTTATCCATGAAATGTATAGTAAATACAAGGTAACTACATGGTCATTGAAGTGTAATTAGCTGGTAACTACCTCAAATATAGGTTATTATTTCCTGGTAGTTTGCAGAAAAATATTTAGTAATTACCTGGTACTTACTTAGAAATAATTCATGTAATTTCAGAGTAATTACATGGTAAATTGACTGGTAGTTACCAATATTAACCTAGTAAATACCTGTAATTTCCCTCATCGTTCCCATCTAATGTCTTTGTAATTACCTAGTAATGTTTAGTTTAAACAACCAGGTATTTACCATGTTATTACATGGTAAATACACATAATTACATGGTACAAGAAAATATGTGATAATTACCTAGTACTTACTGGGTAAATTACCCGGTAGTTACCATGTAATTACCTTGTAAATACAAGGTACTACTAGATAATTACAGTGTAATTACCATGGTATTACCTGGTTATTACTGTACTGTAAAAGAAAGGGTTACCAGAATCACTTCTCCAAGTAATGTTCATTGTTAATGTTTTTGTTCCCACTTCTCTTCAGGTTCCAGTTCAGTCCTGGTTTGACGACATGAATGACACAGAACTCCTGGACCTGCTGCCTTTCTTTGAGGGACTTAGCAAAGAAGACGAGGTGTACGGAGTCCTGCAGAACCTCCGGAGCAGGTAGCAGGACGGGCCGCTGCAGCGCCGGCCCGGCTCTCCCCTTCCCTCCAGCACCGTATCAGACTCGGCCAGGTCTCCTGCAGGTCTCCTGCAGGTCTCCTGCAGGCCCCCCTGGTCCCTGGTCCGAGGGGACGGCCCGGAGTCTCACTGTGGAAACCTTCATGTAACTGTGTCTTTAGCTCTCTGCTCCTGGGACCGGCTGCCTTCCGAGTGCCATCGCAAAAACCCCAACCTTTTTAGGATCCCAGGACCACAGAAAGACTGCAGAGAGTCCTCAGCTCATCTGCTGGGGACAAGAATACTAAGAGGACTGAACTCTGGTCTTTATTTTCAAATAGCAAAAGTTTTACTATTTGGTGAAGTGCAAATTTTAAAACCAAAAGGAGAATAAAAAACAAAAAAACTCCGGGACTTCTGTTGTGATGCCACAGAAAGCTCTAGAAGAGATTTAGTTCTCATGTTGTTGCTATGCAGGCAGTTTGTGGAAGTAGGAAGGACTGTGACTCTTTTCTTACCAAACGAAGTGCCTTGTGTGAATGTAGTTTATACGGGGAGTTACTTTGTACTCCAGAGTATTTCCAGAGTACTTCGCTCTTTTCACAAACGATATGCTTTAAAGTGGACACGGAAGTATCCTTTATATAAAGTTTTACTTTTGTGGTCATCAAACGCTGGGCAATTGTCTCGTAGTAATCTTCTTTTTCCCAGTGTGCTTGTGCCATTCTAGAGGTGTGACAGTGTTTCTTTCTGTTCTTTCCTTCCATGTTTAATAGTTGATTTGCTGTAGTGGGAGGACCCTGCATCCGTTTGATTTGATCTGACACTTCAGATAAAACTGTGCCATTTATCTTTCTGTCCTCACATTACCTATTTCATTTTATGATTTGCTAAATAAGGAACTATTTTTTAACAGGCTTCATATCTTTAGCAGGGTTTCAGCTGAAACTGTTAAACCATTAGTGAGTAGAGCATTATAGCTTTTCTAAGTTGAATGAATGTGTTTTTGTTTCCAGCCCCTTGTCACTCGTGTCCTGGTTGCTTTTTGGGGGTTTTTTGCACACAAGTGGTGCAGCTTCACCCTGAGGGGGCGTTCTTTTCCAAAGGGATGTGCACATTTGCAAAGGTGTCCTTTTTAATTCTTTCAAATAGTCTGGGATCTTAAATTGGTGGAGTGCCATGTCTTGTCTTTGTTTTTCCCCTGGTGACGTCGGGGACGGAGCGGCCTCCCCTCATCCAGCCCCGGTGGAAAAAACCACCATGTTTATCTGCCCAGAACCCCCGCTCCCCCCGCTCCTCTGCTTTTCTTTGTTTTTAACTCTTCTTCACCACAGTGCCTACGTTTGAGAGGAGCCCAACCAAACCGGATGCTGCAGCATTAACCACCACAGCAATAACCTTTTTCTGAGCATTCTGAGTTTCCATCCCTGCTCTGTTCTCCGTGTCCAGGTGTGAAGCAGCAACACCAGTCCAACTGTCACAGGTGTGGAGAAAAAACCTTCAACCTTCACCTTTCTTTGGATAAAGTGGTGGAACAACTTGAGTTATGGAAACCAAATGACTATTATTTTAGTTGTGGAAGAAGGCTTGAAGGTTCCAGGCCTGCAGGTCCCAGGGCTGGTCCCGGTCCCGGTCCCGGTCCCGGTCCTGGTCCTGGTCCTGGTCCTGGTCCTGGTGCTGGTCCTGGTGCTGGTGCTGGTCCTGGTGCTGGTGCTGGTCCTGGTCCTGGTGCTGGTGCTGGTGCTGGTGCTGGCCCGTTCTACAGGACTGCAGTTCTACTGGGGGAAACGGGTCAGGGCGTTGATGCTTCACTGCCGGTGGAGGAGCCAGCGTTTTCCTCACCAGTACCACACTGCAAAAACTCAAAATCTTCAGAATATTTGTCTTATTTCTAGTTAAAATGTCTCATTTTTAGTCAAACAAATCTCATTACACTTAAAACAAGAGTCATTACCAGAAAAATTACTTATTTGACAATTTTCACCTGTTTCAAGTAAATTTTCACTTGAAATAAGTAGAAAAATCTGCCAGGGGAACAAGATTTTTTTGCTTGTAATAAGAAGATAAATCTTGTCCCACTGGCAGATTTTTTTCTACTTATTTCAAGTGAAAATCTACCTGAAACAGGTGAAAATTGTCAAATAAGTTATTTTTCTGGTAATGACTCTTGTTTTAAGTGTAATGAAACTAAAAATGAGACATTTTAACTAGAAATAAGACTAATATTCTTGGTAAGATTTAGAGTTTTTGCAGTGCAGGGTCTGAAACCCCCTGGGGTCCCACATGCTCCCCCACTAATCACTCATTATGTGCTCTGTTTCTGGGTGATGGGGCGAGGTTAGAGACGTACACTACTTTCATGATGTCACCCTCTTCCCCGCCTTCAAGGCTGCTGCTCCTTCAGGGAAAGGGAAACTCTGAGCGTCCGTCTCCTGCCTGAGCAGTGAGCGTGATGCTGGTGACGAGCGTTTCCCAGCCTGACTCTTCTCAAGGCTCCTTTCCTCTGAGAAATGTTTGTAATGTGATATTTTTCTACATCCATCTCGTCAGTATTTGATTTAAAGAATTGCGTATTAGCAGTTTTCTGTAGGTTTGTTTTGGTTACATGCCCTTTCTTTCAGACCTGTCGTCCCTCTCTCTTGCCCTTCGGCAACAAATCCAAGTCAGGTGTTTCCTATCAGGGGGACGAGTGTGTGTGTGTGTGTGTGTGTTTATGCTTCCTTCCAGTTTTCCGTTGTGGATCACCTCACTCATAATCACTCCTAGTTAGTCTTGTATTGAGTTGACACCAAAGTTCTGAATCACTTGAGTTGGGCTCACTGTGGGTTGGGGGGCTTGTTCCTTCACTACTTTTTGTTTATAAAGAAACATGTCAGTTTCTTTGGGTATTGGCTACATGTTGTCGTTCTGAACATCAGTTTTCCCTTTTCTTTCCTTAATAAAGGCTTCATTACAGCAGTTTGGTGGCGTCTTTTCTTCTCGACTGCGTTACTCAAAGCCAAAGATGGTGATTTACATGTGACATGTTTTTATTGTTTCTCTGATGTCTGATCTGTCCTGAAGGTTTGAGGCTTAACTGTTCTGTTACGGTATCTTTGATTTTGCCATTGAAGTCCTTCCAGGCATCACAATAAAGCACATGTTTCTGGAGGAGGATTTCTTGTCTTTTGTTAGCAGATAATCTGCTAACTTGGCCTGGTTGTAGGAAGCTCAGTCTTCCCTCCGGCGCACTTTCATTGCATGGATAGAATTGAATATTAAACACGCTTAACAACAAATGTGGCGCCACAGTTTGGACTTCTGACTCAGTTTGCAGTGAAACAGAAAGAGAGGAGACTCATCTGTTGGAAAATCACAGTGTCACGTGGTTTTATAGTACAAAGAAATGCAACATTTCTGCGGATTTTGTTTAGGTAACGTCACACTTTCACTTCTGTTTTACGCCTGAATAACGGGCCAAAGCCTCCGGGGCTTCCAGACATTTTTTGTAAATTGCAGATTAATTTTCACAGACTTCCCTGGTGTTTACTTTGGAAATGGAAAAATCTTTAAGTGTATTTTTACATAGTCTGACAAGTAGGTTCAAGTGTCCCACTAAATCGTGTTTGTGTCAAATCTTTTTCCTTCTGCAGAATAAGAAAGCTAAATTAAAGCTACAAGCAGTGATGAACGTCCTCCACCCTTGTGCACGTTCAGGCTGCAGTGGAAGCTTGTATGACTTGATGTAGATTGTTCAGAACTGGACATTTAGCGGATGAAACACCCACGACTATATCAAACCATTCAAGTTATGGCAGAAAATAGGAAATTTGACTACCTCTAACGGCAACGCCCTTCGATAAAAAGTTACAGTTTTCTCTGTCAGTCATCGCCAATGTCTTACCTATTATGTGACCAGCTTTGAGATCAATACACTGATCTCGCTTGGAGCACAGATGCATACTACAAGACATGACAATTCCTGGTACCAACAGGTGGCGCTACAACCGGTCCTGAATATTCCACCATAGATGTCTTCAGGCTCAGTCTACAATCGTGCACATACGTTTTCAACCACATCAAATCATGTATTGCTGAATTACAGCCAATTGATGTTTCATGGCGAGGCTTAAAAATGACCTCAAACTTCGCCGGATCACTACGGTCACGCCCTCTGGTAAAAACTTAAAAGCTTCGCAATTTAGTGTCGGCCATGTGTCTAGATTGTACAAACCAAGTTGTGAGCCAATCCGATAAAATCTCTAGGAGTTCGTTAAAGTACGAGGCCTAGAAATGATCAGAATTCATGAAAAATGACATTTTCTGTTCAAAATGCCGGACTTCCTGTGTAACTTAGAGCATGGGTCCAAGAGACTTTTTTGTAGGGCTTTGTCTGATATAATAGACACATAAAGGACATTGCTGTAAGTCAAACCATATTGTGGGGCTCGTCGAAAAACATAAAATAGGTGGCGCTATGGAGCCCATTCCTGTCGACCCATGCCTGTCGCCCATAAAATACGTAATTTTCGCGACTCCTGAAGCGTGTGCAAAATTTGGTGAGTTTTGGAGCATGTTAAGGCCTCCAAAAAGGCAATTTCTTGGAAGAATAATAATAATAATAAACACCACAAATACACTAGGGTCCTCGCACCTTCAGTGCTCGGGCCCTAATAAACGTGATCCAGAGTCTCTATTTTCAAATTGATTATCTCCACATTAACCTCCTAGAGTTCAAATTCTTTATTTGGGGACCTTTAGCAGATATGAGATTAAAATGCGATTAATTAGATATCCTGTAATTCTTTTTTTTTTAATGGCCTGACAGCACTACCGTCAACCAGTGAAGCTTTGGTATCACTGGCTGTTGGACCGTCTTCTTGCCAGATTCGGCTCCCTTTAGAGGCCAAAATCTGTTCAGTTTGTATTTCTGCCCTTTTTGCTAATGTCAGTGTGCTGAACTGACGGCAGACTGGATATTTAAATGTAAAATTATCCAACTTCCTCTCTAGTTTAAGGAGAGTTTTGACCAGGATGCATCCAAACCACGTCCTGGACTTTACCGACGCTCTGGTTGCCAAAGGTGTGTCCTCCCAAAGGTGTGTGTCCTCCCAAAGGTGTGTGTCCTCCCAAAGTTGGTTTGTTCTGCCCGACGGCCCCAAACCAACCTGCCTAGTTTGTATTTAAGCACCAAAGCGCTGGCTGCAGGATGTTTCTGCACAAGCAACATGTTGGAAGCGTCACACGTTCACGTCCCTCCAGGAGAAACAACACGGACACGGTGGGGGTTTAACACTTTTACAGTGTCTTACAAAAAGATAAGAACCGATGATGTTACATGAAAAACAAATCACACGGTTAAAATTACTGCTGAAAAAAAGATTAAAACAAAGCAGATTGTTTTCACACGTCTCTGGATCTTAAAAGATTGTTTAAAAATCATGTGACTTGCAGCAGCTTCCCCGGCTGCTGGAGTCCAGCCATCAGTTCATTCTGCACTCGAGGAGGAGAAGAAGAAGAAGGAGGAAAGGACAGAACGATGCTGTGAGGAGAGTCCCAGCGTCTCACTCCGCGTCCACCACCATGATGTGGACGAAGAGTCCGGCGGAGCGCAGCAGGTCTCCGTTCTTGTTGAGCAGAGGGACGTGTCTGTATCCTGGGGAGGAACAACAGTCAGTAACCACGGCAACCAAGGGCTCTGCCTCAGCGAGGCCGCGCTGAAGCAGGAAGCAGAACAACAGGAACTTCTCTTGGGCTCGCCGTCATTCAGTGCGTTTACATGGGAAGTTTAATTCAGAATTAAAGTTAAATCAGATTTAAAATGATTAAAAATGACCATGTAAACACCTAATTCCGAATGAAAATGGCCATTCCGAATTAAACTTAATTCCAAATAAGTGGCTGGTTTATTCTGATTTTAAATCCGAACAGAATAATTCCAGATCATGTCTACACTCATTCCTCTTTAAATTAATCCCGGTCTTTCTTTCTGCTCGTTCCCTCCCCGTCTGTCTCCATGATCTTATATTCCACTGGGCTGGTTTTCCAAACAAAGTTTCAAGATGCAGCAGCAGTAAACGCTGGTCAAGAGCAGAGACCATTTATTTAATAAATAGAAATCATTAAAAGAACAGATGGAAACAGGAAACATCAAAACTGTGAGCTTTTCAAAGTTGTAGCGGCTAAGTTAGTTTTTCTTCCGGTAGTTTAACTTCCGGTCCCCCCCCTATCCAATCAGAACCTTCCCAACCCCCAGACCTGGAGAGGAATTGGAGAAAGACCATCAAACGTGTTTTCCATGTAAACCTTAAAGGCTGATTTAAAGTTCTGCATTAAACCAACGCAGAGCCTACGCCGTCACCGTGACGCCGTCGTGAACCTTCGGACTTCTCCGTCACTCCATTTCTCCGTGGTGCAGTACCCCCCGAGACCACTAGTTGATACTTTGTTTAGCTTCTGGTTTTTCCAGTCACAGTGAATCAAAGAGATAAGGACAACTATTGTGCAAAAAAAAAAAAAATCACACACACGAAGAAAAGATCTCTGGAAGTTCACGACTGCTTCACGAACCGGAACCAGAAATGCGTTGGTACCAAGTGAACCAATCACAGCCCTCTCAGTCTGTGTTGGGTCGTAGTTACATTTTTTGGAGGTGCTAGCAGGCTACGGCGTAGCTACGGAGAGACTCCCACGTAGTACTCTACGGCGTAGGTTTAACCAGAACCAGAATTCAGCCTTAATTCAGAATTACTATTTCCATGTAAACTCGAAAGAAAATGGTTTAATTTGGAATAATTCATTCTGAATTCAAACCCATCATGTAAGCGTGGCCGTTGGGGGTAGAGGGAGGACAGGAACGGGCCTGACGCACGTGTACAAGCTTACCCATCTTCAGGCTGCTGAAAGGAAGAGTGTACTGTCCCACGAACTCGTTGTGGGACGTGGAGTCGTAGTCCTCCACCACGAAGCGCACCAGCGCCAGCTCCGGCACGCACACGTCAAACTGGAAGGTGGAGTTCCACGTGGGGTTGAAACCTTCAACAGAGAAGCACACGGAGGCCTCAGTAGCCGCGGGCCCTCAGTAGCCGCAGGCCCTCAGTAGCCGCGGGCCCTCAGTAGCCACGGGCCCTCAGTAGCCGCAGGCCCTCAGTAGCCGCGGGCCCTCAGTAGCCGCGGGCTCTCAGTAGCCACGGGCCCTCAGTAGCCGCAGGCCCTCAGTAGCCGCGGGCCCTCAGTAGCCGCGGGCCCTCAGTAGCCGCGGGCCCTCAGTAGCCGCGGGCCCTCAGTAGCCGCGGGCCCTCAGTAGCCGCGGGCTCTCAGTAGCCGCGGGCCCTCAGTAGCCTCAGGCCCTCAGTAGCCTCAGGCCCTCAGTAGCCTCAGGCCCTCAGTAGCCTCAGGCCCTCAGTAGCCACAGGCCCTCAGTAGCCACAGGCCCTCAGTAGCCACAGGCCCTCAGTAGCTGCAGGCCCTCAGTAGCCGCAGGCCCTCAGTACCGCAGGCCCTCAGTAGCCACAGGCCCTCAGTAGCCACAGGCCCTCAGTAGCTGCAGGCCCTCAGTAGCCGCAGGCCCTCAGTACCGCAGGCCCTCAGTAGCCACAGGCCCTCAGTAGCCACAGGCCCTCAGTAGCTGCAGGCCCTCAGTAGCCGCAGGCCCTCAGTACCGCAGGCCCTCAGTAGCCGCGGGCCCTCAGTAGCCGCGGGCCCTCAGTACCGCGGGCCCTCAGCACCGCGGGCCCTCAGTACCGCGGGCCCTCAGCACCGCGGGCCCTCAGTAGCCGCGGGCCCTCAGTAGCCGCAGGGTTGTTTCACCTTCCAGAGAGCTCTGGGCCCCTGGACATTCACGCTTCCAAGACGATAAGACACGTCATCAGGAACAAACTGTCACTCAACAAGGAGGCCCCCAGGAGGCCCCAGCAGGCCCCAGCAGGCCCCCAGGAGGCCCCAGGAGGCTCCAGCATGCTCCAGGAGGCCCCAGGAGGCCCCAGCAGGCCCCAGGAGGCCCCAGGAGGCTCCAGCATGCTCCAGGAGGCCCCAGGAGGCCCCAGGAGGCTCCAGGAGGCCCCAGGGTTAGAAGCAGCAGGAGGTTTAGATTATGGATGGGGGGGCAGTTACCACAGATTATTATGTAAACTACCCCGTATGAAATAAACATACCATTGTTTTCCACATAGCTGGTCTCCTTCTCCGAAACGTCAGCAGGCACGCCCCAGACCTCCACCCGGACCAGCGGGTCCACGATGGAGGACTTCTTCTGGGTCACTTTGGGCAGCTGCTGGCCGGAGATCACCTGGTGACGGACAGACACGGCTGTGAGCGCGGCTCTACCCGCGCCTCTACCTGCGGCTCTACCTGCAGCTCTACCCGCGGCTCTACCCGCGGCTCTACCCGCCGCTCTACCCGCCGCTCTACCCGCCGCTCTACCCGCCGCTCTACCCGCGGCTCTACCCGCCGCTCTACCCGCGGCTCTACCCGCGGCTCTACCCGCGGCTCTACCCGCGGCTCTACCCGCGGCTCTACCCGCGGCTCTAGCTGCGGCTCTACCCGCCGCTCTACCCGCCGCTCTACCTGCGGCTCTACCCGCCGCTCTACCCGCCGCTCTACCCGCCGCTCTACCCGCCGCTCTACCCGCCGCTCTACCCGCCGCTCTACCTGCGGCTCTACCCGCCGCTCTACCCGCCGCTCTACCCGCCGCTCTACCCGCGGCTCTACCCGCCGCTCTACCCGCGGCTCTACCTGCGGCTCTACCCGCCGCTCTACCCGCGGCTCTACCCGCGGCTCTACCCGCCGCTCTACCCGCCGCTCTACCCGCGGCTCTACCCGCGGCTCTACCCGCCGCTCTACCCGCCGCTCTACCCGCGGCTCTACCCGCGGCTCTACCCGCCGCTCTACCCGCCGCTCTACCCGCGGCTCCACCCGCGGCTCTACCCGCGGCTCTACCCGCGGCTCTACCCGCGGCTCTACCCGCGGCTCTACCCGCGGCTCTACCCGCGGCTCTACCCGCGGCTCTACCCGCGGCTCTACCTGCTTCTACCTGCGGCTCTACCTGCGGCTCTACCTGCGGCTCTACCTGCTTCTACCTGCGGCTCTACCCGCGGCTCTACCCGCCGCTCTACCCGCGGCTCTACCTGCGGCTCTACCTGCGGCTCTACCTGCGGCTCTACCCGCCGCTCTACCCGCCGCTCTACCCGCCGCTCTACCCGCCGCTCTACCCGCGGCTCCACCCGCGGCTCTACCCGCGGCTCTACCCGCGGCTCTACCCGCGGCTCTACCTGCGGCTCTACCTGCTTCTACCTGCGGCTCTACCTGCGGCTCTACCCGCGGCTCTACCTGCTTCTACCCGCGGCTCTAGCTGCGGCTCTAGCTGCGGCTCTAGCTGCGGCTCTAGCTGCGGCTCTACCCGCCGCTCTACCCGCCGCTATACCCGCGGCTCTAGCTGCAGCTCTACCCGCGGCTCTACCCGCGGCTCTAGCTGCGGCTCTTCCCGCGGCTCTAGCTGCGGCTCTACCCGCGGCTCTAGCTGCGGCTCTACCCGCCGCTATACCCGCGGCTCTACCCGCCGCTATACCCGCGGCTCTACCCGCCGCTCTACCCGCCGCTCTACCCGCCTCTCAGTGTTCTCATCCACCCCTCACCATGACGTGCAGCGTCTTGAGCTGGAGCCAGGCTCCGCGGGTCAGGGTGATGGGGTCGAAGTCGGAGGCCGAGCTCCTCATCCAGGCCGGTTTGAGGATGTAGCCGCTCCTGCCGTTGACCAGGAACCGGCCCTGGTTCACGTCCATGTCTGAGCAGCTGGTCTGGAAGTTCAGGGCAACTGAAGAAGAAGCAAAAGAGGATGTTGTGGTTAAACCACACCGTCATCTTCCTTCAAGATGTTCCGCTGGGTTTCCTCCGCCCCGTTATCAGACTGAAGCAGGCACTCGCGTCACACTCTCTTGTACCCATTTGGCAGCCGGCGTTCCACATGGGAACCGGGTTGTAGTTGGAGGAGTCGGTCCTGGAGCCGGCAGGATAAATGCGGCTCAGCTTTCCGATGTTGTGCCGGACGTAGGCGTTGGCTGGAGAAAACAAGAACAAACGTTTAGCAGTGGTTCTGAGAGCTGCTGGTCTGTTCCACACGGCACAATTCAAGCGCGTGAACATCCTGCCCCGCAGTCGTCCTCACCCGACCCTTCCGCCAGCTTCTTGGCCTTTCCCTCTTTGAAGGAGGACATCTCGTAGAAGCTCAGGTTGGTTCTGGCGTCCTCAAAGCCGTTGAAGTGGACGCTCTTACAGTAAATCACCATGTCGGACAGCTCCTTGGCCAACTTCAGCTTTTTCTGTTAAGCAAGTAAAATATTATGGCGCTTTTATCCTAGTACCTACTCAGCGCGACTCGACTTGCCCCGGTTTGTTTCTTTTCCACCAGGGGTCTAACTACCGAGTAGATACTTTTCTGTAACTATTCTGCCGAGGTTCTAAGCTGCTGAGTCGGCTGTATCTGACATCATCACACTACAGACCACCGATTGGTCGGGGGGTTGGAGTCAGACGTCTGAGTCAGGAGGAGGAAATCAGAGAAAGAGACTCTGACGGATTCTTCTTCATTTTATTCAACCAGCAATGGCAGCAAAAGTCTGTTTCATGATCCAACTCTGAGGTGCAGATGTTCATAAACCTGGTGCTGAGGAGAGAATTAAAAAGATCTAGACGGAGATAAGGAACGACCAGATCCACCAGGAGCTCTGTCTCTTCATAGCTGCTCACGGCTCCAGCTGACTTTTCAGCAGTGCAGAGACAAACTAACAAAAAAAGTGTCGCCGCTTGAAGCTTCTCTCACTCTCATTTTTTAACTTAATATGGAACACAAGCCACAGACCCAGCAGCACATCTATCATCTCCTCCAGGTTCTACATCTTTAGTGTTGTTGTCTTCTTAGTTTAGATACAATCAAATACGTCACAGCAGCTTCTCCAACCTCCTACTGCTGATCTGGTTGTCTAAAAAGAAACGAGGGCAAGGCGAGTGGAGGTGAGTCTAGTCGCGCTGAGTAGGTACTAGTGTAAAAGCGCCCTTAGACATCTGCTACTGAGGTCCTATAGGAACACGCCAGCGATGACGTCTCACTTACTTTGCTCTTCCCCTTTTCCTCCTCATCGTCATCGTCCGACTCTTCCTCCTCGGTCACGTTGGAGTCGCCAAGCGTTGCTGCCTCATCGCTGAAGAAGTCCTCCAGTTTATTGAGCCGCTTCCCTTTGATCAGGAACTTCCCCTTTAGTTCCTGGAGAAGGATACGAGCACATGAACAACCGTTGCCACTGACGGCACCAGATGTAGCAGGTGGAGCAGACACCCACCTCGGGCGAGGGGAAGTCGGCGGGCATGCCGTCGCCCAGGGGGGAGACGACCAGCGCGCTCCCCAGGATGCTCCTCATGTGCTGGGCCATGACGGCCTGCTGCTCCACGCTGCAGTGGTTCTCCAGGGACAGGGTGACGGGGTACTGGGACGTCTGCAGGGAGAGCTACCGTTACTGACAGCCAGCCGGGTAAATACAGGATGTGAGCTGAGGGGAGAGTGCTGAACAAGAACCTTGAAGGCGTACTGCTGGATGGCTTTGATGGCATCCTTAAAGAGGATCTTTGAGGTGAGAGTGTAGCCGTGGTAGATCACCGGCTCGTCGTCTGAGCCGTCCCAGCAGTCCAGCTCCACACAGCGACAGCTCTTCAGCAAGGCCCTGGGGAGAAAAGCCCCAACCGGCATCGGTGAGTGGACGACAGCGGCGCCGGGAGCTGAGCACTCCCACGCCGGGGATGGTCCCCATAAACACGAGCATGCCCACGTCACGGAGGTGGTCAACAATTTACAACTCACTGGATCAATGTACACTTCAACAACATTAATCTAAAAACACAAACCTCTTTTTCCACTTAAAAATCCCTTTTCAAGAGCCTCTCTCATGTCACTGGCCTGCAATGACATGCATCAGCTCTGTACTCTGGGTTGCTGACCAGAATACCAGCGGTTTACTTAGCTAATGCGTCGTCAGCGAGTGTTGAAGACAGAGCAGAGCATCTAACGCACGTCTAAACTACCGGTGAAGGTGAGGTGTGTTGT
Source organism: Cololabis saira (assembly GCF_033807715.1). Classification (NCBI taxonomy): domain Eukaryota; kingdom Metazoa; phylum Chordata; class Actinopteri; order Beloniformes; family Belonidae; genus Cololabis; species Cololabis saira. The sequence continues at coordinate 45,879,245 of NC_084596.1, read as the reverse complement.
GGCAGCGGTCTTCTACTGACCTTAGACCAGCGGTCGGCAACCCAACATGTTGAAAGAGAACCAAAAACAAATATGTCTGGAGCCACAAAAAATCTTGTATAAAAGTCTTGTATAAGCCTAAGAATGAAGGCAACACATGCTGCATGTTTCTATATTAGTTAGAACTGGGGGAAGATTCTTTTTTCATTATGCAATTCGAGAAAAAAGTCGAAATGTTGAGAAAAAAGCCGAAATGTTGAGAAAAAAGTCGAAATGTTGAGAAAAATGTTGAAATTTCAAGATTAATGTTGAAGACTTTTTTCTCAACATTTTGACTTTTTTTCTCGAAATTTCGAGAAAAAAGTCAAAATGTTGAGAAAAAAGTCAAATGTTGAGAAAAAGTCGAAATGTCGAGATTAAAAAGGAAAGGAAAAAAGGAAGGAAAAAATAAAAAAAAGAGGGAAAAAAGGGAAAAAAAGAGAAAAAAGAAGAAAAAATGGAAAAAAAAGGTCAAACATTTTTGAAAAAGCTCCAGGAGCCACTAGCGCGGTGCTAAAGAGCCCTAGAGTTGCCGAGCCCTGCCTTAGACGCAAAGACCCCCCCAGGACAGAGCAGGTATCTGGTGCAGATCTGCAAACTGTCCAGAACATGAGCAGCAGATGCCTGGACGCGTTACCTGACATAAGCCTCCGTGCTGCTGGGCCCCTTGAGCTGATCCTCCAGGAGGTAGGTGTTGTGTGAGGAGGAGATGAAGTAGTGGTTGAGGGGCTGGTGCATGTCCTGGTACACCTCCTTGTGCTCCGCGTTGAGGACCATGGCCTCCGGGTGGTGCGCGTACATGACGAAGCCGTCTTTGGACAGCAGCTTCATCTCCTTGGCTGAAACCGCAGATGAGTATTTTGTGTTTGGTCATTAGTGAGCCGAGACTAAAAGGCAGCCAGTGACTCGTGACAGAGAAGTGATGCTGCTCTGGCCAGCGAGCAGGCATCACTACCACTGTTGCCTTTCACATTTATCGTGCGTGTGAAGACGTACGAGCTCCAGACATCATCCAACAAGCCTTGCTGACTCCACGTCTGACTGTTATTCTGTGCAACCATAGTGCTGAAGAAGTGAAACATTAAGTTGATTCTCTGGTCCGTCAGCGCCGGCTAGGGGTTTGTTTTGGACCAGTGCTGCCAGGCTCTTGGCCTCTGTAACGATACTTTGCCTAGGTCCAGTCACTGCTCTATTCCGACTTTGATTCAGCGGTTAGTGTGGCATAAAATGAAAACATTAAGACTGAAACATGACCCTAAAGGCTTACTTTTATAGTTAAAGATCAAAAATACCATCACAGAGATCCACCATCAAATGAAGCTCTGTGAAACTTTAAGAGTAACTCCCGTAGTGTGTGACAAAGAATTCTCAGGAAACATTACAATCGCAACATTCTGACTCAACTTCTCTTTTGTGACGTACAGGTATACTGTAATCATGTCAGCTTCCCTCCAGGGTCGGGGATTGCCCTCACAACCGCTTTAATACGTGAGGTTTTATACTCAGTCGCTGGGCCGTCTCCACGTAAACGGGTAGTATTCGCTGTTGGCTGTTTCCTGTCATTTCAAGAACTCTTAACCAAACACTTGAGCTACCTTTCATGTTTTTTTTTAACTGAGTTGATCGTGGGGCCACTTCCAGCCCTCGGGCCCCGCGTGCTGCTGGACATCAGCCAGAATGTGTCGTGACACAGCAGATCTCCCATGACATTCAGGGTTTTATTCATTCGCTGAAGACTAAAAAAAGCAGGGTTGAGGACCGCGGAGCATGCAGGACGGGGCGCCCAACCCGCCGGTAAAGGTACTGACCGTGCTCATCTGGCTCGTACGTCTGGATGATTCTGTGCGCGTCGGCCAGCGAGGCTTTCTCTCGCTGCTCCTTCATCAGGAACTCCACCAGGTTTTCCGGACTCATGAAGCCAGTGGTTTTTGCGTACTCGCCGTAGATCACGTCAATTTCTTCCCGATGGGTCAGCAGGTCATAAAAGTGTTCAATCTCTTCTCCAGACAGATATCCAGATTGTGATTTGTCACATTCCTGTGTTGTAGAAATGCAATAGGAAACTTAGTCCAAGCTCATACTGAAGAATTTAAATAAGGTGTTAACCTGCATATGTCAACACAAGACAGCACAAGACAGACGTCCTGACTGCCATCGGCACAGTTTGGGAACAAGACATTTAAACGGATCCCCTCTACCTCTCTAGTGATGGCAGCACTTTTACCCACATTCAGCTAATGACCTGAGTTTAACCCGGGACAACACCACCTTGAAGAGCATCTCTGCGTAGTCGTCGTCCAGTTCAACGTTGATCAGCTTCAGGAAGTTCTTGACCTCCGACTGACTCAGCTTATCGTCTTTGTTCTTGTCCGCTTTCCTCAGGCAGTTGTAGATCCAGCTGGGAGGTTTGGGATGTAAGGACAACACGGCGTGGGCGTGACTGCCTGAGCGGGCCAGGTTTGAAACTCAAGCGTTTAGCAGCTATGCAAGGATACTGCTCCCTGGTCTGCTGGCGGTCCAGGCTGTTGATGTTGGAGACCAGCTTCTGCAGGCTTTTCACCCACTGCCGGGCCTCGTCCTCGGAGCAGGCGATGAGGTCCAGGTTCTTGCGGCGACCCTTGAACATGATGGAGAAGCAGCGGCTCTCCACCTGCTCCTCCGTGTGCTTCCTCAGGCCCTCTGACTGACGACCCATCCGCACGGCTGAGATGTCGTCAATCGGAACTAAATACGGTAGAAATGCCCCAAATATTATTCTTTTTACATAATTATCACTCATGCAAAGTTACCCCACTTATGCTGTTGAAATGATAATGTTTCTGCTTTGCAGCGATAATATACATGTTGTCTTATCTGACACATGACTGACCCCCGTCTTGTTGTTGGCTGTTTGTTACACATGTGAAGCACATTGAAAACACACTACTCTTATCAGCTTGTGCTAACATAAAACGGTTTATGGACCTAATTAAAGTGGAAAAGAGAACAAAGGCCATCGTAGGCCCCTCCTCCACTCACTGCAAAAGAAAAGGAAAGTCTCTATCTCTCCAAACACACCCTCTAAACGCATCCCTGCTATCACGAGGAACCCAGTTGTTTGTGATAACAGGCAGGAGCTCAGACGGGAGTGGGAGTTTACAGCCCTACGGTCAGACGGCTGCTCTTACAGTCCACGGGGGAAGGATCAATTTGACCGAAGAGATACCAGAGATGGTTTCAGGGGTGTGTGTGTGTGTGTGAGAGTGTGTTGGTCTCTCACTCATGTTCAGGTGAGCTGCACTCACACGTCTGGCTTGTCTTGAAGGTCTTCTTGGACTCGCGCCACATGGTCTTGCAATCCTCCTGGAGCTTGAAGAAGCGTGTCTTTTTCCAGGAAGGTGACCGGACCTTCAGGAGGTCTCCCCCTTTCAGGAGGAACTGGAGGTCTGGGTCGCCCTCCATGCCTGAGAGAGAGGGGGAGTGGAGGAGGAGTTAGCAGCCAATCCTACACTACACAAACCACATGCAAGTTAATTCAAACCAGCAGTCCCTCTCTGGTGCCTCCCCGTCCTCGCCGTGTCAAACTCAATGATAACCCTGACAGTCAGACCCTTTATTCAAGTCAACAATGGCGGTTTAGAAATGCAGCACCACTCCACCAGCAGGCTGAGATCTACACTCTGACCACAAGGGATGGACTCGGACCCTGCACAAGCTTTTGGTAGTTTGTCCTCCAGATTGTGCTGATTGTGCAGTGCAGCCTACCCAGGAGCTTCACGTTCTTCTGGACCATCTTGTGGCTGCTGGCCAGGCGGCGCACTTCCTCGGATCTGCTGAGTTCGGGTTCTCCTTTCACGCATGACATGGTGATCCCGCGGCGCTGGAGCGACTGCTGTGTGCGTGTGTGTGCGTGTGTGTGAAGGGCTGAGGGCTGAGGGCGTGCACCGCCAGCCCCGGCGTTTGCTTCATGTCCGTCCCGACTTCCTTATTACTCCGCCAGCTGACGCATTAGCTGCTGACGTCCCCCGGCGCTCGAGGCGAGGGACCCGGGACCCGGAGCAGGGACCAGGGACCCGGGACCCGGAGTAGTGTCGTGCCAAAAAGTGATTGCCTGCCAGAATCTGATTTCTCCCCTGAAAATGGGTCTTTTTACCTGCCAAAAATTGATTGAAGGCCAAATACAGTTAATGAAAAGTTGTTTCTGCCTAAATATGACTTGATCTCATTCTTGGGCTTCATAATCTGAAAATCTGACGTTTTAGCGCTATCGTTCAATGGGCTGCTGTGCGCGCTCCCGCGGCCACAAATCAGAAGAAATCAGATTCTGGCAGGTAATCACTTTTTGGCACAACACCGGGAGTAGGGATGCCAACCGTCCCTTGAAAAACGGAATCGTCCCGTAGGCTATTTATAAACTAAAGTAGGCTACGTCCCGTATTGAGCTGAAAAGGGACGCACTGTTCCGTATTACTGTGAGAGTCAAAATAGTCATAATTTGCCAATGGGAAATGGCATTAAGCTGTTGAGTTCATAAGTAATTTTTTTCTGTTTTACTACAACTGTAGCTACAGTCATGGCCTTTGAAGCACAAATATGTACGTTTTCTATAGACTTTCTGTTTGCACTTTTGTTATTGCACTAAAAATGTGCACAATTACAGAAATTGATGTTCTGCTTTCCTTCTATTGTTTTATATTGATTTATACAATTTGAAGTTTAGCAGGACAGGTTTCTGTTTAAGAAAGATACTTATTTTATTCAGTTAATTTTGTTATTTTGTATTAAAGTGAATTGCTGGATAATAATTTGTTTTCCATGTGTTCATGGCATTCAAAACTATGCATCTAATTCAATTCAGGTTCGAGACAAATAGTTAAAAAATCGTTTCACTCACAAAAAGAGGAACTAAAAAAAATCAACACGGCAGGAAAAGGTGAAGGCGATCGGGAGGGGGGGGGGGGGCTTCTTTACTTTACAGGGAGTTGCGGTCGCTGAGGCTCGTCGGCTGCACGGCGTCATCTTCATAATAGGAGAAGCGTACTCCTAAATTAAATACTTACCTGCTGTACTCGACTGCCCTTATTTTTAAACAACTTGTGCTTTTTATTATTTTACCTCTTTTCTTACCATTTTATTTGTTATTTAAGCGTACTCTTAAATTAATTACTTTTTGAAAACCGCCATTGACGTATTGTCAAATTGGTTTGATTCACCGCACGAATCGGCACAGATTATTTTTGTAATCCTGTATTTGACCCGGTCTTTGTACGTTTAGACCGTATAGAAACAATTCTTGCCATTTTAAGAATGACATGTGACGTGTACCTGCTGTATCTACTGTCCTTACTTTTTAACAACTTGTGCTTTTTATTATTTTACCTATTTTCTTATCATTTTATGTTATTTACTGTTTAATTGTGTCTTGCCGCTTTTAATGTTAATGTAAAGCACTTTGAATGACCTTGTGTTGAATTGTGCTGTACAAATAAACTTGCCTTGCCTAATAACAACAATAATGACTATTATAATTAGTATTATTGCTGCTGTGGACGCAGCGCTATAATTATTGTGGTCAGGGCGCGTGCGCGCCGGCAGACGTGCAGGAGCGCAGATCCCGCCCATGTGGCTGATTTATGGTTCCGCGTTAGACCGACGCAGAGCCTACGCCGTACGATTCGCGTCGCCGCTTAACCTACAGCGCAGGTTCTGCGTCGATTTAACGCGGAACCATAATTTAGTCTTGAGTCGTACTGATGCATAGTTTGATGTTGTTTTTGTTGTTTTAACTGTGGTTAGATATTGTTTTTTAGTCTGTAGGTTATTTAACAAGGAAAAATGAGACGTTGTAAAACAAATGAATGTTAAGGGACTTTAAAAAAAATTTATTTAAACGACGACTGATGGTTGTGTTGTATGCCGGCTGTTAGCTCGACGCCGCCCTCTGGCGGCGGAACGGTGGTACTGTACATGCTGCCGCCGTCATTTCACTCGGTATTAGAAAAGTTCACGGCATCAGGTTGACAAACACATTTCAAGATTTAGAAGCGATAAATACAGGTTGGTATACCGTCTCCCAGTAGCGGCAGAGAGAGAGAGATTAAGCTTTGGTTAGGTAACACTTGTTTGTGTAGCAACAAAGCAAACTAAATGAAAGCGGTCACGCCTTTCGCACACGAGAGTCTGCAGTGAAATACGTCATATCATTCAGCGGCCAAAAGATCAGCGCGTCTGGTGGAACATTGGAGTTTAATGTGAGGAATAATGGTTAATTTTGCCAGCACGCAACAATGGTTCAGTGTTCTTGCTCTGGGAGCTGCTGCTCCACCCGACACATGCACGCATTTACATTTGCACTTATGACGAATCCAAATGGGCCTCACCTGTAGTCTTCCTTTCGATCCCATTAGTTTCCATTGCTTTTTCTTTGTTTTCTCCTTTTCTATATATATATGCTGCTATCTCATTCTTTACTTCCAGCGCCGTTTCAGGTTGTGCTGGTTTCCATGTGTGCGGGTTGGGAATAAAGGGGTTTACAGCTGAACGGAGGACAGGTGACAGGTCTGAGTGCAGCGACACGGGACGGTGTCGACACTCCTGTCGACACTCCTGCAGGCTCCAGCACCGGTTTCTCCTGAGAGAGAGACACTCCTGCAGCTCCAGACCCGGTTTCTCCTGAGAGAGAGACACTCCTGCAGGCTCCAGCACCGGTTTGACCAGCCTGCCATCCGAGCTGATCTGCTGATGTCACAACACGGTAGTTACACCTTTACACCAGTGCACCAGATTGGTGCACCGGCTTACAGGTTAGTAAGGTCACCTTGTTCCCAGCGATTCAAACACACTTTAAATATCTATATATTTCCATTATGTTTTGACATATGTTTAAATTTATTTTATAGTCGTGGCCCCCGTGCACATATAAGTGAATGCTCACTTGAAAACCACACATGCGCCCACACTGTGCAGCCTGAACGCACCCAACTGTGCGCTTTTACAGCCTCTTGCAAATGTATTTTTCCGTGGTAAATGGGATCTGAAAGGCTGCATGGCAGCGTTGGGTCAAAGCCAGCCCACACAGTGGACGGCCAGCAGAGGATATGGACTGGGGCATATGAAGTATTTGCTCCTCTTTTCATCCACAGCTTTGCCTTGGCAGGATAGTTGCCCCGCAGGCGCTGGGGCATCGGGGTTCTTGTGGCCCTCAGCACTTCCCTTTCAGGCCCAGCTTAATACCCTCGGTGCACCGTCAGCACCAGGACCAGGGAGCTCTGATACAGCACCAGGGGCACGGCTTCCAGCTGGAGCCCACGGCCCACGAGGTTCAGAGAAACATAGTGTCCCCCCTCCCCAAAATAAATCAATAATAATAAGTTTAAAACAAAGTTAGTTTCATATCAGTATAAAGGGAATGCGCATGACGTCAAAGATGGGACTTCACAGCAGGTTACGCCCACTGAGTGTAAGAAAAACTGAGTGTCAGAAAGACTGAGTGTAAGAAAGACTGAGTGTCAGAAAGACTGAATGGCAGAAAGACTGAGTGTCAGAAAGACTGAGTGTCAGAAAGACTGAGTGGCAGAAAGACTGAGTGACAGAAAGACTGAGTGGCAGCGTAAACTCTCAGTTTGAGCAACTGGAAAACATCTAAAATGGGAAAGAGCTGTTGTGGGATCGACTGTACTCATAGATTTAGCAAGAAATCGGAGTTATCGTTTTACAGACTGACGAAAAATAAGCTTAAGAAAGACAAATGGATCGCTGCAATTCTCAGAAACAACTGGATTCCAGACACCGAAACGTGGATTTGTGGTTCCCATTTTGTATCAGGTAATGTTGGATTTTTGGGTAGCTACCGTTAAACGGTCAAATCATATAGTTCGGCGTCCTCACTTTAATTTCTACAACAAATCCTGCCTTGAAGTCGGACCAAGCGTCAAGACTTTTGTAAGCCTTCAAGCTTTGCTTCGTGTATTTCCACGGCATAGAAATTAAGTACATATAAATATCAGGAAACTGGATTCGTGGCCAAATATTAATGTCCATGGACCACTGGTTCTTGGTAACTGTACCAAATATTAATGTCCATGGACCACTGGTTCTTGGTAACTGTACCAAATATTAATGTCCATGGACCACTGGTTCTTGGTAACTGTACCAAATATTAATGTCCATGGACCACTGGTTCTTGGTAACTGTACCAAATATTAATGTCCATGGACCACTGGTTCTTGGTAACTGTACCAAATATTAATGTCCATGGACCACTGGTTCTTGGGGTAACTGTACCAAATATTAATGTCCATGGACCACTGGTTCTTGGGGTAACTGTACCAGATATTAATGTCCATGGACCACTGGTTCTTGGTAACTGTACCAAATTTTAATGTCCATGGACCACTGGTTCTTGGTAACTGTACCAAATATTAATGTCCATGGACCACTGGTTCTTGGTAACTGTACCAAATATTAATGTCCATGGACCACTGGTTCTTGGTAACTGTACCAAATATTAATGTCCATGGACCACTGGTTCTTGGGGTAACTGTACCAAATATTAATGTCCATGGACCACTGGTTCTTGGTAACTGTACCAAATATTAATTTACATGGACCACTGGTTCTTGGGGTAACTGTACCAAATATTAATGTCCATGGACCACTGGTTCTTGGTAACTGTACCAAATATTAATGTCCATGGACCACTGGTTCTTGGGGTAACTGTACCAGATATTAATGTCCATGGACCACTGGTTCTTGGTAACTGTACCAAATTTTAATGTCCATGGACCACTGGTTCTTGGTAACTGTACCAAATATTAATGTCCATGGACCACTGGTTCTTGGTAACTGTACCAAATATTAATGTCCATGGACCACTGGTTCTTGGTAACTGTACCAAATATTAATGTCCATGGACCACTGGTTCTTGGGGTAACTGTACCAAATATTAATGTCCATGGACCACTGGTTCTTGGGGTAATTGAACCAAATATTATTGTCCATGGACCACTGGTTCTTGGTAACTGTACCAAATATTAATGACCATGGACCACTGGTTCTTGGGGTAACTGTACCAAATATTAATGTCCATGGACCACTGGTCCTTGGTAACTGTACCAAATATTAATGTACATGGACCACTGGTTCTTGGGGTAACTGTACCAAATATTAATGTCCATGGACCACTGGTTCTTGGTAACTGTACCAAATATTAATGTCCATGGACCACTGGTTCTTGGGGTAACTGTACCAAATATGAATGTCCATGGACTACTGGTTCTTGGTAACTGTATCAAATATTAATGTCCATGGATCACTGGTTCTTGGTAACTGTACCAAATATTAATGTCCATGGACCACTGGTTCTTGGTAACTGTACCAAATATTAATGTCCATGGACCACTGGTTCTTGGTAACTGTACCAAATATTAATGTCCATGGACCACTGGTTCTTGGGGTAACTGTACCAAATATTAATGTCCATGGACCACTGGTTCTTGGGGTAACTGTACCAGATATTAATGTCCATGGACCACTGGTTCTTGGTAACTGTACCAAATTTTAATGTCCATGGACCACTGGTTCTTGGTAACTGTACCAAATATTAATGTCCATGGACCACTGGTTCTTGGTAACTGTACCAAATATTAATGTCCATGGACCACTGGTTCTTGGTAACTGTACCAAATATTAATGTCCATGGACCACTGGTTCTTGGGGTAACTGTACCAAATATTAATGTCCATGGACCACTGGTTCTTGGTAACTGTACCAAATATTAATTTACATGGACCACTGGTTCTTGGGGTAACTGTACCAAATATTAATGTCCATGGACCACTGGTTCTTGGTAACTGTACCAAATATTAATGTCCATGGACCACTGGTTCTTGGGGTAACTGTACCAGATATTAATGTCCATGGACCACTGGTTCTTGGTAACTGTACCAAATTTTAATGTCCATGGACCACTGGTTCTTGGTAACTGTACCAAATATTAATGTCCATGGACCACTGGTTCTTGGTAACTGTACCAAATATTAATGTCCATGGACCACTGGTTCTTGGTAACTGTACCAAATATTAATGTCCATGGACCACTGGTTCTTGGGGTAACTGTACCAAATATTAATGTCCATGGACCACTGGTTCTTGGGGTAATTGAACCAAATATTATTGTCCATGGACCACTGGTTCTTGGTAACTGTACCAAATATTAATGACCATGGACCACTGGTTCTTGGGGTAACTGTACCAAATATTAATGTCCATGGACCACTGGTCCTTGGTAACTGTACCAAATATTAATGTACATGGACCACTGGTTCTTGGGGTAACTGTACCAAATATTAATGTCCATGGACCACTGGTTCTTGGTAACTGTACCAAATATTAATGTCCATGGACCACTGGTTCTTGGGGTAACTGTACCAAATATGAATGTCCATGGACTACTGGTTCTTGGTAACTGTATCAAATATTAATGTCCATGGATCACTGGTTCTTGGTAACTGTACCAAATATTAATGTCCATGGACCACTGGTTCTTGGTAACTGTACCAAATATTAATGTCCATGGACCACTGGTTCTTGGTAACTGTACCAAATATTAATGTCCATGGACCACTGGTTCTTGGGGTAATTGAACCAAATATTAATGTCCATGGACCACTGGTTCTTGGTAACTGTACCAAATATTAATGTCCATGGACCACTGGTTCTTGGGGTAACTGTACCAAATATTAATGTCCATGGACCACTGGTTCTTGGTAACTGTACCAAATATTAATGTACATGGACCACTGGTTCTTGGGGTAACTGTACCAAATATTAATGTCCATGGACCACTGGTTCTTGGTAACTGTACCAAATATTAATGTCCATGGACCACTGGTTCTTGGGGTAACTGTACCAAATATGAATGTCCATGGACTACTGGTTCTTGGTAACTGTATCAAATATTAATGTCCATGGATCACTGGTTCTTGGTAACTGTACCAAATATTAATGTCCATGGACCACTGGTTCTTGGTAACTGTACCAAATATTAATGTCCATGGACCACTGGTTCTTGGTAACTGTACCAAATATTAATGTCCATGGACCACTGGTTCTTGGTAACTGTACTAAATATTAATGTCCATGGACCACTGGTTCTTGGTAACTGTACCAAATATTAATGTCCATGGACCACTGGTTCTTGGGGTAACTGTACCAAATATTAATGTCCATGGACCACTGGTTCTTGGTAACTGTACTAAATATTAATGTCCATGGACCACTGGTTCTTGGTAACTGTACCAAATATTAATGTCCATGGACCACTGGTTCTTGGTAACTGTACCAAATATTAATGTCCATGGACCACTGGTTCTTGGGGTAACTGTACCAAATATTAATGTCCATGGACCACTGGTTCTTGGTAACTGTACCAAATATTAATGTCCATGGACCACTGGTTCTTGGGGTAATTGTTCCAAATGTTAATGTCCATGGACCACTGGTTCTTGGTAACCGTACCAAATATTAATGTCTATGGACCACTGGTTCTTGGTAACTGTACCAAATATTAATGTCCATGGACCACTGGTTCTTGGGGTAACTGTACCAAATATTAATGTCCATGGACCACTGGTTCTTGGCAACTGTACTAAATATTAATGTCCATGGACCACTGGTTCTTGGGGTAACTGTACCAAATATGAATGTCCATGGACTACTGGTTCTTGGTAACTGTACCAAATATTAATGTCCATGGACCACTGGTTCTTGGTAACTGTACCAAATATTAATGTCCATGGACCACTGGTTCTTGGTAACTGTACCAAATATTAATGTCCATGGACCACTGGTTCTTGGGGTAACTGTACCAAATATTAATGTCCATGGACCACTGGTTCTTGGTAACTGTACCAAATATTAATGTCCATAGACCACTGGTTCTTGGGGTAACTGTACCAAATATTAATGCCCATGGACCACTGGTTCTTGGTAACTGTACCAAAATATTAATGTCCATGGACCACTGGTTCTTGGTAACTGTACCAAATATTAATGTCCATGGACCACTCGTTCTTGGGGTAACTGTACCAAATATTAATGTCCATGGACCACTGGTTCTTGGTAACTGTACCAAATATTAATGTCCATGGACCACTGGTTCTTGGGGTAACTGTACCAAATATTAATGTCCATGGACCACTGGTTCTTGGTAACTGTACCACATATTAATGTCCATGGACCACTAGTTCTTGGGGTAACTGTACCAAATATTAATGTCCATGGACCACTGGTTCTTGGGGTAACTGTACCAAATATTAATGTCCATGCACCACTGGTTCTTGGTAACTGTACCAAATATTAATGTCCATGGACCACTGGTTCTTGGTAACTGTACCAAATATTAATGTCCATGGACCACTGGTTCTCGGTAACTGTACCAAATATTAATGTCCATGGACCACTGGTTCTTGGGGTAACTGTACCAAATATTAATGGTACAGTGCCATTTATTAATGTCCATGGACCACTGGTTCTTGGGGGTAACTGTACCAAATATTAATGTCCATGGACCACTGGTTCTTGGGGTAATTGTACCAAATATTAATGTCCATGGACCACTGGTTCTTGGTAACTGTACCAAATATTAATGTCTATGGACCACTGGTTCTTGGTAACTGTACCAAATATTAATGTCCATGGAGCACTGGTTCTTGGTAACTGTACCAAATATTAATGTCCATGGACCACTGGTTCTTGGGGTAACTGTACCAAATATTAATGTCCATGGACCACTGGTTCTTGGTAACTGTACCAAATATTAATGTACATGGACCACTGGTTCTTGGGATAACTGTACCAAATATTAATGGTCATGGACCACTGGTTCTTGGGGTAACTGTACCAAATATTAATGTCCATGGACCACTGGTTCTTGGGGTAATTGTATCAAATATTAATGTCCATGGACCACTGGTTCTTGGTAACTTTACCAAATATTAATGTCTATGGACCACTGGTTCTTGGTAACTGTACCAAATATTAATGTCCATGGACCACTGGTTCTTGGTAACTGTACCAAATATTAATGTCCATGGACCACTGGTTCTTGGTAACTGTACCAAATATTAATGTCCATGGACCACTGGTTCTTGGTAACTGTACCAAATATTAATGTCCATGGACCACTGGTTCTTGGGGTAACTGTACCAAATATTAATGTCCATGGACCACTGGTTCTTGGGGTAACTGTACCAAATATTAATGTCCATGGACTACTGGTTCTTGGTAACTGTACCAAATATTAATGTCCATGGACCACTGGTTCTTGGTAACTGTACCAAATATTAATGTCCATGGACCACTGGTTCTTGGGGTAACTGTACCAAATATTAATGCCCATGGACCACTGGTTCTTGGGGTAACTGTACCAAATATTAATGTCCATGGACCACTGGTTCTTGGTAACTGTACCAAATATTAATGTCCATGGACCACTGGTTCTTGGTAACTATACCAAATATTAATGTCCATGGACCACTGGTTCTTGGGGTAACTGTACCAAATATTAATGTCCATGGACCACTGGTTCTTGGTAACTGTACCAAATATTAATGTCCATGAACCACTGGTTCTTGGGGTAACTGTACCAAATATTAATGTCCATGGACCACTGGTTCTTGGTAACTGTACCAAATATTAATGTCCATGGACCACTGGTTCTTGGGGTAACTGTACCAAATATTAATGTCCATGGACCACTGGTTCTTGGTAACTGTACCAAATATTAATGTCCATGGACCACTGGTTCTTGGTAACTGTACCAAATATTAATGTTCATGGACCACTGGTTCTTGGGGTAACTGTACCAAATATTAATGTCCATGGACCACTGGTTCTTGGTAACTGTACCAAATATTAATGTCCATGGACCACTGGTTCTTGGGGTAACTGTACCAAATATTAATGCCCATGGACCACTGGTTCTTGGGGTAACTGTACCAAATATTAATGTCCATGGACCACTGGTTCTTGGTAACTGTACCAAATATTAATGTCCATGGACCACTGGTTCTTGGTAACTATACCAAATATTAATGTCCATGGACCACTGGTTCTTGGGGTAACTGTACCAAATATTAATGTCCATGGACCACTGGTTCTTGGTAACTGTACCAAATATTAATGTCCATGAACCACTGGTTCTTGGGGTAACTGTACCAAATATTAATGTCCATGAACCACTGGTTCTTGGGGTAATTGTTCCAAATATTAATGTCCATGGACCACTGGTTCTTGGTAACTGTACCAAATATTAATGTCTATGGACCACTGGTTCTTGGTAACTGTACCAAATATTAATGTCCATGGACCACTGGTTCTTGGGGTAACTGTACCAAATATTAATGTCCATGGACCACTGGTTCTTGGCAACTGTACTAAATATTAATGTCCATGGACCACTGGTTCTTGGGGTAACTGTACCAAATATGAATGTCCATGGACTACTGGTTCTTGGTAACTGTACCAAATATTAATGTCCATGGACCACTGGTTCTTGGTAACTGTACCAAATATTAATGTCCATGGACCACTGGTTCTTGGTAACTGTACCAAATATTAATGTCCATGGACCACTGGTTCTTGGGGTAACTGTACCAAATATTAATGTCCATGGACCACTGGTTCTTGGTAACTGTACCAAATATTAATGTCCATAGACCACTGGTTCTTGGGGTAACTGTACCAAATATTAATGCCCATGGACCACTGGTTCTTGGTAACTGTACCAAAATATTAATGTCCATGGACCACTGGTTCTTGGTAACTGTACCAAATATTAATGTCCATGGACCACTGGTTCTTGGGGTAACTGTACCAAATATTAATGTCCATGGACCACTGGTTCTTGGTAACTGTACCAAATATTAATGTCCATGGACCACTGGTTCTTGGGGTAACTGTACCAAATATTAATGTCCATGGACCACTGGTTCTTGGTAACTGTACCAAATATTAATGTCCATGGACCACTGGTTCTTGGGGTAACTGTACCAAATATTAATGTCCATGGACCACTGGTTCTTGGGGTAACTGTACCAAATATTAATGTCCATGCACCACTGGTTCTTGGTAACTGTACCAAATATTAATGTCCATGGACCACTGGTTCTTGGTAACTGTACCAAATATTAATGTCCATGGACCACTGGTTCTCGGTAACTGTACCAAATATGAATGTCCATGCACCACTGGTTCTTGGGGTAACTGTACCAAATATTAATGGTACAGTGCCATTTATTAATGTCCATGGACCACTGGTTCTTGGGGGTAACTGTACCAAATATTAATGTCCATGGACCACTGGTTCTTGGGGTAATTGTACCAAATATTAATGTCCATGGACCACTGGTTCTTGGTAACTGTACCAAATATTAATGTCTATGGACCACTGGTTCTTGGTAACTACCAAATATTAATGTCCATGGAGCACTGGTTCTTGGTAACTGTACCAAATATTAATGTCCATGGACCACTGGTTCTTGGGGTAACTGTACCAAATATTAATGTCCATGGACCACTGGTTCTTGGTAACTGTACCAAATATTAATGTACATGGACCACTGGTTCTTGGGATAACTGTACCAAATATTAATGGTCATGGACCACTGGTTCTTGGGGTAATTGTACCAAATATTAATGACCATGGACCATTGGTTCTTGGTAACTGTACCAAATATTAATGTCTATGGACCACTGGTTCTTGGTAACTGTACCAAATATTAATGTCCATGGACCACTGGTTCTTGGTAACTGTACCAAATATTAATGTCCATGGACCACTGGTTCTTGGTAACTGTACCAAATATTAATGTCTATGGACCACTGGTTCTTGGTAACTGTACCAAATATTAATGTCCATGGACCACTGGTTCTTGGTAACTGTACCAAATATTAATGTCCATGGACCACTGGTTCTTGGTAACTGTACCAAATATTAATGTCCATGGACCACTGGTTCTTGGGGTAACTGTACCAAATATTAATGTCCATGGACCACTGGTTCTTGGGGTAATTGTTCCAAATGTTAATGTCCATGGACCACTGGTTCTTGGTAACCGTACCAAATATTAATGTCTATGGACCACTGGTTCTTGGTAACTGTACCAAATATTAATGTCCATGGACCACTGGTTCTTGGGGTAACTGTACCAAATATTAATGTCCATGGACCACTGGTTCTTGGCAACTGTACTAAATATTAATGTCCATGGACCACTGGTTCTTGGGGTAACTGTACCAAATATGAATGTCCATGGACTACTGGTTCTTGGTAACTGTACCAAATATTAATGTCCATGGACCACTGGTTCTTGGTAACTGTACCAAATATTAATGTCCATGGACCACTGGTTCTTGGTAACTGTACCAAATATTAATGTCCATGGACCACTGGTTCTTGGGGTAACTGTACCAAATATTAATGTCCATGGACCACTGGTTCTTGGTAACTGTACCAAATATTAATGTCCATAGACCACTGGTTCTTGGGGTAACTGTACCAAATATTAATGCCCATGGACCACTGGTTCTTGGTAACTGTACCAAAATATTAATGTCCATGGACCACTGGTTCTTGGTAACTGTACCAAATATTAATGTCCATGGACCACTCGTTCTTGGGGTAACTGTACCAAATATTAATGTCCATGGACCACTGGTTCTTGGTAACTGTACCAAATATTAATGTCCATGGACCACTGGTTCTTGGGGTAACTGTACCAAATATTAATGTCCATGGACCACTGGTTCTTGGTAACTGTACCACATATTAATGTCCATGGACCACTAGTTCTTGGGGTAACTGTACCAAATATTAATGTCCATGGACCACTGGTTCTTGGGGTAACTGTACCAAATATTAATGTCCATGCACCACTGGTTCTTGGTAACTGTACCAAATATTAATGTCCATGGACCACTGGTTCTTGGTAACTGTACCAAATATTAATGTCCATGGACCACTGGTTCTCGGTAACTGTACCAAATATTAATGTCCATGGACCACTGGTTCTTGGGGTAACTGTACCAAATATTAATGGTACAGTGCCATTTATTAATGTCCATGGACCACTGGTTCTTGGGGGTAACTGTACCAAATATTAATGTCCATGGACCACTGGTTCTTGGGGTAATTGTACCAAATATTAATGTCCATGGACCACTGGTTCTTGGTAACTGTACCAAATATTAATGTCTATGGACCACTGGTTCTTGGTAACTGTACCAAATATTAATGTCCATGGAGCACTGGTTCTTGGTAACTGTACCAAATATTAATGTCCATGGACCACTGGTTCTTGGGGTAACTGTACCAAATATTAATGTCCATGGACCACTGGTTCTTGGTAACTGTACCAAATATTAATGTACATGGACCACTGGTTCTTGGGATAACTGTACCAAATATTAATGGTCATGGACCACTGGTTCTTGGGGTAACTGTACCAAATATTAATGTCCATGGACCACTGGTTCTTGGGGTAATTGTATCAAATATTAATGTCCATGGACCACTGGTTCTTGGTAACTTTACCAAATATTAATGTCTATGGACCACTGGTTCTTGGTAACTGTACCAAATATTAATGTCCATGGACCACTGGTTCTTGGTAACTGTACCAAATATTAATGTCCATGGACCACTGGTTCTTGGTAACTGTACCAAATATTAATGTCCATGGACCACTGGTTCTTGGTAACTGTACCAAATATTAATGTCCATGGACCACTGGTTCTTGGGGTAACTGTACCAAATATTAATGTCCATGGACCACTGGTTCTTGGGGTAACTGTACCAAATATTAATGTCCATGGACTACTGGTTCTTGGTAACTGTACCAAATATTAATGTCCATGGACCACTGGTTCTTGGTAACTGTACCAAATATTAATGTCCATGGACCACTGGTTCTCGGTAACTGTACCAAATATTAATGTCCATGGACCACTGGTTCTTGGTAACTGTACCAAATATTAATGTCCATGGACCACTGGTTCTTGGGGTAACTGTACCAAATATTAATGTCCATGGACCACTGGTTCTTGGTAACTGTACCAAATATTAATGTCCATGGACCACTGGTTCTTGGGGTAACTGTACCAAATATTAATGTCCATGGACCACTGGTTCTTGGTAACTGTACCAAATATTAATGTACATGGACCACTGGTTCTTGGGGTAATTGTACCAAATATTAATGTCCATGGACCACTGGTTCTTGGTAACTGTACCAAATATTAATGTCTATGGACCACTGGTTCTTGGTAACTGTACCAAATATTAATGTCCATGGACCACTGGTTCTTGGTAACTGTACCAAATATTAATGTCCATGGACCACTGGTTCTTGGGGTAACTGTACGGGTCACTGTCAAGTCCAACTGACTTTAATTTAAGCCGATAATCAGCTGTTATCCGGTCTTCTCCACTAGTTGCAGCTGTTTTTGCTGATGTCTTGCCACTCAGTGTGAGTAAGGGGGTGTGGTCCAGTTGGGAAGTGACGTCAATGCAGACCCTCTATTGTGTACAACATTGCACATAAATAAACTTTTACTCTAAAACGTTTTCCTTTGTCCTTTTTAGACTGGGAAAAACAAGAACAAAGAATAAAAGCGGAGGTTTTCAGTCAGGGGCCGTCTGTTTTGGACGGTGGATGAAGCTGATATATGTGCTTGGAGTCTGTGCTTGTGAAACAAGCAGGAACAGGCCCGACTGTTGACACACATACCACTGATGTCATTCTCCACGACAGCCTTCACTCATGGCACCGCTTCACCGACTCAGGTTAAGCATTTACAGGTGTTGCCAACGCATGTGTGCAAAAATTAAGGAAAGAAACACTTTTAGGATTTTCAAGCATAAACATACGCTTTGTAATACATTTCTGAATGTAGACTAGGCAAGACAAGGCAAGGCAAGTTTATTTATACAGCGCATTTCAGCAACAAGGTCATTCAAGGTGCTTTACTTAATAATAAATATATGAAGAATGAAGAGTGAATTACAATATCTTAATCTATTTGTTTTTATGTCCGGTTTTCAGTGTGAGTAATGAATTTAATGTCATTTCGGTAAGATGTGCACGTGTTTAATTGGAAGGGTGTTGCGTCTTCACAGGGCTGGATACAACAAACATGAACTTTGTAGCTTCTGATCCTTAAAACAGGAAATCATTTTCAACATTGTGACATGAACACATTTCATTTGATTTCGTAAAAGGCTCAGAATGAACTTTCGTAGACTGTGCAACAGTTATTACTTCATGTGTTTAATGGTTATGACTAAATTGAACACTTGTATTGAACGTTAGGAGACACCAGCACCCTCTGGTGGCCGTGTCGCAAACATTAGTAAAGTGATTATAATAATTAAGTAATAACTAACTATTACGGGTCAAAATGAATGCCTACAATTGTCCGCTGAATATCATGGTTAGTGTGCGGCCGGGCTCCTATTACTTTTGTTGTAGTCATTACAGCAAGGACACGCGTATTTAGACTGTACAGTTGAAGACGCCGACGTCTTGGCGCCGCGTCAGCAACGCTTGGCCCTAAATTTGATGGTAAGAAACCAAACTTTGTGGAACTGTCTGCATATATGAAACAACATATCCCCTCCCTCTGTGATTGTGACAAAACAAAAGCTGTTAAACGTATGATCTATGTAAGAGTAAGTTTTTGTTTTATTGTTTTTCTCTGTCCACTGTCAACCCCTGGCTGTTGGATTGTTAAGGGTTGTTTGTTTGTGTATTAATGTTGTATAGGACATCTCATCATTATTGTATACTCTGTTCTCAGCTTAAGGTATATACTCTTGTTGTGAATGTCAATAAAGACAAAAAAGGAGTGCTTGGGCCCCAACAACTCTTGAATGATAATGGATCCTTCATGTCATATACAGAATTTTTATAAAGATTTAACATACTTGCACAGCCTAAAGAATTAGCTACATTTATTGAAGCTCTACCAAACACTATGAGCCGCTTTAAAGGAGCAAAACATGATATTTCAATTAGAGCCCAGTTGAGAAAGCCCATAGTGCCAGACATGTTCCAACCAAGAACATGTCTACACTTTACCTTATGTTAGATTTCTTTGGTCTTCTACATTTGTAGAAGTTAATTGGAAACGAGTTTGGTTAAGGGGAGAGACATTTTGCATAACAAATAAAATTAAAGAAATTAACATATAAAATGATTCATAACACGTATCCTGCTAATAAAATACTTGACAGACTATTCTTGTATATTCTGTGAACTGCACACAGACAATTTCTCATTTATTCTACCAATGTACTCAAACAATAACAAATTGGTCAGATGTAGAACAACTTATAAGACTGAAAACTGGACGAACAATTCAACTCACAGAGAAGGACATTATTCTATACTTTGATGATAAGGACGTGGATAAAGACGATCTCCTTCACCCCACTTCTACTCATCCTGGGAAAATAGCACATTCACAAGAAGAAATGGTCAAACTCCAAGCCAAACATAATCCACTTCAGCAAGGAACTCCATCTGTACAGCACCACCACCGAAGGACTTAGCAACAAAACGGCAATAAAAACCATTTTGGTTCGAGAAAAACTTAATGTGAATTCATTTATGTAAAGTTGATTAAAACATTTTCTTTTTTATACTGTATTTTATTGTATACTTATTATACCCATGGCTGACAAATGTTATTCTTGTACTGACGTTTAAAACTACGGAAGCATAATGCTGCCACGCCAGAAAAAGAAAAACATATACGTATCACGTTATAATGTGAAAAGTTTATTCTTAGAACAATAAATTATCACGTTATTACAATATACAAACTTATCACGTTATAATGTGATAATTTATTGTTAGAACAATATACTATTTATCACGTCACTACGTGAAAAGTTTATTGTTAGAACAATAAACATTTCACGTTATTACAATATACAAACTATTAGGGCCATGTAGGAGAAAAATATTTGAGAGGGGAAGATTTTTTTTGTGCACTTCGAGAAAAAAGTCGAAAAGTCGAGAAAAAGTTGAAATGTCGAGAATAATGTTGAAATACAATATCGAGAAAAAAGTCGAAATGTCGAGAATAATGTTGAAATACAATTTTTAGAAAAAAGTCGAAATGTAAACAATGTTGAAATACAATTTCAAGAATAAAGTCGAAATTTCGTGAATAAAGTCGGAATTTCGAGAATAAAGTTGAAATACATTTCGACTTTTTTCTCGAAATGCATAATGAAAAAAAAAATCTTCCTCCACTGAAATATTATTTTTATTTTTCTCCTGCCAGGCCCTCTTCCGTAAAACGTATTATTATTATTATTTTATATATTTTTTTATTTATTGTTCTAACAATAAACTTTTCACTTATAACATGATACTCATAGACATATATAAAGGCCTTTATATATATATATATATATATATATATATATATATATATATATATATATATATATATATATATATATATATATGATGATGCTGATCATTTTCTTCTCTTCCTGGGGTGGCAGCACTTCGCTTCCGTATAAAACTAATAAAGTGGGTTTTTTTCTTAAAAAGCAGCCATTGGCCCCGCCCCCGGGTCTTAGGCCCCGCCCCCGGATCCTAGGCCCCGCCCCCAGTCCTACGTGTTGACAGGACGGTTGGAGTGTCCGCTTCCCCCGCCTGGATGGAGTAACCTGAGAGACGGAGATCCTGCTGTTGTTCTTCCTTCAAGAGACGACCATGGCCGACGAGCAGCCCCCCCAGGCCCCGCAGGCCCCCCAGGCCCCGCAGGCCTGGACCATCGACAGGGACGACTACGAGCTCAACGAGGTGATCGGTGGGTAGCCTCGCCTGCTAACGACGGGAGCTAACCGCGAGCGGCTGCCGCCATAGACACATATCCGTATCCGCCCCATGGAGCTGCTGCAATACGTCAACGTCGCCGCCATATTGGATGTGGCAAGACTGCGCTGTAAACTAATACAAGTAAATGGACTTATGTTCATAAAGAAATGTACGTTTTACGTCTCATTTATTCATTCACACACGCACTAATATACTTGGGAAACAGTTAGGCACCAAATATAATACATTTAATTTTCTCAGATGGAAAAAATAAGAACTTTATTGATCCCACATAGGAGTAATTCATGTTATATCAGCTATAGAGAACAAGGTAGTGCCGAAAAACAATATATATATATTCCCCCTCACAAAAATAAGAAAAAGACAGAAACATATTTTCTCATCAACAAAGCATATTTTACATAAACATATTTAAACATTTTCAAGTAACAAAATAACCTATTTGAACCATTTTTCTGATTTTTGTGAGGGGTATTTATTGTTTTTCGGCACTACCTTGTTCTCTATAGCTGATATAACATGAATTACTCCTATGTGGGATCAATAAAGTTCTTATTTTTGCCGTCTGAGAAAATTAAATATATTATATTTGGTGCCCAACTGTTTCCCAAGTATATTAATGCGTGTGTGAATGAATAAATGAAACGTAAAACGTAAATTTCTTTGTTGAAAGGCGCTTTATGAAAATAAGTCAATTTACTGTATTAGTTTACAGCGCAGTCTTGCCACATCCAATATGGCGGCGACGTTGACGTATCACAGCAGCGGCAAGAACACTCGATGTGGTGTCGACGTAGCTTCCGCTAGCAACTTCCTCTAGCAACTTCCGCTGGCAGCTTCCGCTACTTTTTTTTTTTTTATTTTAAAATATCTTTATTTACAAACAACAAGGCATCAAACTTTATGAATTTTTTGTATTTTTTTTATTATTGAAACATAGATACAAACAAACAAGCCACATCACTAGACATGCAACTGTTTTTACAATACCTAAAGTTAGATCTAATGCCATCAATCGTACAGTCCTGTATAGAGGAATGAAATAATTTAATTCTTTACCCAATCATGTAAAACTCTCTTTTAACAATAATCAATTCAGAATACTACTTAAACAGCATCTATCCAAGTAATGGTTTCGGTATGGAATAGAGTTGTGTATGTAATATGATTGTTTTGGTACATGAGATATAATGGTATTATTGCATAATAGTGTTATTATATAATAGGTATATATGAGTGTGTGTGTGTGTGTGTATATATATATATATATATATATATATATATATATATATATATATATATATCTGTGTGAATATAATATAGAATTGACTTGTAATATTAGATATGACAGAGTATTATATAATAGGTATTTATATATATATACATATATGTATATATATATATATATATATATATATATATATATATATATATATATATGTATGTATGTATATGTGGGGATGATATAGTTCACTTGGTTTCTGTTCTTGTCTTGATTTTAAAATATCTTGATTTTTTTTTTTTATATATATATTTTTTTTTCTTCTTGCTCTTATTCTGTATTTTTTTTAAGTTCTTTTCTCTATTTGTTTTCTTTTGTATTGCATTATTTTGTTAAGACCCCAGGAATAATAGCTTCAGTTTCTGCTGCCGCTAATGGGGATCTCAATAAACAATAAACATAAAAGTCATATCAGAATTACAAACGTTTGCCTTGGGTTGAGCAACATCAGTATTACAAAATATACACTGAGAATCTAATTATTGAACAAAATAAAATTTAAAAAACAAATTAAATTAAAATAACAACTCACAAGGGCCATCTTATATTAAATCATATCTTTCAAGTAAAGAAAACAGTTTAAGGGCTTTCTTTTCTTTAACAAGACTCAAGGACTTACTCAAGAGCTTTAGCTCATTTCTCCAATGGGCCAAACATGGTTTGGTCTTAAAATATCTACATTTGTGAATGAAGAACTTTCCCAATAACACCAAATTATTAAGAACAAAGTCCAAATTCTTGTCTTCAACAAAAACACCAAATATAACTGTCTTCACTGTTAAATGTATCTCAATGTCCTTGGACTGTAACCAGCTCTGCATCTCACTCCAGAAATATTGCACTGAATCACAATGAAAGAAAAGATGTTGCAAAGTTTCAATTTCCCTTTCACAAAAAACACAATTATTCAATTCAAAGTTCAATTTTAATCTTAAAAACTCGTTTGTTGGGTAAATTTCATTTAAAATTTTGAAGTTTACCTCTTTTATTTTCGGTGGAAATGAAATATATTTTTTTCTTATTTTCCTAATCTTCTCCACTTCAAGTTCCTTTAGGATATTCCATCTGGTTCTGCTGGTTCTGCTGGTGTTAGCGACCGCAGGGGAAGAAAGGGTCCGCTCATAGTCGGTTCTGCACTTGGGGCCAGAAAACTTGATATATAATTCTGATTAACGGCTGCTATCACCTACATGGGCTGCGACGGATTTATATGTTAGAGCCTGAATCACTTGTATCCACAATATTACCCCAGATGTGTAAATATGCACTTTAAGAGCTGCTTGAGTTGTGCTGTTGTTACTTCCGGGGCCAAGCAGCAAAATGTTGCTCTTCTAATTGTAAATGTGGCTTTTCATCAGGTAGTGGAGCAACGGCGGTCGTCCAAGCAGCTTACTGCAAGCCCAGGAAGGAGAAGGTGGCGATCAAACGCATCAACCTGGAGAAATGTCAGACGAGCATGGACGAACTCCTGGTAAGTAACCTTAACAAAACATGTCTGTAAAGCACCAGGGGGGGGTGTGTGTACAGGACTGTCTCAGAAAATTAGAATATTGTGATAAAGTCCTTTATTTTCTGTAATGCAAAAATGTCATACATTCTGGATTCATTACAAATCAACTGAAATATTTCAAGCCTTTTATTATTTTAATATTGCTGATCATGGCTTACAGCTTAAGAAAACTCAAATATCCTATCTCAAAAAATTAGAATATTCTGGGAATCTTAATCTTAAACTGTAAGCCATGATCAGCAATATTAAAATAATAAAAGGCTTGCAATATTTCAGTTGATTTGTAATGAATCCAGAATGGATGACATTTTTGTTTTTTTAATTGCATTACAGAAAATAAAGAACTTTATCACAATATTCTAATTTTCTGAGACAGTCCTGAATGTGTGTGTGTGCGCGTGCGTGCGTTGCTATTGCTAACATTATTATTGACATTAAGTGTTAGAAGATTTTGAAAATAATAGAGAAAATTAATTGCAATATTTAGTTGTCTTTGCAATATTGATATTGTCCATGTTGATATTGCAATAACAAGATATTTTAGAAATATTGTGCAGCCCTAATATATGATGTAGGTAGTTGATGGATGCAGACAGAGAATATGTTTGTGTGCACAGGTATATTTATGAAGGAGGTGTCTGGGTTGGTTGGGTCAGACATGTCAGCAAAGAACGGATCGAAAGCTTATTACCACAACAAACCCTGAATTAACATGCACCTAAAATGTTAAAGATTGCCATAAAAAAGTTAGAAAACCATTAGCTTAAATGAAAAATATATTCACATGTATGTTTCAACATTATTGTTACTTTATAATTCTCACTTCATAAAGTCAGGAAATGTGACTTTATGAAGTGAGAATTTCTTCTCTTTACCCTCCACGCCACACTTTTATTTAAGTGGCCTAAGTGGCCGTAATGCCATCCGGTGCGAGGAAAAGGTCTGGATGCAGATGCAGAGAAAACGATCAGCAGCAGTCTTTCTGTGATTCTTACACAAGAGAAGCAACGTGATGTTATGTTATATTTCTATTTAAATCAGACCAGCATTATGTTGTTAATAGTACCAGTTTACTGCCCAGTAAACTGGTACTGGTACTGCCTCAGTTCAGCGTTGTATCTGTAAGGTTTTAACCTGCACTGATGTAGCAAGATCCTGAATCCGCCTGTGTGTATTTTAGATTAAAAATGCCTAATCCTGGTGGCTCAGTGATTACGTAACGCAGGTTGCTCCACCGTCTCCTGTCCACACCTGCTTTAAGACTGTTTTGTGTGTGTGTGTGTGTGTGTGTGTGTGTGTGTGTGTGTGTGTGTGTGTGTGTGTGTGTGTGTGTGTGTGTGTGTGTGTGTGTGTGTGTGTGTGTGTGTGTGTGTGTGTGTGTGTGTGTGTGTGTGTGTGTGTGTGTGTGTGTGTGTGTGTGTGTGTGTGTGTGTGTGTGTGTGTGTGTGTAAATAAATAAACAAACAGGACTGTCTCAGAAAATTAGAATATTGTGATTTTCTGTAATGCAATTACAAAAACAAAAATGTCATACATTCTGGATTCATTACAAATCAACTGAAATATTGCAAGCCTTTTATTATTTTAATATTGCTGATCATGGTTTACAGCTTAAGAAAACTCAAATATCCTATCTCAAAAAATTAGAATATTCTGGGAATCTTAAACTGTAAACCATAATCAGCAATATTAAAATAATTCGTCCATATATTTATGATAATCTACACCTCGTCGGGCATTATCCCTTACATATTTAGTATGTACTGTACTTACTGTACTGAGTTGTCAGTGCGTGCGTGTGTGTGTAACAGAAATATGACTGGGATAAACTGGCTCTGAGGGTTTACATAAAGACTTCATTAATCTTTCCTTGGTGTATTATTTTGCTTCCACTGGGTGGACTCACGCATTTGTTTCCTTGTCTGTGTTCAGAAAGAGATCCAGGCGATGAGCCAGTGCCACCATCCCAACATAGTGTCTTATTATACGTCGTTTGTGGTGAAGGATGAGCTGTGGCTGGTGATGAAGCTGCTCAGTGGTGGTAAGTGCTGCACTTCTGCTCAAACCACCAATTAATTTAACTTTTATCACATGCATGCTCCGACTTCAGCCCCTAATACATGTTTAGGTTAACCTGCCAGGACGTTTTCTTCTTGCTCTTTCCATATTTATAATTGTAGTCATTTTATTTTCGCTTTACTTTCCGGACATTTCTTGATCCGAAAAAATACATGATTCATTTGTGTCATCAATAACTAGATTAAGGGGGCATGTGACTATGCATTTCTTGCTGTATAGCTTGAAAATATAGTTTTATTTTGCTCTATAATAGTGGACATGATGTATCATTTGGAGAATTATTTATCTAAAGAAACATGGCGCGGTGTGGTGGCGCGGACAACCAACTTAAACCAACTCAGTTACATTAAAAACAGGACTACGGTTGCTTTTTGCATCAGGTGTAAAAGTTGTCACGTCAGT
Source organism: Cololabis saira (assembly GCF_033807715.1). Taxonomy (NCBI): domain Eukaryota; kingdom Metazoa; phylum Chordata; class Actinopteri; order Beloniformes; family Belonidae; genus Cololabis; species Cololabis saira. Next base: position 45,852,058 of record NC_084596.1, on the reverse strand, counting down.
TAAATACAGTAATTATTTTTAAATGTTTGTGACCTTTCTGACAGTTGACCAATGTATTCAGAGGTGAACATCAAAGGGTATAGGGCTGCAGCTATCCAATATTTTAGTAATCCAGTATTCTACTGAAAACTCCATGATTCATTGAGTTAGGGCTGGGCGATGTATCGAGTATACTCGATGTACCACCAATGCAAAATATAATTCTGATTCTGCTGTATTGGAGCACATTAGGCTCCAGCGCTACTTGATGTTTTATCCATCAATGACTACAGAGATAAAACTGAAAACTACCCAGTTAGCTTTATTACGTTCTTATTTTCCCCCCTCATCTCTCTACAGCTCTGTGTTTGTACAGATTAAATGCGTTAGCTGCATGGACAGTCGTCATAGTTAACAGAAACCCAGCCCTCCACAGGGTAACGTTATGTTAGCAAGGTAGCGTAACGTTAATGTCATTAATTATCGCTACGTTAACTTAATTTTCCCGTGTGTGGGTGCCGGTCCTCCCTCTGGGAGTAACAGGGTGTTGGTGGAGAAGCTGCAGCGTTGAGGACGTACTGTTGTATCAGCTCTGTCTTACAGTGAAACAGCAACAGTGTTGCCTTGGTGTCCAGCTGGAAATCACCCACACTTTTCACATTTTCTGCTTTTCTTTTAGTTAAAACCAAACATATCCTCCTCTATCTTCTTCCTTTTTGTGCGCGGCGTCAGCGCGTTGTGCAGCATTAAACTTAGTCCGGGCCAAATACCTGCTTTGAGCTGCAAAATTAAACAAAATTAAGCAAAATTAAAGCTCGAGGCAGAGAAAATTCCTCCATCATTTTTTGTAATGGAATTATTGGAGGAATGGTTTCAGCCCTAAAAGGGTATGTATGTGCAGCCAGAGATTTAGGGGTTGTGTGGACAGTGAACATTTCTGCTGACAACCCTGTGCTTCATCTCAGGCTCTGTGTTGGATATCATCAAGCATATCATCTCTCGTGGTGAGCACAAGACGGGCGTGCTGGACGAGGCCAGCATCGCTACCATGCTGAGGGAGGTGCTGGAGGGGCTGGAGTACCTGCACAAGAACGGCCAGATCCACCGGTGAGTGTCTGATGCACTCACACACTCATGCTGTCATTCCTTCACTCACACACTCATGCTGTCATTCCTTCACTCACACACTCATGCTGTCATTCCTTCACTCACACACTCATGCTGTCATTCCTTCACTCACACACTCATGCTGTCATTCCTTCACTCACACACTCATGCTGTCATTCCTTCACTCACACACTCATGCTGTCATTCCTTCACTCACACACTCATGCTGTCATTCCTTCACTCACACACTCATGCTGTCATTCCTTCACTCACACACTCATGCTGGCATTCCTGCACACCAGCGTGCAGCTGGAACTAGACCTCACGCTTTCAATATTTAACACGGAGCACATGCATCATTTAGACGGTTTGTTTGACATCAAAGTTCCTCCCAGGAACGCTGCGAGGAGAGAGCAGCCCCCACCAATCTACGCAGCCTCGGTGCATGACAGATGTTACACTTGCAAATAAAGAAAATATGTGCTTGTAAAATAGCTTTCTTTAGTCACAATATTTATGGAAATCATATTTTTGTCAAAAATGGTAAAAATGTGACCAAGATAACAGTTAACTTTAAATGTGAGATTCTGCCTTCTGGAGTTTTACTGTTTGTTGTCAGTTTTCTGGGAGACGGGGCAGCTAACTAGCTTACACCTAATCACTGAAGATGGAGAGAGAGAGAGAGGGACGGGGTCAGTTCTGGTTCTGGGATCAGTTCTGGTTCTGGTTCTGGGGGCAGTTCTGGTTCTGGTTCTGGGGGCAGTTCTGGTTCTGGTTCTGGGGGCAGTTCTGGTTCTGGGGGCAGTTCTGGTTCTGGTTCTGGGGGCAGTTCTGGTTCTGGTTCTGGGGGCAGTTCTGGTTCTGGGGGCAGTTCTGGTTCTGGTTCTGGGGGCAGTTCTGGTTCTGGTTCTGGGGGCAGTTCTGGTTCTGGGGGCAGTTCTGGTTCTGGTTCTGGTTCAGTTCTGGCCGTTACTGTGTTCCGTGCTGAGTCTGCAGTAATCGTGCCAGCAGCAGTCAGAGCTGAGAGGACGTAGATGAGAGCGTGATGGTGTCAGAGCTGAGAGGACGTAGATGAGAGCGTGATGGTGTCAGAGCTGAGAGGAAGTAGATGAGAACGTGATGGTGTCAGAGCTGAGAGGAAGTAGATGAGAACGTGATGGTGTCTAACTGTAGAGCAGCTGGTCGTCTGGCAGAGCCGGGTCTGGGAAGTCACTCAGTGTTTACATGGGAACTTTAATTCCTCTTTAATTCAGATTTAAAATTAAATCCAATTTAAAATTTAAAAATTTCATGTAAACGCCTAATTCCTAATGAAAATGGCCATTCTGAATTAAACTTAATTCCGAAGTAAGTGGCTGGTTTATTCTGATTTTAAATCTGAATAGAATAATTCCAGATCATGTAAACACTCATTCCTCTTTAAATTAATTCCGGTCTTTCTTTCTGCTCGTTCCCTCGCCCGTCCGTCTCCATGATCTTATATTCCTGCTGGGCTGGTTTTCCAAACAAAGTTTCCAGATGCAGCAGCAGTAAACGCTGGTCAAGAGCAGAGAACATTTATTTAATAAATAGAAATAATTAAAAGAACAGATGGAAACAGGAAACATCAAAATTGTGAGCTTTTCAAAGTTGTAGCAGCTAAGTTAGTTTTTCTTCCGGTAGTTTAACTTCCGGTCCCCCCCCTATCCAATCAGAACCTTCCCAACCCCCAGACCTGGAGAGGAATTGGAGAAAGACCATCAAACGTGTTTTCTATGTAAACCTCAATTCAGAATTACTATTTCCATGTAAACTCAAAGGAAAATAGTTTAATTCTGAATTATTTAATTCTGAATAATGAATTCCGAATTAAAAACCATCACGTAACCGGGGTTTAATCCTCTCCTTCTCGTGGACAGGGATCTGAAGGCGGGGAACATTCTTCTAGGAGACGACGGCTCGGTGCAAATCGCTGGTACAGTGTTTATTTTTCTTTTCCTCCCTCATTGACTGTTTCATCTCTGCAGCTTGAAAGCAGATCTCTCTGAGATGTTTCCTATGGTTAGATGTTTTCCTGCACATCCCAGAACATGAATATTGAGATTGTCCTGTGTGTTGTTGGTGAATGCTTCCCCACCCCCCCCAGACTTCGGCGTGAGTGCTTTCCTGGCCGCTGGAGGAGACATGACTAGGAACAAGGTCCGGAAGACGTTCGTGGGGACCCCCTGCTGGATGGCTCCGGAGGTCATGGAGCAGGTGCCCGTCTCTCCCTCACTCCCTGTTCTCTCTGGAATGCTGCAGCTGAGCTTTCCTTCTCCTCCGGAGAGGCCTTTGGTCACATGGCCCTGTTTCTCATCTCCAGGTTCGTGGCTACGACTTCAAGGCTGACATCTGGAGTTTTGGGATAACAGCCATTGAACTGGCCACTGGAGCCGCACCGTACCACAAATACCCGCCCATGAAGGTACCGTCCTGCTCTCTGCTCTTTCACTCTTTAACCAGGCCTGTACGGCTGCAGCTAAACAATACTTTAGGGTGCTTTCACACCTGTCCCGTTTGGAGCAGTTGTTCCGGAACAGGGAGCGTTTCCCCCTAAAGATCGGAACGTTTGGTACATGTGAACACAGCAATCGCACTCGGAAACGGCACAAAACAAGCTAGCCGAGATCCTAGGAGAGGTTAGGGTAAGGATCTCGGTCCGATTCCATTCCAGACCTGAAACGGTTCATTTTTTTTATTTGTAGTGAGAACATAATCCACACAGCAACCGATACCACTCCATTCATGTGTATGTGCGGCCGCGGCTCAAGGAGAGGAGTCGGTGCAGCCTCCACCACCTTCTCTCCTATTGGACGTGCCCAGATGTCGTCCCAGCGCGGCACGGCGAAATTTAAAATTTTTTAATTCGGGCAGGGTATGCGCAGCGCAAACGCCGCGGCAGGCGCCTCTCGTCCGCCGCTGAGCTCTGCTCTGCTACGAGCGCACATAAATGAATGGGTAAAGCCTGAATTATGGTTCCAACGCAGAGCCTACACCGTAGGCTCTGCGTTGGTGTAACGCAGAACCATAAATCAGCCTAAAGCCGCGGCTGCGGTCTGCGCTGCGCTGAAAGGGGCTTGTTGTTTATCCTGCCTGCACCCGCCTGCACCCCCCCCCTCTGGTCATCCCGCTGCTGCTTCCACATGACTGTTGTGTGCTGCTGACGTCCCTGACCCCCCAGTCTGGCCTTCGGCAGGAGGGTCCCCCCTTATGATCCAGGTCCTGCTCAAGGTTTCTTCCCTCCTAAAGGGGAGTTTTCCTTGCCACTGTTTGGCTTAAGGTTTTTCTCCCACTAAGGGAGTTTTTACCTGCCATTGTTTATATAATAATTGCTCGGGGGTTTATGTTTATGTTTATGTTTATGTTTATGTTCTGGATCTCTGGAAAGCGTCTAGAGACAACATCTGTTGTATTAGACGCTATATAAATAAAATTTAATTGAATTGAATTGGGGTGTGGAAGAGGAAACTCCTTCCGCGTTCATTTGACCAATCAGAGAACAGCTGGTTCATGGCATTTGTTAACAGCTTTGAGCCGCTACAGACGGTTGCCTTATGAACACAAACCCCACGAACGAGAAACTGAACAACTGTATCGATTTAGCCCCTGAATCAGAACAAAACAAACGGACCACAGGTCTGAAAGCAGCCTTAGAAATCCAGTATTCTACTGAAAACTCCATCGAGTAATCAAATAATTGGATAAAACATATTTTTGTTTAGTTAAAGAGCAATTATATATATATGTGTGTGTGTGTGTGTGTGTGTGTGTGTGTGTGTGTGTGTGTGTGTGTGTGTGTGTGTGTGTGTGTGTGTGTGTGTGTGTGTGTGTGTGTGTGTGTGTGTGTGTGTGTGTGTGTGTGTGTGTGTGTGTGTGTGTGTGTGTGTGTGTGTGTGTGTGTGTGTGTGTGTGTGTGTGTGTGTGTGTGTGTGTGTGTGTGTGTGTGTGTGTGTGTGTGTGTGTGTGTGTGTGTAAATAAGACATTTCACCTAATAATTAATCACTGGTTTCCTTTTTTTAGACAATCAATGTCTTTATTTTAAGATGCACATTGTTTAAAACAGCCAACAGCAATTGCATCTCAGGAAATGTGACTAGAAAAAATAAATAAGCAAATTTTAAGTTGTAGTTAAGTTTTAAGTTAAAGTCTTGATAAGATTTTGAGTTCAGTGCTCCAGCGCTACTGGATGTTTTATCCATTAATGAATACAGAGATAAAACTGAAAACTACCCAGTTAGCTTTATTACGTTCTTATTTTCCCCCCTCATCTCTCTACAGCTCTGTGTTTGTACAGATTAAATGCGTTAGACGTATCGACAGTCGTCATAGTTAACAGAAACCCAGCCCTCCACAGGGTAACGTTATGTTATCAAGGTACCGTAACGTTAATGTCATTAATTATCGCTACGTTAACTTAATTTTCCCGTGTGTGGGTGCCGGTCCTCCCTCTGGGAGTAACAGGGTGTTGGTGGAGAAGCTGCAGCGTTGAGGACGTACTGTTGTATCAGCTCTGTCTTACAGTGAAACAGCAACAGTGTTGCCTTGGTGTCCAGCTGGAAATCACCCACACTTTTCACATTTTCTGCTTTTCTTTTAGTTAAAACCAAACATATCCTCCTCTTTCTTCTTCCTTTACATGCGTGGCGTTGTAACGTATTAAACGTAGTCGGGGTAAATACCTGCTTTGAGCTGCAAAATTAAACGATTCCTCGTTTAATTTCTAGATCATTTTTTGTGATCAAATTACTCGAATTGTTGGAGGAATTGTTCCAGCCCTAGAGTCCTGTGTTCTCCAGCAGACTCTAGACATGTTGGGAGCTCATTTGTCTGTCAACTATTGAATGTTCATAGCAAATCAGAAAAATACTTGTGACGCGGTGAAAAATGGAAATAAAGACCGTGATTTGTTTTATTAATCTGCTTTTCATGCCTGCAACACGTCGCAAAATCAGTGCGCACAAGAGAAAGCCAGACAACCGGAACGTGCACCTGCAGCTGCCTGCTGGCTGCATTGTTTCACGTTTGATTTCTTTGGCTTTTTTGGCAGTGTGAGGTTTTATCGCTGGGCCCACCGGGGGGCGCTGCTCCACTGAAAACTCAAATATCCTATCTCAAAAAATTAGAATATTCTGGGAATCTTAATCTTAAACTGTAAGCCATAATAAGCAATATTAAAATAATAAAAGGCTTGCAATATTTCAGTTGATTTGTAATGAATCCAGAATGTATGACATTTTAGTTTTTTTAATTGCATTACAGAAAAAAAAGAACTTTATCACAATATTGTAATTTTCTGAGACAGTCCTGTAAAGTTGGGTGTGAAACTGAACTTGTAGTGTTGTAACTGTTGTTGTAGGTGTTGATGCTGACGTTGCAGAACGACCCTCCGTGCCTGGAGACGGGGATCACAGACAAAGAAATGGTGAAGAAGTACGGCAAATCCTTCAGGAAGATGCTCTCTTTGTGTTTACAGAAAGACCCCGAAAAGAGGTCAGTGGCTCCCTGGACACTTATTTCTGTGCATTTGTGCACCTGTCCTGCTGTTTTCTGAATCGTGTGCCTCTTTCCTGTTTAGGCCAACTGCTGCTGAGTTACTGAAGCACAAATTCTTCACCAAAGCCAAGGTGAGCTTTGTGCTGCTGGCGTGAGGCTGGAATAACGATGCAAGTGTAGATCCTCCGTCACCCAGCCACCCGCAGCCCTTAAACAGAAGGCAGTTGGACTTGTTTTCTTGGTTCTTGAAGATGGTTCACCTTGTTTTTTCAGTCCAGGTGGTAGGAAGCTAAAATGACTGGTAAAACCATCCACCGTATACTGTTCCAGTCTCTTATGGCATTTTCCACTAGTACCTACTCAGCGCCACTCCACTCGCCCCGGGTTGGTTCTTTTCCACTAGGGGTCTAACGTGCCGAGTAGATACTTTTCTGTAACTATTCTGCCGAGGTTCTAAGCTGCTGAGTCGGCTGTATCTGACATCATCACACTACAGGCCACTGATTGGTCGGGGGGTTGGAGTCAGACGTCTGAGTCAGGAGGAGGAAATCAGAGAAAGAGCGGCTCGAGGCTTCTTCATTTTATTCCACCAGCAACGGCAGCAAAAGTCTGTTTCATGATCCAACTCTGAGGGTCAGATGTTCATAAACCTGGTGCTGAGGAGAGAATTAAAAAGGATCTAGACGGTGATAAGGAACGACCAGATCTACCAGGAGATCTGTCTCTTCATAGCTGCTCACGGCTCCAGATGACTTTTCAGCAGCGCCGAGACAAACTAAATTTTTTTAAAAGCGTCGGTGCTTGAAGCTTCTCTCACTCTCATTTTTTAACTTAATATTGAACACAAGCAATTGAAATTCAAAAGAAAAAGCTCAAGCACATCAGCAAACCAATTAGGCCAGGTGCATTATTCAAAAATGCAATACAAATACAGTTAAATAAATACAATTCAGAAATAAAATAAGGCTGAGTCTCAAATAGGCACTTAAGCAGACTCTCAATTCAAAATTAAAACTAAAGCTGACTCAATACAGCGATTCAAGTTCTAGTAGCTGTAACGTTTACAGTGGAACTGGTCCGGACATGTTTAGTGTTTAAATGATAATTCAGGCTGGAGCAGCTCCGCTGATAGGAACATTCTTTTTTACCAAATGTATAAATCACTGCGTTCTTGTTAATTGTCCCGTCTTCTTTATTTTTATACATAAACTTGTCGTTCAAAGGTCCTAACAAAGATTTGCTGAGTCTCCCCTGAGTCGTCCAGGTCTGTCAGGTCTTTGTTAGTTTGACCAGCAGCAGGAGGAAGTGACCTGTTACTGCCAAGTGAACTACGGCTCCCTCAATGGGACACATTTAAAATACTCACGCATATTCCCACTCATAATTAATTGCGTTAATTTTCATAAATCGTTAATTAGCGGTGTAATTAATTAATCTACGCGCTAAACTGACAGCCCTAAAAAAGACATCTTCAAGAACCAAGAATAAACGTCCAGTGAAATAGTTGAGTATGTTTTGGGAAGAACATTGACAGATTGTGCTGTGATTCTGCTTCCACTTCAGAACAACGAGTACCTGCAGGAGAGGCTCCTCCAGAAAGGACCCACAATATCCGACCGATCTAAAAAGGTTTGTCCCGATGAAGGCGTTAAAGCTGGTGTCCCGTCCTCCTGCCGATCCCAGGCTGAGCTGCTGTTTCTGCTGTCTCCGCTGTCCCGTGTAGGTGCGGCGCGTCCCGGGCTCCAGCGGCCGACTCCACAAGACGGAGGACGGGGGCTGGGAGTGGAGCGACGACGAGCTGGACGAGGAGAGCGAGGAGGGGAAGGCTGCCGTGGCGGCTCTGCGGGTGAGGCCCTGCAGGTCTGCGTTCACCAGGCTGATCAGCGGACGTCAGGCTCTGACGGGGCTCTGACGGGGCTCTGACGGGGCTCTGACGGGGCTCTGACGGGGCTCTGACGGGGCTCTGGCGGGGCTCTGGCGGGGCTCTGACGGGGCTCTGGCTGGGCTCTGACGGGGCTCTGACTGACGGGGCTCTGACGGGGTTCTGACGGGGCTCTGACGGGGCTCTGACTGACGGGGCTCTGACGGGGCTCTGACGGGGCTCTGACGGGGCTCTGACGGGGCTCTGACGGGGCTCTGACGGGGCTCTGGCGGGGCTCTGGCGGGGCTCTGGCGGGGCTCTGGCGGGGCTCTGGCTGGCTGGGCTCTGACGGGGCTCTGACGGGGCTCTGACTGGGCTCTGACGGGGCTCTGACGGGGCTCTGACGGGGCTCTGACGGGGCTCTGACGGGGCTCTGACGGGGCTCTGACGGGGCTCTGACGGGGCTCTGACGGGGCTCTGACGGGGCTCTGACGGGGCTCTGACGGGGCGCTGACGGGGCTCTGACGGGGCTGTGACGGGGTTCTGACGGGGTTCTGGCGGGGCTCTGGCTGACGGGGCTCTGACGGGGCTCTGACGGGGCTCTGACGGGGCTCTGACGGGGCTCTGACGGGGCTCTGACGGGGCTCTGGCGGGGCTCTGGCTGACGGGGCTCTGACGGGGCTCTGACGGGGCTCTGACGGGGCTCTGACGGGGTTCTGACGGGGCTCTGGCTGACGGGGCTCTGGCGGGGCTCTGGCGGGGTTCTGACGGGGCTCTGGCTGACGGGGCTCTGACGGGGCTCTGACGGGGCTCTGACGGGGCTCTGGCTGACGGGGCTCTGGCGGGGCTCTGACGGGGCTCTGACGGGGCTCTGACGGGGCTCTGGCGGGGCTCTGACGGGGCTCTGACGGGGCTCTGACGGGGTTCTGACGGGGCTCTGACGGGGCTGAGACGGGGCTCTGACGGGGCTCTGGCTGGGCTCTGACGGGGCTCTGACGGGGCTCTGGCGGGGCTCTGACGGGGCTCTAGCGGGGCTCTGACGGGGCTCTGACGGGGCTCTGACGGGGCTCTGACGGGGCTCTGACGGGGCTCTGACGGGGTTCTGACGGGGCTCTGACGGGGCTCTGGCTGGGCTCTGACGGGGCTCTGACGGGGCTCTTGACGGGGCTCTGGCGGGGCTGTGACGGGGTTCTGACGGGGCTCTGGCGGGGCTCTGGCGGGGCTCTGGCGGGGCTCTGGCGGGGCTCTGGCTGACGGGGCTCTGACGGGGCTCTGGCTGACGGGGCTCTGGCGGGGCTCTGGCGGGGTTCTGACGGGGCTCTGGCGGGGCTCTGGCGGGGTTCTGACGGGGCTCTGGCGGGGCTCTGGCTGGCGGGGCTCTGGCTGGCGGGGCTCTGACGGGGCTCTGGCTGACGGGGCTCTGACGGGGCTCTGGCTGGCGGGGCTCTGGCTGGCGGGGCTCTGGCGGGGCTCTGACGGGGCTCTGGCTGACGGGGCTCTGGCGGGGCTCTGACGGGGTTCTGACGGGGCTCTGGCGGGGCTCTGACGGGGCTCTGACGGGGCTCTGACGGGGCTCTGACGGGGCTCTGGCGGGGCTCTGGCGGGGCTCTGGCGGGGCTCTGGCGGGGCTCTGGCGGGGCTCTGACGGGGCTCTGACGGGGCTCTGGCGGGGCTCTGACGGGGCTCTGGCGGGGCTCTGACGGGGCTCTGGCTGGGCTCTGGCGGGGCTCTGGCGGGGCTCTGGCGGGGCTCTGACGGGGCTTTGAGGACGCCAGGTGGTTCGGGGTTCTGGGTCCAGCTGAGCCGGTTCTGCTTTTACGACTGGTCCTAAAAGACGGCATATTTCAGAGCTGACTAAAACCAGCACCACTTGAGTCTTTAAAGACAAACTCTTGTAAAGCATATAAAGCTGAACCATGGGACATCAGGCCAGCCAGCTGGTCTGAACCCGCTCCCGGGATCACCTCGTCTCACTTTACAATTGGCGCTTTTCCACTAGTACCTACTCAGCTGTCTCCACTCCAATCTCGCCCTCGTTTCTTTTTAGACAACCAGATCAGAAGTAGGAGGTTGGAGAAGCTGCTGGGACGTGTTTGATTGTGTATCTAAAGGAAGAAGACAACAACACTAAAGATGTAGAACCTGGAGGAGATGATAGATGTGCTGCTGGATCTGTGGCTTGTGTTCCATGAGAGAGAGAGGGAGAAGCTTTTGTTAGTTTGTCTCTGCTGAAAGTCAGCTGGAGCCGTGAGCAGCTATGAAGAGACAGATCTCCTGGTAGATCTGGTCGTTCCTTATCTCCGTCTAGATCTTTTTAATTCTCTCCTCAGCACCAGGTTTATGAACATCTGACCTTCAGAGTTGGATCATGAAACAGACTTTTGCTGCTGTTTCTGGTTGAATAAAATGAACCAGAATCCGTCAGAGTCTCTTTCTCTGATTTCCTCCTCCTGACTCAGACGTCTGACTCCAACCCCCCGACCAATCAGTGGCCTGTAGTGTGATGATGTCAGATACAGCCGACTCAGCAGCTTAGAACCTCGGCAGAATAGTTACAGAAAAGTATCTACTCTGCACGTTAGACCCCTAGTGGAAAAGAACCAAACCGAGGCAAGTCGGGCTGAGTAGGTACTAGTGAGAAAGTGCCAAATGTGTGTCGATGCTCAACTGTCTGGATGTGGGCTCTGCCTTCCTGTTCTTCTTAGCTGGGTTGTCACTTTACCTTTGCGTCGTCGACTCTCTGTTAACTTTTTAAATGATGCAATTCTTACATTAGTCCTCAGGCTGATGGGATGAACGGGCCAGAAGTGCATGTATTTAATGGTGCTAATCTGTCATGTCCATTCTGCAGTCCCCCAGAGTAAAGGATGGATCCCAGAACATGGAGGTGAGTCCATTCGTAGTGGACATGACATGAAAATTCACCTTGTTATCATTCATACTTAAACAGGGAGATTTGCATGACTTTAATAGGCATTCTTAAATTCTATTCCCATAAAAATGGTTTAGCGAATGAAATAATTTGCATATTTGTACCTGTTAGCTTTTCCCCCCAGCAGACAGCTCTGCAGCGCATCTGCAGCCCCCTGCTGCAGCACCCGAGGGAGCTGCCGCGCTGACCCCAGCAGAGGAGGATGCTGCCCCCCAGGCGGCCCCCCAGGGGGCCAGCCCCGCGCACGGACCAGCGGTCCAGGTGCAGCAGGTAAATCCCCCCTCGGAGTAGGGCTGGGTGATAGGGACTAAAAGATATATCTTCATATTTTCTAGCTGAATGGTGATACTCGATATATATCGATATTTTTTCTGTGCCATAATTGGGGTTTCCCCCAAAGCATTATAGCATAGCATATCTGTTAGCATATCTGTTAGCATATCTGTTAGCATATCTGTTAGCATCTCTGTTAGCATCTCTGTTAGCTTCTCTGTTAGCATCTCTGTTAGCTTCATCTTTTCTGAGGCAACCCTTAAAAAAACAGTCAGTTTTAATACAAAGCCTCGTGCCAAATGTCACACAGGTTCCTTTATTAACAGAGGTCTGCACAATATCAAAATGTATAAAACAAATGAAATAAAAATAAACTGCCTGCATATATAGAATAAAAATGCTTCTTGAATAAAATAAAACAAATATCCCTTTCCTGTATAACAATTAAATTAAAATACACTGTGTAATTAATACAATGTAGACAGTAACAGGCAGACTTTTCCACTGAGGTTGACAGTTGTGCAAATAACAAAACATTTGTGCAAATCTCAAATAAAACATTCAAGTCAATTTGTCACAAAATAAGCTACATCAAAATCATTAAAAAAAAAAATATATATATTATTATTATTTTTTTTTTTTAATCGATATAAACGATATTGTCTCGTACCATATCGCGAGCTGGGAGCTGGCAGCAGCTTTTCCAGCGGTCCCAGCGCCGGTACCGGCTCGTCTGCTCCACTCTAGCTGCTGTGTGTGTGGGTCAGCCCTCTGAAAACATGTCCCGCTGTGTCTCTGCAGGACCCGGCCACCTCTGGGACTCCCATCAGCCTCGTGCTCAGACTGAGAAACAACAAGAAGGAACTCAACGACATCCGCTTTGAGTTCATGCCAGGAAGAGGTAGAGTTGCTCAAAGAGGGGGTTTTTCTTCCTGTCCTTGACTCGTCCCTCACGTCCTCATGTTTGCTCTTCTGTCCAGACTCTGCTGACGGAGTGTCCCAGGAGTTGGTCTCCGCTGGTCTGGTGGACGGCAGAGACCTGGTCATCGGTAGGTTAGCGTGGGGGGGGGGATGTTTCACCGTTATGACTGTTGCCTGGTGATGGAGGTCAAGGTCTTGCAGCACAAGACCTGAATGAGAAGATAGAGGTGTGTGTGTGTGTGTGTGTGTGTGTGTGTGTGTGTGTGTGTGTGTGTGTGTGTGTGTGTGTGTGTGTGTGTGTGTGTGTGTGTGTGTGTGTGTGTGTGTGTGTGTGTGTGTGTGTGTGTGTGTGTGTGTGTGTGTGTGTGTGTGTGTGTGTGTGTGTGTGTGTGTGTGTGTGTGTGTGTGTGTGTGTGTGTGTGTGTGTGTGTGCGCCTGTCTTTAAAACTGCTCACAAGACTGCTAGCAAGTATTGGTTTTAGAAAAATGTAGGATGCACTTTGCAAATAATTGCAGTGTGTAGCTGCAATTATTATTAGAACCTGCTACATTCCAATGTAAATGGTAATGGCTAACATATATAGCGCTTTCCAGCTGTACTCCTACAGCCCCAAAGCGCTTTACACTGTAGACATTCACCCACACACGCACACATTCACACACCGGTTGTCGGCGGAGCTGCCACACAACGGCGCTGGCCTGACAACCAGGAGCAACCGGGGGATTCAGTGTCTTGCCCAAGGACACTTTGGTGGACACAGGCGGAACTAGGGTTGGAACCACTGACCTTCAGGTTCATGGTGAACGCTCTACCAACTGAACCACCTTCCCCCCAGCAGTAGCAGCTCCACAGCTACACAGAGGTGCAGCCCCTGTGTGGCTGGAGAAACTCTCACTACACACACGCATCACACACATCACACACAACATACACAACCTCCGCTCAGACACACACAACCTCACACACAACCTCCACTCAGACACACACAACCTCACACACACGATAACGATACAAATTCAACTCCACCTTTGTAACTATAAATCTATCACCACCTTCAGTCTTTGGAGCCAAATCACTGCTCTAAAAGATACTAAATACTAAACTACACCAATTACATTGAATTAATAAAAACCAATTAAATGAGTTACACCTGTACTGCAAAACTAATGACTCAAATGAAACAAGTTTGAAATGTAAGAACAGATTCAACATTTATTCAAACTGTATGGCTTAAACAGTGGGATAACAGTGCAAAGAGCAAAACTACCATTGTCCTTCAAGTTTTCCTAGTTTATAAAATCACAAAGTAGAAAAAATACAACCTGATAAATAAAGAAACAGGACAAATAAATAAAAGTTCACTGAAAATAAAATTCTATCAGTGATGACAACCATTTCCTTCTGTTTTTGCAGACTCTGCACATAATAGATGATGTTTGCTCCTTGTCTCTCTTTTTAAATCCAAACCAGTTCCAGATAACGGAGCTGGAGCCTCGTTTAACAACGAGCTCCTTCTGCCATGTTTGTTACACAAAAACGTCATCAACGGGAATTTATCCTTTTTACCGCGAGATGACAAATTCTTACCGTGGGGAATTTTTTTGACGGTAAATCATGAACGGTAAAATATGGCCCATCCCTAGTTGCCACTTGTTTAAGGTGGTGCAGATATGTGAGTTCCTCTGGACCAGAAACCCAACGCTGGTCCTGTCTGCTCCTCCTCACCGGCCCACGTCGCCCTGCTCTTAACCTAGTCATGTTTGGAGCTAACAGCACTTCACTCGTAGGGAAACGTTGCTTTGCCAGATTACAAGAGTTGCTGTTAAGCAGGAACTCCAGCAGGGAATCAGATGATGGATTACTGCTCCCCATCACTTTAGGGACGTCTCATTGATCAACGTTGCAGACGCGCCTTAATTAAAGTCCCTTGTAGCACACAACTGTTGTGCTAAACAAGCCGGTTCAGCGCGTAGCAAAGCACAACCCTGACTCTGGTCTAAAGCAGCTGTAAAGGCACCACACGTCTTGGGTTTTGCCTTTTTTGTAGTGATGCACCGAAATAAAAATTTGTGACCGAAACCGAAAATAATAATAAACACTTGGCCGAATACCGAACAATACCGAACATGGTTCTTCGCAGTTTTTCATTTATTTTGCCAATTTTTTCACCATTGCATAAATCAAATACATTTGATTTAGGCATGCTTTTCAAAGAAAAAAATCTTTTACAAAATTACAAGGTAGAAAACATTTGTTGAACATAAAAAACTGAACATTTTTTAATTTCCCAGCATTTCTTAAATATTCCAGCAGACATTATACCAGCAAAGAACAATAACTTAAAATAAATAAATTAGCAAAATACATTTCTTGGCCATCTTTGAGCTTACGTTAGGCTTAACTGACTGAACATTGTAACATAGGCCTTAAAACAATAAAAATGCATTAAAGCGCTCAGGGTTTTTTATCATTTCAAATGATAAATCAAACTTGTAGCTGAAAGACTTTGCAGATGTGCCCCCTCTAGATATTTGAGCAGAACATTCATGTCAAACAGCCATTCTTGTATTATTCTTTGCCACTCTAAAATACTTCCACACTGCTGACATGTTTGCACCACTTCACTCCACGCTCTTCCACGTTTGATTTCCTCATCTAAACCTGTAATAGATTGATTTATGTTGTTTTGGTTCCACCTGCTGGTGAATGTTAGGTAAAATTCTTATGTGGTTAGTTTCTGGTTGGCCAACGATTTATGTTTGTGGTGCAACAGTTACGGAGCGGCCAGTCTATTTCCTTATTTTACAACGCCGTTATTAATTGTTCGTTTTTTTTCCCACTTATTCCACCGAACACCGAAAGTGTTTTTTTTCCATTTTCGGCCGAACAATTTCGGTTACCGAACAATCGGTGCATCACTACTTTTTTGTTTTTTAAAAGCCTAACTTGTTGCTTATTAAACGTGGCTTCTTCTCCATCTCTTTGTTCTAGTTGCTGCCAATTTGCAGAAAATTGTTGATGACCCTCAAAGCAACAAAAACGTGACCTTTAAACTGGTGAGTGCTGCATGTTTTATTATTGTATTATTGTATTGTAATGTAATTTGTAATCCATGTAAATGTGGGCTGTGTTTCTGCCAGGCGTCTGGGGTGGTGGAAGAGTCGGAGATCCCCGATGATATCAAACTCATCGGCTTTGCGCAGCTGAGCATCAGTTAAGTGGAGCAGACGACAGGAGACAGAAGCAAACGGTTTTGCACGGCTGCAGGACGGTCCACTCAGAAACCACTACTGCCAACCAGGAGATGGTTGGAGAGAGGAGGACGTGCAGGGGGAGAGGAGGGGCTGCTGCAGGGTGCATGAGGACCACACGGAGGGTTCAGGCCATCACAGGAATCACACTTGAAATGTTTACAGTGCGCTTTTACAGCAGACGGGAGAAGAAATGCAATCAGCTCTTATATCAGTCACTCATGTCTGTCCTTCCTCCTCACACACGAGCACAAGCCCAACCATCTCCTGCCAGTACTGGGAACTATTGCCTTTATTTCTTTCTTTCTTTCAGATGTGCCACAAAGCTCAAAAGTATCCCGCCACCTCTCCGCGGCTCTTCCCGCTGCGCTGACCCCGGGGGGCGTAGACTGGGCCTTACATGTGTCTAACTGGGAAGTGGGCGGGTTAATCAGCTACATCACGTCCCTGTCACACACACCGTAGCACAGCGTCAGTCGTCATTCCATACATTCAGATTCTACTGCAGTTTTACTAAAGAAAATGTGGAAAAGCTGTTGTCCCGCAGCGTTGTGAAGACCCGTCCCCGTCCCGTCGTCAGTGTGCTGTTGTCCAGGCGGAACCACGGAGCTTAAAGCTGACACATTATCCCTTCAACTTTTATTCCCCTCTTTCTTCCAAACTGTCCCCATTCCCAGAGTCTTAACATCTGAGACGTGTCCTGGTAGAAATCTGCCGTGGGTGGAGCAGAAAAGCTTCTGTCTCTTTCTCCTAAATCAGGTTTCATCCTGGTAGCCCCCCCTTCTCTCTTTGGAGATCCGTGTTCCAGCTTTGGTGGAAACTCTTTGGAGGTGCGGTTGAGGGGAGAAGGCAGCCGGGGAGCTGGCCGTTCCTGCGCCCACCTGAGAGCCGTGGGACCTCAGTGGGGGTCCACGTCTCACCTGTTAACCCCCCTGATAAACACAGCTCTGAAACACATTCCATCAGAGGAAGCTTTGAGTCAGCGCTGGTTCTCCTGAGGCTTCTCTCTCACTGACAGCTGCCTGATAGTCTATGCAATAGTGCTTCTTCATATTACCCTTCATTTCCACTCCACGCTACCATTTGTGTAAAAGCATCAAACTGCTTTTTTTTGCACGTTGAAAGAGTTCAGCCATTGAGCTGCGTGTGCAGCTCCATCAACCTGCAGGGGCAGTTAGAACGGTGCCAGAATGAAAACATCATGCAGCATCGTCAGAGAGATTCCTGCTTCTGATGACCATCAACACCCGGGGAGAACCCTGAGGGCTGGTCCAGCCGGGCCCAGGTCCGGGTCCGGGCCCAGGTCCGGGTCAGCAGGTCCGGGCCCAGGTCCGGGGACCTCCGGTCCTGAAGCTCAGAAAGCACCTGGGGTGGGTCTCTGCCCCCCCAGGACCTCTGCTGTTACTGTCCAGGGTTCTGCTGAGGTTCTGCTGAGGTTCTGCTGAGGTTCTGCTGAGGTTCTGCTGAGGTTCTGCTGCCACCTGAACCCCCTAACACCTGGCGCAGTTGTTGTTTTCTCGCCCCATTGGGCCGCTGTTAAGAAATAAATAATAATATTGTAACAAAGGCAGCAGAATGTCCAGATATGTGGAGCTGTGAAGCGGCTTGTGGGTGGCCGGCTGGGGCTGGGGGAGGGGCGGCTGGTCCTGGTCTCAGCAGGGCCCACACAAGTCAACTGCTGCTGGCTAATGTTTGATTTGTCTTCTCTACAGCTGTTAATAGTTCAGTGTCAAGTTTGGCACAGAAAATTTCCAGTTGTGAGCTGGTCAGATCCACCACGGATCGTCCTCCGGGGCCACAGTTAGTCCTGGCGTTAGTTTCAGTCCTTTAGTCTCCAGTCTTCCAGGAGCTCGCCGCTGTCCTGACTGTCCTGACTGTCCTGACTGTCCTGACTGTCCTCAAACTCTTCCCTTCAACACGGCACCAAAGCTTTCTTAGGTTTAATTTAGAAGTTTAGTCTGCCCCCTGAAATGCATCCATACCCTCCATTATATTGAGAAGAAGCGTGACATTTAAGCTGAAATCTCAGTTGTTTTTAAACAAATGCAAAACTTTCTGCGTGGCAAGATTTCACTCAAACATTTGATGAGATAACCCCGAGGACGTTTCTTCTTCTTCATAATATTTCTTCATATATCTTCATTTGTCACTGTACTGTAGTTTACTTGCTCTGAACGCCGACTGTCGTCACTCCCGGTGTAGCCGTCTGTCCTTTTGTTGGGTTTTTTTTTTTTTTACACTTTTTATTTTTTAAATAATTGTACCACATGCAAAGGGCTGCGCTGAAGCTCCCAGTTCAGGTACTGATGTAAATGGTATATGTAAAGATATAAATGTACATACGATTGCAACTCCATGCACTGTCTCACAAACGTGGAAAGGTTTCTATGTAACGGTGTCGATGCATTGACTGTTTTAAGTGTACAATAGCCAATAAAAGAAATATTTAACTTGTAAATATTGATGAAGGCAGCCGGATTGAGACCGGACCAGTGTTGGTGTGTTAGTGTTGGTGTGTTAGTGTCGGTGTGTTACTTCACCCGACAGACGCCTCACACCCACAGGACTCTGGCTGAGTGGGACGATAACAGCATTGATAAAAGAGCTTGGAAAGGAAGTCGGATGGACTTTTTATTTTATTTACTCAGAAAACTCGTTCTTCCGGCTTCTTTATGTGTTTGAAAAAAGGAAGCATTGATTGGCAAGTACATATTTATATTTTAAGTGTTTTCATGTCATCACATATTTCAAAACATGCTTGATCATAACGAAATCTGAAGCAGAACATTTGTGAAGAGGAAATTCCTTGACTGATTATTTACGTTGTTCAATGCATACAAATTCATTTTTAGTATTTGAATAAAATCACTTGTTGGAATTCAGTGAATGAGTGCATCTCTTATTTCTGAAAGCTTTTTTTCCATATTTCCTTTTTTCTTTAACTGGTCAAGGTCTAAATTTGGACTTGGAGTTTGGCCTTGCATGCACCGGGTTACTGATTACAGTTAATGGTTAAATATTGATCGTCATGTGAGCCTCAATAGGACAGAACCGCCGTTTCCTTTACACATCAGCTGCTGTGTGACGATGGTTGAATTTGGGGAGATTTTGAGGATCATTGGCCACGGTTACACAATGGTTTTTAATTTGGAATTAATTATTCCGAATTAAACTATTTTAGAGTTAACATGGAAATAGTAATTCTGAATTGAGGTTTCCATGGAAAACACGTTTGATGGTCTTTCTCCAATTCCTCTCCAGGTCTGGGGGTTGGGAAGGTTCTGATTGGATAGGGGGGGGACCGGAAGTTAAACTACCGGAAGAAAAACTAACTTAGCTGCTACAACTTTGAAAAGCTCACAATTGTGATGTTTCCTGTTGCCATCTGTTCTTTTAATGATTTCCAGGTAAGGTAATTTTTTCAAAGGTGGACTTTATCAGAAGATACCATCAGGTGCACATTGACATTCCTAAAACTGCAGTGATCACACCATTTGGTTTGTTTGAGTTCCTAAGCACGCCTTTTGGGCTCAAAAATGCAGCTCAGACTTTCCAACGGTTAATGGACTCAGTTTTACGTGACCTCACTTTTGTTTTTGTGTACCTCGATGATATCCTCATAGCAAGTTCATCTCTTTCTGAGCACGTGTCACACCTTCGCATTCTTTTCGAGCGGCTTAGTCAGCATGGCCTTATCATTAATCCAGCAAAATGCCAGTTCGACCTCTCCGCCATTGACTTTCTGGGGCACAGGGTCACTGAGGATGGGCTGGTCCCTCTGCCATCCAAGGTGGAGGCGGTTACCGCTTTTCCACGCCCGCCCACTGTGAAAGCACTGCAGGAGTTCCTCAGTATGGTTGACTTTTACCACTGTTTCATACCCGGGGCGGCCCACACCATGCGACCACTGTATGAGGCCTTGAAAGGCGGCAAGCCCAAACGTGAGGTGGACTGGAACCCAGAAAGAGACAAAGCCTCTGCTAATGCAAAAGCGGCCCTGGCTAGAGCCACCATGCTGGCTCATCCTGACCCCTCAGCTCCCATTGCACTGAGCACTGACGCCTCAGACTATGCTGTGGGGGCGGTTTATGAGCAGTGGGTGGGTACTGCCTGGCAGCCTCTCGCTTTTTTCAGCAGGCAGTTACGCAGCAGCGAGCAGAAGTATAGCACCGTTGACCGTGAGCTACTTGGTGTTTACCTGGCTATCCAACATTTTCGTTCCATGCTGGAGGGGCGCCGTTTCACGTTTGTTTTTATGGACCACAAGCCGCTTACCTTTGCCATGTCTAAAATCACTGAGCCATGGTCTGGTAGACAGCAGCGACAGTTGACTTACATTTCCGAGTTCACGACGGACATCAAACACGTGGCAGGGAACAGCAACCACATCGCTGACTGCCTCTC
Source organism: Cololabis saira (assembly GCF_033807715.1). Lineage (NCBI taxonomy): Eukaryota > Metazoa > Chordata > Actinopteri > Beloniformes > Belonidae > Cololabis > Cololabis saira. The sequence goes on along the minus strand of NC_084596.1, from coordinate 45,831,817 downwards.
GCGGGCGGTTGCACGAACAGTCCACCTCGCCCTAGGTTACAGCAACATGGCAGCGGACCAGGCTGCAGACCCGGGTATGCAGGCTTTTCGTTCATCCACTACAGGTCTGCAGCTGCAGGACATAAAGTTTAATGAAGCTGGCACGACTTTGCTTTGCGATGTTTCCACAGGCTCGCCTAGACCTGTCGTCCCTGAGAAGTGGCGGCGTACAGTTTTTGACGGCATCCACAGCCTCTCACACCCAGGAACCAAGGCCTCGCAATGGCTGGTGGCAAACAAGTTTGTGTGGCATGGTCTTAAAAAAGATGTCAGAGACTGGGCAAACACATGCGTCGAATGCCAGCGCGCCAAAATTCATCGGCACACTAAGGCTCCTCTAGCACGGTTTGAGGTGCCGGAGCGGCGTTTTGACCATGTTAACATGGACCTAGTTGGTCCCCTGCCTCCCTCGCAGGGTTACACCAGCCTTTCTATACCGGGGTGTCGCGGCACCCTGGGGTGTCGTCTGACTGCTTCAGGGGTGTCGTCAAAAAATTACCAAGATTACATTTCATATACCGTATTTTCGCGACCATTCGGCGCGCCATGTGGAAAGGCGTACCCTCAGTTTTGTGTGTCATATCTGTATTTAGAACACACACACGCCGTCTACACAGACGGACCGCCGCCTTACAACAACTCACACACACGCGCGCCGCAGAACAAGCACACAAGTGTGCGTATTTAAAAATAGAGCAGGAGTAAAACTTTGTTTGATTGTACTTTATTTCAGTTTTTACATTAATCAAACCCATCGAAGTCTCATCCTCTGTTTCTGCATTAAAGAGCTCCGCTAAATCAGCTGTGCCAGTCCGAATTTCATCGCTGTCAGAGTAACTTTCCTTCCCGTGCGGCGCCTCGGAAATGCTGGCTTTTGCAAAAGCTCGCAAAATAGTCCCAGCAGACACGTTAGCCCACGGATCAACAATCCATCTGCAAACTGTGGCATAACTTGCCCGGCGCTGCCTTCCACTCTTGGTGAAACTGTGTTCCCCCTCAGTCATCCAACGCTCACACGCCGCTCGCAGCCTTAAGGCTGATTTACGGTTCCGCGTTACACCAACACAGAGCCTACGCCGGAGGGTACGGCGTAGGCTCTGCGTCGATTTAACGCGGAACCGTAAATCAGGCTTCACTTTTTCACTTCTTTTTGTTACATTGTCTGTGAGATGGGCGCGCGTAGAGTCACAGATCAGCAGCGATGGTGATGTGTGGAAAAAAACCACCAGGTCACCTTACATAGACCTGCCTCAGCCACTCATCATCATCCCTTCATCCATCCAGCCCTTTTCATTTGCCTTTACAATGACTTTATAATGTCTTTCTTTTAAAAATCACCATAGTTTCTGTCCATCAGCGTGGCAACCAAGCACAACAGTTAACGATGACTTCTCATACCACGTTGTGCGGATCGCCACTGTGCGAAAAGAAGCTTTCCTGCTTTGGCCTACTCTGGTGCAGTTATCGTGTTCAAGTTATTGATACAAAATAAACGGGACATATGCATTTACAGTCAGAGCGATGCAGTGTGGTTTTTAATTATATTTTACTCTGTGGTGTCGTGAGATTTTATTCACTTTTGTAAGGTGTCACGACTGAAAAAAGGTTGAGAAAGGCTGGGTTACACACACTTGTTGACTATGGTGGACAGGACAACACGATGGGCGGAGGCTGTTCCACTGTCATCAATAACGTCGGCCGACGTGGCCCGGGCGTTTATTGGCACCTGGGTGTCCCGTTTCGGCACCCCCTCTAACATTTCTTCCTCCTTCCGGCGTTCAGTTTACGTCTGCGCTGTGGAACGCCATAGCTAGCAGTTTGGGGGTTAAACTCCACCGCGCCACAGCCTACCACCCACAGAGTAACGGCCTCTGTGAGCGTTTTCACAGGTCTATGAAGGCCTCCCTGCGTGCCAGCCTCATGGACAGTTCCTGGGTTGACAGACTACCGTGGGTCATGCTGGGAATCAGGACGGCGCCAAAAGAGGACCTCCAGTCCTCCTCTGCGGAGCTGGTCTATGGTCAGCCACTGCGGGTCCCGGGGGACTTCATTCCCAGCACCACTGCCCCTTGGTCTGCCGCAATCCAACGCACCGCCCTGCTCGGCAATGCCAGACTTTTCGCACCGCTCCCTACGTCCTGCCACGGATTGCCTAACTCACATTTGCCCAGTTCCTTGCAGTCCGCAGGTTATGTTTTCATCCGTGTCGATGGACACAGGGCACCCCTTCGCCCACCTTACGAGGGCCCCTTCCGTGTGGTGGAGCCTGGGGACAAGCACTTTGTTGTGGACATGGGAGGTAAACTGGAGTGTGTGTCAGTGGATCACCTTAAACCGGCTCATTTGGATCTAGCTGAACCAATTGAGTTGGCCCAGCCACCCAGACGAGGCCCCCACCGTCCGGGTCCCCACTTCACGCCCCTTTACCACTCCGCAGCAGACCTCAGCAACCCGCCTCTGTGAAGGAGGTTCCACGTTTCCCCGTTCGACGGAGCCGCCACGGCCGATTGCTTCGTCCCCCACATCGTTGACTGTTTCTTCAGTTTTCTCTCTGAGGGTGAATTCTGGGGGGACGTGTGTAGTTTATCATTCATGTGATGTGTACATAATTCACCTGCATAGAGATGTTAGTCACAGCATTACCATACAGTGTTTATTCAGGTTTTAAGATATGTGTTTAATGTGTAACGGTCCTTCAAAGTACGGTGACGTTTTTGGAGTCAGTTAGTTCTGTGTGAGAAGAACTTAGAAGAATCTTAACGTTTGTTGTTGAGTTAACCGGTGGATTTAATAAAGGGACACATGCTTCTGTGTCCGCACCGTGAGAAGTTGTCGGCTCATCTATTTTCACGACTTCCATAATAGGCTTTTATAAGCAGTTGGCTTCAGCCTATGCCTTTCATTGTCCAACACATGATTATTGGTTTTGTGTGAAATGTCAATGCTGTGCACAATGTTTTTTTGGTGTTGTGTTGTTTTTTGTGTTGTCATGACTGAATAAACTTCATTCATTCATTCATGTGCCAGACCTGCACTTACCATGCTCTTCTCTGTTATGTCGATGGTTGTTATTGAGACACCACAATTGTTTGCTACTTTGGGGAAAAATAGGTCAAACAAGGACATTTGTGAGAAATAACTAGATACAATGAGCACGTGAAACATTAAAAGAAATATTAAATGTTAGCAATGAGTTTATCGTCATTTTATTGAAGTTTGGCAAAAGAAACTTTTAAAAATAATGAATGAATATATATAGAAACATAATGTTTCCTCTTATAGGGCCCGGGGGGTGAAATCTGTGGTTAGCTGGATGTGGCTGTGATCACCGCACTTATCCGTGCACGTGTGCAGACGTGACCTCATGATGCTGTTGACTGTCCATCCTTAGCCTGCATGCATGTGCACACACAGTTACGGTGGAGGGACGAAGAGGTGGGGAGATGAAGATACAGGCCAGTAGACAGCACATTGAACCAGCTATGAAATAAGTGTCTGATTAGAAGAGATGGCTCCAAAACTGTGTCATGTTTGGACCAGGATCGCTCCTACGCACCGCCTTCATCTGCAGACGATCTGAGGACCAGACTCAGTGAAGCCGTGATCAGGGGGGAGAGTCTGGCACGTGGGAGGAGAAATGCAAAGGAAAGTGAACGGAGCACCAAGGAGACAGGACATGGTTTCTGGAGGATCTGAGGGAGAAGAAGTGAATCAATGCTGAAATGAAACAGAGGCTGGATTCTTACTTGGAGAAAAGCAAAAACAAACGTTTTCCTCAATTCCCCATATTTTGTTCTCCATTTCTTGTTATTCAACTTTTTTTATTAGAAAAATAAAGTCAGTTTTACAAGTTGCACATCATTACAGTATCAATCGAGTCAAATCATCAACCAAAATCCGATGTACAGTACAAAACTAATACTAAATAAATAAATCAAGAAGAAATCAAAAAGAAGAAGCATTTGTAAGGGGATAGCAAAAAAGGGATTTTCACTTTCGTCCCTCGAACATTCTGAGAAGTCATCTTAAAATACTAAATACCCCCCTCCAGAAAAAATAAATAAATAAAATAAAATATCTAATTAAAATAATAAAATAAAAAAAATAAATTCTTTTGTACACCATCAGCACCAGTTATCGGTCGACAACAATAGTTATAGAACCAATATATGCATTTACCTCATGTAAACTCTTTGACCTTCATATATATCTGTAAAAAAAAACTTTGGTTGATAACTGTACTGATAATATTAAAACAAAATATAATTGTAAAACAGTAAAATATTGCATACAAGTATAACTCTTATGAGAAGAAAAAATGAAAGAAAGTGAACAAAAATAGCAAACAAACAGATGAACAGAACTATCTGAGTGGAGTTAGGAACTGGGGTTTGTTTTAATTATGCATCATTCAGTAATATATTTAGATGTTGTGATAAAGCTTATCCAGTTTTCCCAGAGACTATCAAACTGGTTTTGTTCCTGTCTTAAAGATAAAGTTAGCTTCTCCATTTTCTTTGACAACCAGTTCCTTGTAATAGCTTTTTTGCAAGCTAGTGATAAAATTTTGTTTAAGTATTTGTTTTCAGGCCCCTTTACAGTGTCCGGTATTAATCCTACACATAAGTTGTTCTCTATTTTTACCACTAGATGGTAACATTGTTTTAGTAATAGTGTACCCATTTAGTCAGCCAGTGAGCAGGACAGCTGAGGGGTCCTTAACATCTCTGTCGATTGTTTCTTTGATTTCTGTTCAACTTTCAAGCAGGAGCCACTTAAAGAGTCCATGTTTACTGTAAGTTCCTATAAATGTGAATTGATCTGCTATTGTTATATTATGTCCACGTGACTTCAATGTTCATGTACCCAACCTTGAACAGTGTAAATTTAATCATTTTTGTGAAAAAATTACAAATCTTTAATAATCAATAAAACTGAATGCAGGTGGGGTGGTTCCGGGGTATAATATATATATAATTTCCCCCTCCGCCTGGGGGCTCCGGCGGAGGGGGAAATGGAGGTGCGGTGGGGCCCTGGCCCGGCTCGGTGGCCCGGCCCCCGTCGACCTGGATGGCCGGCAGGGGAGCGTGGGCGCCTATCAGGGCCGGCTCTACTGGTCCTGCCTCCTGGCTTCGGCCTCCGCTCCCCCTCCTGCCCCCCCTACACGATTCATACGCACATAGGCGAAGGGGCGTGGGGGAAGTTGTCCCACATGGCCCGGTACACCCCGCCCCACGATTTTAATAACACCTTAGACATGCACACTCAACATTTAATAAATACATTTAACAAGGATACTTCATTCTGGAGGGGGGGTCATTGTCAGTATGATACCCTGACCTCCCCCTCCCTGTTTTTATTGCATTAATCACATGCACTCAACACCAGGGGCGGGTGGGGGTCCCACCCTCCCGCCCTCTTCCCTCCCTCTGTGGGGTTGCTGGTGGCCTGGGTTCCGGGTCCTTCCTGGTTCCGGTGTCTTCCTGGTTCCGGGTTCTTCCTGGGTTGCGGGTTCTTCCTGGTTCACACACACACACACACACACACACACACACACACACACACACACACACACACCACACACACACACACACACACACACACACACACACACACACACACACACACACACACACACACACACACACACACACACACACACACACACACACACACACTCGCTCTGGGACGGTTGCTGCTCGTGTTTTGGCCGGTTCCGTCCCTCCATGTGTGATCTTGCGTCCTGGATTAGCAACGGATGTCACCCCCCCCCCCCTCCCCCTTACCCCCCCCCCAAAAAAAAAAAATTGATTTGTATGTGTATATGTATGTGTATGCGTATGTATATGTATATATATATTGATGAGATAAATATAGTAACAATGCCTTAGGTTCTTACCAGCATTAATATGTGTCCAGACAAGGTAAAAAATAAAAAATAAATAAAAAAATGTTAAAAATAAAACTGAGCGCTTCCTTTTAGACACTTTTCTTCTTGTGGATGTATTTGTGATCGACATTTGAATGCGTGTTGTGGAAAAAAGTATCTAAAAGCTCATAGAAACACATTTGAACCACTGGTTAACTGCAATATCTGAGTGAGACTGAAATAATATAATAACTAAAATAAAGACTCAGCATGGGCTCCATTCAGTGATTCTTTAAAATGATCTTTTTCATGCAGAAGACAAACCTGCAAACTCAGAATGGCTGAAAAAGGTGACGTATAAACCCCCAAAACCAACAGGTACCGCCAAAAAATAGACCTGAAGTTGAATTATGAAACTATTGACAAAACGGTTACACAAAACTGAAAACATTCATGATGTTTAATAAAAATTCTGGTTTTACAAAATATTGTTTACATTTGCACCAGTGGATGTTCAGAGAAATTGTCCTATTTTACAATTGGAAAAATGGAATAAAGGTTTTATAAATCATTAACTGTGTTTTAGATTATCTAAAAGTCAACTTACTCCAAGTTTGAGCAGGCTGGTATTGTGGTTTTTGACCTGAACCTGGTCTAAGGTCTTTTGGTCTAAACGGCAGAGGAATGTCCTTTCAGTCGAATCAGAAACCAACTTCAGCGTTCTGTTAACCTGCTAGTTGGGATCTCTGCTCCTTTATTTCAAAGGAGGAAAGTTAAATCACCAAAATCCCTTCAATACAACAATGTTTCTCATTTAAGCACCTCTTTTCAACAATGTCCCAGTTCTTGTCATCATCTTCCTGTCCTGGAAGTGCTAAAACAAAAGAAGTCAGCAAACCGTAACAGTATCTGTGCTCCATTCATCATCTTTTTGTAGAAACACACAAACAGAGAAACATGTGACTTGACTACATTGATCAGGTTCTGGTCCCTTTCGTGGTTTTTGCAGTGGTGTTATGAACACAGTGTCATCTGTTTCAACAAGAACACATTTTGTTTTCATCATTTCGGCCAGACAGCTCCAACACTTTCAGGTTTTTAACCTCATACATTAAAGTACTATATAAACATTGATCTATGGATTTTTACATACAGGCCCGTCTGATTTAGTAAGAACTTCAACTAAAACACAACATAGTTAGGATCATGAACAAAAAGTAAAAATTGGATGTGAGCACGTTAGTTTAAAAATAACCATGTCATTAATTAACAGAAAACGTAGCATCTTTCAAGCATAGGCCCTGTTGTATCTCTTTAGTCCGTCATAGATCTGACTGTGATACAGAACTCCAGAACTCCAGAACTCCAGGACCAGGAGCTGAGATCAACACGCAGCTTTGCAATGGCCAGCCTGTATGACATTTGAATACTTTTAATACTTTTTGGAAGTCTTTCTGCATTACAGATCTGTTTCATCTGCTGTCAGAAAGTCAAAACATATCACAATTTAAAAAAAGATACAAAGAAACATTCAAAATAAAGATGCGAATAAACATGTAGATATGAAGATTTATTAATATATGTAGATATATAGACGTATATTACGTATATAGATATGTTAAATGTAGGTATGTTTATGGATATATTGAGTTGTATTATACATACAGTATTTGTGTATCTATATCTCTATTATTATATATTGATTCATAGTTATATGTAGATATGTCAATATATAGATTTATAGTAATCTTTATTTATATAATTGGAGGTAAATATATGAACCAGTGTGTATAGCATATCTACTCTTATATAGTTAATCAAGTATATTGTTATACCATTGCTGTCTATTGTTCTCTATTATATTGTAGTATTATAGTAAAGTAATGATAATGTAATACTGTGCATTATAATTACTTCTATTATTACATACATACATAGTAGCACAACTAAATGCTGGGCGTTAGTTTTGTTTCTTTTGTTTGCCTTGATTTGCTTTGGACTATATATATATATACATATAATTGAGTTATTAAAGTAGGTATGGGTGTTTTATAAGTAAGCTTATTGAAACTGTTGTTATATGTAAGAATGTATGTAAGATTCATGTGTAGGACTGGATAAGTGTTTACTTCATTCCTACTCCGTTTAGAGCATGTTGGTGGATCCGTGAACTATTATTATATGAAGTGCTTTACATATATATACAGGACTGTCTCAGAAAATTAGAATATTGTGATAAAGTTCTTTATTTTCTGTAATGCAATTAAAAAAACAAAAATGTCATACATTCTGGATTCATTACAAATCAACTGAAATATTGCAAGCCTTTTATTATTTTAATTTTGCTGATTATGGTTTACAGTTTAAGATTAAGATTCCCAGAGATAGGATATTTGAGTTTTCTTAAGCTGTAAACCATGATCAGTAATATTAAAATAATAAAAGGCTTGCAATATTTCAGTTGATTTGTAATGAATCCAGAATGTATGACATTTTTGTTTTTGTAATTGCATTACAGAAAATCACAATATTCTAATTTTCTGACACAGTCCTGTATAGTTCTACCATTGCTGTCTATTGTTCTCTATTATATTGTAGTATTATATTAAAGTAATGATAATGTAACACTATGCATTATAAGTACTTCTATTAGTACATACATACATAGTAGCACAACTAAATGCTGGGCGTTTGTTTTGTTTTGTTTTGTGAAACCATCCAGCAGCTCCAGCTCTCATTTGTGCGCTGCAGGGGCTGATGGGAGCTCAGAGGAGCCGTTAGAAAGCACGGCCCTCGTCTGATCTCACATCTCCTCCCTGCTGGGCCTCAGCTACATCACAGACACTTCTCCCCACGTTCACCAGAGGAAACATCGCTGCACACAATGCTTCTCCTCCCAGCTGCTGCTCTGTGCTGTCTGTGTTCAGGTGAGTGTTTCCAGCCAATCAGGAGCCCACAAACTCCACCTGGAAAAAACGCGGTCACACTGACCTTCACCTGTGTGTCTGTGTCTCTGCAGCGCTGGTCGCCATGGCAGTGGAGCTGGTTCAGGAGGATTTAACACTGACCAGGAAAGCTGGTCAAAGTGTCTCCTTCGGCTGTGGAACAGACCAGTGTTCTGCCGCTAATGTATTCTGGTACCAGAAGAAAGAATCAGAAACATTCAGAGTGATTCTTAATTTTGATAGAAATACTGGCAAAACCAATTCAGATTTGGGTCACCCTCAGAAAGCAGATTTCTCAGCAGTGAAAACACAGAGGGGCTGGGAGTTGAAGATAGAAAGAGTTAAAGAGGATCATTCAGCCACCTACTACTGCTCCTGTTTGTCTGCTTCCCACAGTGAGAAATAATCCCTGCAGCTTGAACAAAAAGCTCCAGATGAACAGATGTCAAACAGAGTTTGTGACGGGAAGAGAGCAGTAAACCACAGAGCAGGTTCCCATTTCACCTCATAGTCTCCAACAAACTGAGCTGAACCAGTCTCTGCATCACTGCATCAGCAGGAGAGACCACGTCTCTCCAGTGTTAGCGTCGCACCATTGGCTACCTGTAAAATTCAGGATCCAATTAAAAATTGTATTACTTGCATATAAAGCCCAAAAAGGCTTAGCATTATTTGCAAGACCTGATAGTGCCTTATGTTCCTGGCAGAGCTCTCCGTTCTCGGAGTGCAGGTTTACTCGTAGTTCCTAGAGTTTCTAGAGTTCCAAAATCCTACAGCTTTTTGCACATGGTTAAGGCACTTTAAAGGGATTGTGACATGAAAAACACATTTTTCTTGATTTTTTGTGTTTTGTTGGGTGTCTTGACATCAATTACACCCAAAAAACAACGAACTTTTAACATTCAGTGTATTGTGTGCTTTCTGGGATTTTCCGCATAACTGTGCAAAAACGGCGCATGTGGTTTGCTGGCGGGTCGTTACGTATAAACCCACTAAATCACCGCCCCCTCCACCCAGCTCCCTGCCTCCTCTCCTCTCCAGCGCACCATAAAGGCTGATTTATGGTTCCGCGTTACACCGACGTAGAGCCTACGGCGTAGGGTTACGCGGCGACGCGCACCGTACGCTGAACCCTACGGCGTAGGCTTTGTGTCGATTTAACGCGGAACCATAAATCAGGCTTAACACGGAGCTGTTTAAAGCCTCTTCTCTTCTCATCACCGGAGGAAAACTGCGAAGAAGACCCGCGGCCACTGACTGTACTTAAGATAAGAGGACACTGCTGCTTGCATGCCTTTATTTTTATGATTGTTTGCGGTGGACTGCTTTTCTTCGCCTGTCGCTCCCGGCTTAATTCTCCGACGCCGCTGTTAGAAGTCCGGTTCGGTGTGCGCACGGACTTCATCCCCGGGCTGTAGATTGTTATCACCAATTCTACAAACTAAACCTTTTACAATTTTACTTGCAGCATCCTTTGCCGGACACCGGAACCTGCAGCGTGGGAGTGAGAGGGGCAGGGTAACGGCCCGGGCAGGCGGGGGAGAGGTTTGTCCGTCAAGACTCCTCTCCCTGGCCCTGCCCCTGCTCAACCTTTCCCCGACCCTGCAGCCCAACCTAGGACTTGCTGATTGGGCCGGAGCTTCAGGAGCTGCGTGCTGGCCTGCGGTCCACCCCCCCCCCCCCGGTCATCCCGTTGCTGCTTCCACCTGCCTACTGTGCTGCTGCCGTCCCTGACCCACCAGTCTGGCCCTCGGCAGGAGGGTCCCCCCTTATGAGCCTGGTCCTGCTCAAGGTTTCTTCCCTCCTAAAGGGGAGTTTTTCCTTGCCACTGTTTGGCTTAAGGTTTTTCTCCCACTAGGGGAGTTTTTACCTGCCATTGTTTATGTAATAACTGCTCGGGGGTTTATGTTCTGGGTATGGGTCTCTGGAAAGCGTCTAGAGACAACTTTTGTTGTATTAGACGCTATATAAATAAAATTGAATTGAATTGAATTGAATCACATGTCTTTGATGACGTTCCGAGGTTAGCTACATTAAAGAGTGTTTGAACTCTGTGCATCTGATGCTGGAACTGATTTGCTGAAAACGATGATGACACTTATCAAGTGTGCTGTCACGTTTGTATTTTCTTCATCTCAACCAAACAACACAAACACCTGCATGCTTTCCTTTGACGACTGAGTCTCTCCTTAAAGTAAATGGATTGCGCTCATATAGTTTATTTCTCTAATTCAGTCACTTATAGGTTCTGCAAAGCGATTTAGCCTTTTTCCTATTCACCCATTCACCCATTATTTATTACATTCTTTGTCTATTATTGTGTCTTGTGATGAAAATCAGATCACCTCTGATTGCAGTTACTGCAGAAACCCAGTTAATTCCTAGATATTCAAATTATACATGGAAAAACCTTAGAACTTTGACAACAACACCTGGATTATCTCCAGACCCTCTGATTCAATCATTGGGATATTTAAAGTTTCAAACTATACAATCTTGGGCTGGCTCTGCAAATATAGTCCAGGACCAACTGGAGATTGTTTGAAATCTACTCACTATATTTCAGAGTTAACTTACACAATGTTTTTCGACAAATCAAATGTTTCATGTTTGTGAAATAACCAGAGTGTTGGCTTTTTTACGATGAAACAATGAAGGTGAACTTGCAGACACGTAAAACTTTCAGGGGCCAGCAAACATGCTAAGAGAAGTGTGTGTGTGACATCTTATAGATTCATTTACATCAAATGCAGATCAGCTGTGACTTGAAAGGAATAATCAGCTGACAATTTTGAAAAGCGGCAATACCTATTTACACGCTATTTTTCTCTGATGTTATTCAGGTTTGCACCGAGAAGATCCAGCAGAACAGCAAACTAAGAACTGCGGATCAGAGAGACGCTGAACTCAGAGACGACTGGGAAAGAAAAGGAAAGGAAAGACACACGGTAACGTAAAAATACAATCCACTTTAAGGTATATAAGGTGGAACACAAGGTTGGGCGGATAAGGGGAACCTCCTTCTGTCACTCAGAACAGTTTGTAGGTCTGACAAACCTCAGGGTGTTAAACACCTCGCCAGACATCCCTGCAATAGCTCAGCTCCACAGATAACTTCCATATCCCAGGATTTCTGTATATTTATGCCCATCTTGCAACTTGGCAGCCCCACATAGTGGCTGTGAAGGCTCCGTGCGTCTGCACAGAGCCAGAAACAGGTGCGGTACGTTCACTAAGCCGGTAACAAGGACCACATCAGAATTCACAAAAGCTTTATTCAACTGGACTCAGTGTCAGTGAATGTCTTCCTGGAGCACAGGCGAGGGAGGTGGCTTTGTTGGAGTCAAAGGCATCAGGCATACCTGCTGGATTTAGAAAATAATCACGTAAAATTGTAAAAGGTTTAGTTTGTAGAATTGTCAGAGGAACGTTGTGCGTGTAACTTGTTATGGTTCTGCATCAAAACGACGCCGTGCCTACGCCGTAGGGTACGTATCGACGCGTACCACACGCCGTCACTGACGCCGTCACTGACGCACCTCCCAAAAATTGTAACTACGCGTTCAGCACTCTTTTCTTCGTGTATGTGTGATTTTTTTTGTTTTGTTTTTTTGCACAATAGTTGTCCTTATCTCTTTGATTCACTGTGACCGGAAAAAGTCGGATAAACCATTCAGGAAAAGATCGTGAATTAGTGGTCACAGGGGGTACTGCACCGCGGAGAAATGGAGTGACGGAGAAGTCCGAAGGTTCACGACGGCGTCACGGCGACGGCGTGTGAACGGCGTCGTTTTGACGCAGAACCATAACTCAGCCTTAAGTCATTGATTTGTTGGTCAAAAGCGCTCACTCCGCCTAACAGTTCCCCCTCCAGGCTAAAGAGCAGGAGGGAGAGGGCCTTTGCAGGAACTGGCCGCAAACTCTGGAACGAGCTGCCGCTGCACATACGCCTGGCTATCTCTATGGCTGTTTTTAAATCTCATCTTAAAACTCATTTTTACTCACTAGCATTTAACTTGTGCTTTATTAATAAACTTGAAGTTGAACACACACACACACACACACACACACACACACACACACACACACACACACACACACACACACACACACACACACACACACACACACACACACACACACACACACACACACACACACAGGGGGTATCCATCCTGCAGGTGGGTGGGGTGTATGGAGTGAAAGAAACCACAGCTCCTCAGTTTCTTCTGGAAGACTCTTGCTCTGAACTGTTTGCTGATGACACTGGTTGAAGCAGTGAATGGATGGGTTAGTAGTCTCTGAGGAAAGGCTGCTGGACAGTCATGTTGACATGAACATCGGAGAAACTCCTCATGGAGCTGAAATCTGAAACTGCCACATTGTTGGACTCAGCCGACACAGGACACAGGTTTTTGTACCAGTCTTCCTCACTGTGGTACTACATCTTTGGATCTGGAAGTAAACTGTACGTAACAGGTAAGAACAAACGCTTCTTTTCCTTCAGCCGTTTTAAGTTGAACATGTGTTTGAAGTCAGTTTGAGCTGCTTCCAGCTTTCCACGTTAGTTTGTTCTTGTTTAGTAGAGAATTGATTGAGCAGCCGTTGTTACAGAAGAAACGCTCATTTCTGAAAACGTGGAAATGTCAATGAACAACTAAACTTGTTTTTGCAAAAATCAGACATGCTCCACAAGTTTACAGTTTGATCATCTCAGTAAATCTGAACATCTGCTGCTCTTTGAAAACAAGGAATTGAATACAACTACAAAGCTACATTTGGATCTTTCATGGCAGATAAAAATCTGAATAGTGAATGATGAGACACAATCCAGGTTGAAGTGATTCTTCTTCTATGAGTCCATTTTCTTTAATGTCCTCATGGTTGTTTTTATACAAACAATCCAGAAAACACCAAGTCAGCTCAGACAGCTCAGATATAGAAACAAATCAATCTATCTATAGATCAGTACGGATGGTGGTGATGGTAAAATCAGTTTCTGTTTTCATGAATTTCTCTACTTTTTTGTCTTTACGAGGGACTTAACCATAAAGAGCATGAATTAATAACCATCACAATAACGGACTGATGACCAACCAGTTTAATTAGCAACAAAGCAGTTGTTCCAGGCTCTTCTTGAAATCTATAAATGAGGGCTGTCAATCGGGGACGTTTTTAATGGTGATGGTGATAAGATTTTGGTGGTTAACTGGTGATTATTCACACAAACAATTACTTTAATGTTGTGTTTATCTTCCAGAGATAGTTTTCAAATTGCAATAATTCAGGAGCAGACAATTCTTTGCTTAAACAAACGCTTGTCGTATTATTATTATTATTATTATTATTATTATTATTATTATTACTATTATTATTATTATTATTATTATTATTATTATTATTATTATTATTATTATTATTATTATTATTATTATTATTATTATTATTATTATTATGTTGATCTGAGTTATTGTGACACAAAATAACCTCCAATGAAACATCCCCTGTTTTGAAGCAGTTTTTAACAAACTTCAAAAAGTCGTCTTTGGTTGGTTTTCATTCATTCCACATCCGTTTTCTACCACATCGCTGAATTTAGATGAAGTAAGAAGGATTTTCCTGACGGCGGTCAGCTGAAGAGGCTGATATCTCGGCAACATGGCAGTGCACCATACCAGGAAAGCGTCTATATTCTTTAGTCTTCATGTTTTTACGCTCTTTTACAGCAGAAAACTACAGGTGGGGTCAAGGGTCATATTTCCTGAAATGTGTGTTAAAATAAACATATATATACATAGGCTATATATGTTCACATATATATGTATATATAAACATATATTTATTTGTGTAAAAGTTAATACTACTGCATATATATGAACGTCCATTTGATCTTTTTTTACTTTATTTTTTCATCTATTCTGAAGAAAGAAAGAAAAAACAGTTAGTTGTTCATTGGTTTCTGTTCCTTTACATTGATCTAATAGTTAGGTAACAGAGGTTTTTACACACACAAGTAAAATGACACTGTCCTGATAATAATAATAATAATAATAATAATAATAATAATAATAATAATAATAATAATAATAATAATAATAATAATAATAATAATAATAATACATTTTATTTATAGGGTACCTTTCATGGCACTCAAGGTCGCCGTACAACATCAAATAGAATCGTTAAAATAATAAGACAGACTCATAAAAAAAAACCAGACTGCACAGAAGCCGTAGCAGAGCAGCCGCAAACAGGAGGAACATCAGGTCTCATAAGCCAGGCTGAAGATGTGGGTTTTGAGGAGGGACTTGAAATCACTGTCAGCATAGAAGTTTTTACACCGTCTATCATGATTTGACCTCTTTTATGTCCTATTTTGGCTAAATTTTGTTACATTTTAAAACAAGACCTGTTACGGGGTTGAAAGTAGCTCTTTATGTCCCTTTTTTTCAATTCAATTTCAATTCAATTTTATTTATATAGCGTCTAATACAACAAAAGTTGTCTCTAGACGCTTTCCAGAGACCCAGAACATGAACATAAACCCCCGAGCAATTATTACATAAACAATGGCAGGTAAAAACTCCCCTAGTGGGAGAAAAACCTTAAGCCAAACAGTGGCAAGGAAAAACTCCCCTTTAGGAGGGAAGAAACCTTGAGCAGGACCTGGATCATAAGGGGGGACCCTCCTGCCGAGGGCCAGACTGGTGGGTCAGGGACGGCAGCAGCACAGCAGGCAGGTGGAAGCAGCAACGGGATGACCAGGGGTGGGGACCGCAGGCCAGCATGCAGCTCCCGAAGCTCCGGCCCAATCATCAAGTCCCAGGTTGGGCTGCAGGGTCGGGGAAAGGTTGAGAAGGGGCAGGGCCAGGGAGAGGAGTCTTGACGGACAAACCTCTCCCCCGCCTGCTCGGGCCGTTACCCTGCGCCTCTCACTCCCACGCTGCAGGTTCCGGTGTCCGGCAAAGGATGCTGCAACATGGACAAAAGAGAGAAAAGGGAGGAGAAGGGGGGGCCAGCACAAGAAACTACAGGAACGACTCTGGCACACTAGAGTTTACACTACCTAGAGATTTACCAACACCAGCTAGAGGTTTACTAAACACTAACTATAGGCTTTACTAAACAGAAAGGTTTTAAGTTTAGTTTTAAAGGGGGAGGTGGTGTCAGCCTCCTTAACCCAGATTGGAAGTTGGTTCCATAGTAGTGGCGCCTGATAGCAGAACGCCCGCCCTCCAAATCTACATTTAGATACTCTAGGAACTACGAGTAAACCTGCACTCTGAGAACGGAGAGCTCTGACAGGAACATAAGGCACTATCAGGTCTTGCAAATAAAGAGGAGCTAAGCCGTTTTGGGCTTTATACGCAAGTAATAAAATTTTAAACTGGATTCTGAATTTTACGGGTAACCAATGGAGCGACGCTAACACTGGAGAGACGTGGTCTCTCCTGCTAATTCCTGTCAGTACTCGTGCTGCTGCATTCTGGATCAGCTGGAGCCTATTCAGCAAATTACTTGGACATCCTGCTAACAACACATTACAGTAATCCAGTCTAGAAGATACAAACGCATGAACTAGTTTTTCTGCATCACTCTGCGAGAGGATTTTCCTAATCTTTGCAATATTACGGAGATGGAAAAATGCTATTTTACAAACCTGATTGACATATGGTTTAAACGACAAATCCTGATCGAAAACAACACCAAGGTTCCTCACAGTTGCACTGGAAGCCATCGCAACACCATCTAATCCCTTCCTAAGATGCTCTGGACCAAGAATGATAACCTCTGTTTTATCTGAATTTAGAAGCAAGACATTTCTGGACATCCAGTCCTTGATGTCCCTAAGACATGCCTGAAGTTTAACCAACGGTTCTGTCTCATCCGGCTTCATAGACAAATAGAGCTGCGTATCATCAGCATAGCAATGAAAGTGTATGCCGTGATTCTGGATTATACTTCCCAAGGGCTGCATGTATAAACTAAACAAGATTGGCCCTAGCACTGAACCCTGCAGAACACCATAACAAACCCTTGACTGTTCTGAAGAAACCTCATGTACCTGAACAAACTGGAACCTGTCAGATAGATATGATTTAAACCAACGTAGCGGTCCCTTTAATCCCAACAACATGCTCTAACCTGTGCAGTAAAATGCATTTTGTGCAAAGTGCATTTTTCTCGCTGTACTGGGTCACTTATAGGACACTTTGCTCCTATTGACTAGAATGGCTGCGATTCACATCAGCTACTGCAGAACATCTGGAGCACAATGCTTCCGTGGCCGCTACGACCCAGGGCTCATTTCATGGGAATAATTCACTTCTCTGTGAGCCATATTTGTGCTGGAACTGCTGAAGGGATCATAGAAGGAGAACTTCAATAAGTCTTCCAGCTTTGTTAGTTCCTGGCTGAGCCATGTTGTAAAGATATGGTCTTTTTTTTTTTTTTCTTTGTCTGCATATACAGTATATTAATGGTTGTTGGTAAAAAACCTGAGGTATGTATATATATATATATATATATATATATACATATGCATTTTTAATATATAATATATATTTATTTTATGAATATATATATATATATATATATATATATATATATATATATATATATATATATATATATATATATACATATATTAATGGTTGTTGGTAAAAACCTGAGGTATGTATATATATATATATATATATATGTATATATATATATATATATATATATATATATATATATATATATATATATATATATATATATATATATATATATATATATATATTTTTTTTTTTTTTTTTTTTTTTTTTAATTTAAAAGCAGGGAGACAGTCTGGACTGTCCATCATCAGAGAAAGATGTTCTGGGTCTGGGAAAGCGCCTAGAGACAACTTTTGTTGTATTAGACACTATATAAATGAAATTTAATTTAATTTAATTTAATTTAATTTAATTTAATTTAATTTAATTTAATTTAATTTAATTTAATTGAAGAGGTGTTCACTAAGCGCAGCCTTCTATAGTACAAACACTGTCAGGACTCACATCACATGACCAAAACGTTCCAGTTTAGTTGTTAAAAACAAATATTTCCGGTGATGAGAGTAAATAACATGAACATGAGTGTTTTAGGTCCAATAAAAGGTCTAATTGTGTTGTGTGTGATGTGTTGAAAACACGTGCAGGTGAGAAACATGTTGAAATGAGGTGATGAGTGTGTTTGATGTGAAGCTGAATTCAGTGGATGTAGAGACGTTTGTGCTGTATTGATTTAGTAGTTTAGTGATCAGAGTCCATGTGTTTCCAGGATCAGACTGAATGCAGTGCAGTGCTGGAAGCTGCTGTTGACTGTGTGAATGTGTGTCTGTGTCAAACTTCAGATAAGCAGGTAGTGAATCCTGTGGTGAGCGTGTACCCAGCAGCATCCACAGCCCACCAGGAGGGGAGCAGCCCCCTGCTGTGTGTGGCCTCAGACATGTTTCCTCCTCTGGTCCGGTTCTCCTGGAAAAGACAGAAGAAGAACAGCCCGCTGGAGGACGTTCCCCCTGCTGAGGGAGAGCAGGTGGAGCTCAGAGAGTCGGGACGCAGCGCCTCCATCACAGTGGTCCATCGCCTCCATCTGGACACGTACACATACAGCTGCTCCGTCAAGCACGAGGGAGGCACGGTGGAGGCCCAGACACAAGCAGGTAATGAAGGCTAGGTGACTGTGTTCAGTAGAGACTCAACTTCACGTGGAGACGCTGTCAGAGAGAGCAGAGCAGCACAGGACTGACATTTTTTCCCAGCAGCTCCAAACATTTGACCCCTTTTCTGTTTCAGAGCTTCCAGCTCCAGCAGCCTCCTGTCCTCCAGAGAGAGAGCCAGCAGAGCTGCCAGCTCCAGCAGATTCTCCTCCAGCAGATTCTCCTCCAGCAGACTTCTTCCAGTCTCAGTGCAGGGTGAAGCTGCTCTGTCTGCTCTACACAGTGCTGATAGTCAAGAGTCTGGTGTACTGCTGTGGACTGTCTCTGCTGATGATCCTCAGAAAGCAACTGAACATATGCTGACCGACTGTTTTCTTTACAAATGTTCATGTTGACGTGTCCTGCAAACGTCATCAGCTCTGTTATTAGCTGCGTTGGACAATTTCAGCTTTCTTCTTCTTTTTCTCTGAAATATCATCGTTGTATACAGTGTGGAAGCTTCTTGACCTTTATTCAGCACTAGATTGTCAATAAAGCTAGTTTTAACCTTGATACCTGTTTATTCTCTCCTTGTTTCCAGCTTGGCACAAGTGTCACATGATCCAAACATGGAAACAGAGACATGAATGTGTGCTGCTATTCAATTCAATTCAATTCAATTTTATTTATGTAGCGTCTATTACAACAGAAGTTGTCCCTAGGATCTTTCCAGAGACCAGAACATGAACCCCGAGCAATTATTACATAAACATAACATGAACGATGGCAGGTAAAATATCCCCTAGTGGGAGAAAAACCTTAAGCCAAACAGTGAGGGGGGGGGGGGGGGGGCAGACCAGGACAACAAACTACAAGTACGATGGACAAAAATGATGGTTATGAGATACTTATAATAAATAATCAGTGGATCATGTCGGGCCCCCCCTGCAGCATAGGCCTATAGCAGCATATCTACCACCAAGCTATATTTGAGACTAACTATTATAGTCTTGTTCTATAGCTGCAACTATGACTACTGACTCTAACACACTAGAGTTTACACTACCTAGAGATTTACCAACACCAGCTAGAGGTTTGTAAACACTAACTATAGGCTTTACTAAACAGAAAGGTTTTAAGTTTAGTTTTAAAGGTGGAGGTGGTGTCAGCCTCCTTAACCCAGATTGGAAGTTGGTTCCATAGTAATGGTGCCTGATAGCAGAACGCCCGCCCTCCAAATCTACATTTGGATACTCTAGGAAATACGAGTAAACATGCACTCTGAGAACGGAGAGCTCTGACAGGAACATAAGGCACTATCAGGTCTTGCAAATATTGCAGAGCTAAGCTGTTTTGGGCTTTATACGCAAGTAATACAATTTTGAATTGGATTCTAAATTTTACGGGTAGCCAATGGAGCGACGCTAACACTGGAGAGACGTGGTCTCTCCTGCTGATTCCTGTCAGTACTGCTGCATTTTGGATCAGCTGGACCCTATTCAGCAAATTACTTGTACATCCTGCTAATAACACATTACAGTAATCCAGTCTAGAAGATACAAACGCATCAACTAGTTTTTCTGCATCACTCTGGGAGAGTGAGAGTGAGAAATGAGATTTGCCTCATCTGCTATGCTGATGACACTGTTGTTTCCACACATGAACAACCAGCAGAGCTGCTTTGAAGCTCCAGCTGCTAAAAACAAACTTCCAGAGGTTGAATCAGTCAGGACTGAAGAGTGAATGTTGCTGAATGACTTGTGTGGTCATTAGGAGCATCAGTGTTGGTGGAGGTGTGAGTCAAAAAACAGCTTTCAGAAAGCAGAGAAAAGACTTCCTGCAGAGATGGAGGGGAGCCGGTGATCTGAATCTGTTCTCTGTGCTTATTAGGAAACATCAAAATGCTGACAGCCAATCAAAGGGCTTTTGCTGCAGCTGTGTGGCTTTCTGATCTGCAGCCTTCACACCACAACTGTGGCTTTTTACTTGAACAACAAAATGACAGTTACGAGCATCGCCCGGTGCAATAATGATTCCAGGAAGTATGTGTGTTCTTCATCTGTTAGAAACACAACTCAAATCATCAACTCAGAGCTGACGGATGAACTCTGAAGGGGCGAAAGGAGACACAAAAAACCTGCTGGTGAACATCTGGCGTTCATGATGAATAATCAATAAGATTACACAGAGAAGACGTTCAACTAGTTTGATTGACAACACAATTCCAGATATAATCCAAGTCATTTCAGCTGGAATTTTTCTTTGTCCGGACAAACGCATGAATAGTTGAGTTTTTGTGTAAAAGTGTTGAAGTTGATGTCATGAGAAAGTTTTGAGCTTCTACCAGAGATGATGCAGCTGACTGTAGTGCTGTTATCGTTCATCAGAGCAACACAAACCACACTGAGACACACAGACCACCGACACAAACAATCTGTCATGTTTACCACTCAGTTACACCTGTTCAATATCTCTGTTAAAAGCTTTCACTCATTTAACATTTAACAAATATATCCAGTCATGTACAACAGTTACTGCTCCTCTATTAATTCTGCTTTAGTTTGGACTAAAAACACCATCAAAACCATCTGATCACAGTTGGTTTTAGTTTTACACAAAACCTCAAATCAACAACCTACAACCGTTCTATTGTTGGTTTCATTAAAATTCGCACAAATATCAAATGATCAAACCTAAGTAACCCATGATCAAATAGCTTTTAGATCCACCTTCAGCAGTAAAAGGTTGAAGTTGTGGTTTCTTGTCTGACTTCATCAGTGTCTCACATGGTTATGGAGGAATTCTGGTCCATTTGGCTTCATTTTCTTAAGAAAGTGAAACATTTCACATAACTGTCTGAAGTTATTAAGACACTTGTTAGTTTATTTCAAAACACAGATATACTTAACAGAAACTTGGTTAAATTAGGATAATCCTGCAGCAGTCCCGAAACAACCCTTCCCACTTCCATCTTCAAGAGTAAACCTGGACAGAACCTGAAAGGAGCCGCTGCTCTGTTTAGTGACTCCCTTCAATGGAAGCTAATGTCTCATGACAACAATGCTCCTTTATAATGTGACTTTAACGTCTAGAGCAGTGATTCTTAACCATAGGGCCGCGGCCCACACTTGGGCCGCGAGCGCCCCCTAGTGGGCCGCGAAAAAAATTCTGTTTTGTAGGTTTGGGCCGCGGGGGCCGCGGGACTGCATCCCGACCATGTGGTGGCGCTAATGCGTTAGTCAGTTGTTACTGACTGCCAGCCGGTGGAGGAGGGAACCAAGAGGAAGAAGCGGGGGAGCTCTATAAAAAAGGAGAATAATGCCGCGGCACGTTCCATTTACCTCGGACACTTATCTAGCTGCACGTGTACTATTAAGGCCTGTATTTACGGAGAAAATCTTTTGTTTTGCACAAAATAGGGTTAAATCTGCCAGGATAAGGGATCGTTTACTTGGTCTGCGCTCAGAGTCGGCTTGGATCTGCCAGTATCAGGGATTGATTACTTGGTCTGCGCCCAGCAACGGGGAGAGCGAGCGCGGCGTGATCCTTTATTTTTATAAGGCCCTTTCACACAGCCAGTTCGAGGCGGGAACGTTGCGCCTTTAAGCCGCCTCGCTGTTCTGTGTGAAAGTCACGGAGGCGGAATGGGGGGGCCAAGTGGCCCCACCAATAAGCCGGCAGCGGAGGTAGTCACAGAGCCGAAACGGGGTCTGTGTGAATGACACAGCCGGCATGCCGGGGCCAGCCGGGGCCAGCGCTGACGCTGTCGTCACGCCTCTGATTGCGGAACGCCGGCATGCTGTGTGAATTTACAGACGGGAGCGGCGTTATGCCGGCGTTGTATGGTTCTGTGTGAACCAACAAAGGCGGCGTATTGGCAGGACTTCTTTACACCAATATTGCGGAATCTCTGTGTGAAAGGGGCTACAAGCGAGTGAGCCATTCCCCCATTCCACCCAGACTGGACCTGATTGTGTCTCAGAGGCCCAAGTGTCTCATTGAGAGCTGCAGATAAAAAGGAAATTGTATTTTTTTTTTTATATGTATATGAAAGAAAATAAAGATTCTTCTGGTTCTGCTAGCACAAATATAGTTTCATTTGCGCTTTATTTCAATTTTATTTACAGTTTATTTAATTTAACATTATTTTGAATGTATTTATTTGACTTTTTATTAATAATAATGGCTTGGTTTTATATAGCGCCCTTCAAGACACCCAGAGCGCTTTTTACAGAGACCATTATTCATTCCTACACATTCTCACCGGTGGTGGTAGCTACGTTTGTAGCCACAGCTGCCCTGCAGACTGACAGAAGCGTCAGTCGGCCCCTCCGACCATTCAAAAACATTCACACGGGGGCAAGGTGGGTAAGGTGTCTTGCCCAAGGACACTACGACAGCAACTAGGACGTACCGGGATTCGAACTGCCGACCTTCCGATCATTGGACGACCCGCTCTACTGCCATCCATTGATTGATTTATATGTATATATATTTTTTATTCTGAGTCCTTCCTTTTTTATTTAAGTAAAATCTAATTATTGATCTTTTTTTATTAATAAGCCTGAACTGATTGATTTGTCCTAGTATAAATCAAGCTTGACATGTGCATGTTAACATTGACATGTTTCATAAAAGTCCGTGATGATCATTTTATTTGACAAGGTTTTTACTTGGGCCCTGGGCCGCTCTGTACTGAAAAAATTGGGCCTCGAGGTCAGAAAGGTTAAGAACCCCTGGTCTAGAGACCACCTAAGTACCAGGAACCTTCTTTGATTATTTTACTGGACGTCTGTCTGTCATCTGTGTTGATGTTGATTGTGTAATTGTTGTTGGGGATTTTCACATCCATGCAACTCCTGAAGCTCTGGCCTGCAAACATACACAAAAGAGAAAGGGGGGGGGGGGCACAACAAACTAGAAAGGTGAGAGGCACCGCCCAGTGGATCATGTCGGTGCCCCCCTGCAGCATAGGCCTATAGCAGCATATCTACCACCAAGCTATATTTGAGACTAACTATTATAGTCTTGTTCTATAGCTGCAGCTATGACTACTGACTCTAACACACTAGAGTTTACACTAACTAGAGATTTACCAACACCTGCTAGAGGTTTAGTAAAGACTAGCTATAGGCTTTACTAAACAGAAAGGTTTTAAGTTTAGTTTTAAAGGTGGAGGTGGTGTCAGCCTCCTTAACCCAGATTGGAAGTTGGTTCCATAGTAGTGGTGCCTGATAGCAGAACGCCAGCCCTCCAAATCTACATTTAGATACTCTAGGAACTACGAGTAAACCTGCACTCTGAGAACGGAGAGCTCTGCCATGAACATAAGGCACTATCAGGTCTTGTAAATATCGCGGAGCTAAGCTGTTTTGGGCTTTATACGCAAGTAATAAAATTTTAAATTGGATTCTGAATTTTACAGGTAGCCAATGGAGCGACGCTAACACTGGAGAGACGTGGTCTCTCCTGCTGATTCCTGTCAGCAATCGTGCTGCTGCATTCTGGATCAGCTGGAGCCTATTCAGCAAATTACTTGGACATCCTGCTAATAACACATTACAGTAATCCAGTGGCTCCCAAACTGGGGGGCGCGCCCCCTAGGGGGCTGCGGCGAGTTCGGAAGGTAGATTAATTCTTTTTAAAGATATTTTATTTCTTTAAGATTTTGCCTTCAATACATATGTGCAGTGAGAGAGAGACAGGAAATAGGGGGAAGAGAGAAGGGGAATGACATGAAGTAATGGTCTGGCCGGCGGGAATATAACCAGGACCTGCTGCTTCAGGAATCTAACCAGGGCCTTCTGCTTCAGGAATCTAACCAGGACCTGCTGCTTCAGGAATCTAACCAGGACCTTCAGGAATCTAACCAGGACCTTCAGGAATCTAACCAGGACCTTCAGGAATCTAACCAGGACCTTCAGGAATCTAACCAGGACCTTCAGGAATCTAACCAGGACCTGCTGCTTCAGGAATCTAATCAGGACCTGCTGCTTCAGGAATCTAACCGGGACCTGCTGCTTCAGGAATCTAACCGGGACCTGCTGCTTCAGGAACAGTGTTGGGGGTAACGCGTTACAAAAGTAACGCAATTACAGTAATGTATTACTATTTGCTGTAACGCAGTAATATAACGCATTACTAATAAATTTTCGGTAATATTTTACTCGTTACAATCTAAGTAACGCGCGTTACAACGCATTTTAACCCGTTTAGCTGTTGTTTTTTAAAGAATTCACCAACACCGCGTCCGCGAGACATCCCGACAACAGAAAAAAGGCGCGGCGCGGCGGAACGTAGCGCCGCTGGACACTGTTTGTGTGGGGACTGTTCAATGAGCAGAGCCGGCAGGGAAAAGTCAACAGTGCGGCGTGTCCGCGTGTAACTTAAATCTACCATGGTCTCAGCGTTAGAGCTCGCCAAGTGAGGCTTTATGAATATATGGGCTTTATACATTTATTAAATATATATGAGCGCGGAGTCGGCGAGGAGCTGCGCGCGGCGAGGAGCACGAGCCGGGCTCACAGTCAGTCGCGCTGTGAGAGCGGATTTATGGTCCGCGTTAAATCGACGCAGAGCTTTCGCCGTAGGGTACGCAGTAGTTCGCGTAACCCACGGCGTATGCACTGCGTTGGTGTAACGCGGAACCATAAATCAGCCTTAAACCACACCTGCAGCCCATCAGGAGGAGAGGTTAAAACAGCTGCGAGTTGTTGATTGCTAGTTCGTTTTGTTAACTCTGAGAGCTTTATTGGTTTGTTTGTTAGCTTGCTGGTGTTTTTTTTTCTCTCTGGGAGTTATTTATGAAGAAGTTCTGAGTTCCGTGTGAGCAGTATTCGAGTTGAGGGGGGATGAGGGGTGATGTGATGGCACCCCCCCTGAAATAAAAACGGTCCAAATCATCCCACCCTGAAATAAAAGCAGTCCAAATCATCCCCCCCTGAAATAAAAACGGTCCAAATCATCCCCCCTGAAATAAAAACGGTCCAAATCATCCCCCCTGAAATAAAAACAATCCAAATCATCCCCCCTGAAATAAAAACGGTCCAAATCATCCCCCCTGAAATAAAAACGGTCCAAATCATCCCCCTGAAATAAAAACAGTCCAAATCATCCCCCCCTGAAATAAAAACGGTCCAAATCATCCCCCCTGTAAAACTGCCATCCCTTCTTTCCATCCCTTATGTCATTTCATCAATGAATGTGGTTTTACTGCTATTTCAACATTTAGAGTCATCACCAGAAAAATAACACCAGAAAAATAACTTATTTGACAATTTTCACCTGTTTCAAGTACATTTTCACTTGAAATAAGTAGAAAAATCTGCCAGTGGGACAAGATTTATCTTTGTTTGCTATTTTGTTGAAAGTAACTCAAAAGTAATACACAAGTAGTGTAACGCATTACAATTCAGATATAGTAATATTGTAATGTAACTAATTACTTTCAAATGACAGTAACTAGTAATATATAATGTATTATATTTTGGATGTAACTTGCCCAACACTGTTCAGGAATCTAACCAGGACCTTCAGGAATCTAACCAGGACCTGCTGCTTCAGGAATCTAACCAGGACCTTCAGGAATCTAACCAGGACCTTCAGGAATCTAACCAGGACCTTCAGGAATCTAACCAGGACCTGCTGCTTCAGGAATCTAACCAGGACCTTCAGGAATCTAACCAGGACCTTCAGGAATCTAACCAGGACCTTCAGGAATCTAACCAGGACCTGCTGCTTCAGGAATCTAACCAGGACCTTCAGGAATCTGAAGCTGCTTTGAAGCTCCAGCTGCTAAAAACAAACTTCCAGAGGTTGAATCAGTCAGGACTGAAGAGTGAATGTTGCTGAATGACTTGTGTGGTCATTAGGAGCATCAGTGTTGGTGGAGGTGAGTCAAAAAACAGCTTTCAGAAAGCAGAGAAAAGACTTCCTGCAGAGATGGAGGGGAGCCGGTGATCTGAATCTGTTCTCTGTGCTTATTAGGAAACATCAAAATGCTGACAGCCAATCAAAGGGCTTTTGCTGCAGCTGTGTGGCTTTCTGATCTGCAGCCTTCACACCACAACTGTGGCTTTTTACTTGAACAACAAAATGACAGTTACGAGCATCGCCCGGTGCAATAATGATTCCAGGAAGGACGTGTGTTCTTCATCTGTTAGAAACACAACTCAAATCATCAACTCAGAGCTGACAGATGAACTCTGAAGGGGCGAAAGGAGACACAAAAAACCTGCTGGTGAACATCTGGCGTTCATGATGAATAATCAATAAGATTACACAGAGAAGACGTTCAACTAGTTTGATTGACAACACAATTCGGGGCGGCAGTAGCTCAGGTGGCAGAGCGGGTCGTCCAATGATCGGAAGGTCGGCAGTTCGAATCCCGCTCTGTCCCAGTTTGCTGTCGTAGTGTCCTTGGGCAAGACACCTTACCCACCTTGCCCCGTGTGAATGTGTGTGAATGTGTATGAATGTTGGTGGTGGTCGGAGGGGCCGTTAGGCGCGATATGGCAGCCACGCTTCTGTCAGTCTGCCCCAGGGCAGCTGTGGCTACAATGTAGCTTACCACCACCAGAGAGAATGTGTATGGATGAATAATGATCTCTGTAAAGCGCTCTGGGTGCCTTGAAGGGCGCTATATAAATCCAAGTCATTATTATTATTATTAATTCCAGATATAATCCAAGTCATTTCAGCTGGAATTTTTCTCTGTCCGGACAAACGCATGAAAAGTTGAGTTTTTGTGTAAAAGTGTTGAAGTTGATGTCATGAGAAAGTTTTGAGCTTCTACCAGAGATGATGCAGCTGACTGTAGTGCTGTTATCGTTCATCAGAGCAACACAAACCACACTGAGACACACAGACCACCGACACAAACAATCTGTCATGTTTACCACTCAGTTACACCTGTTCAATATCTCTGTTAAAAGTTTTTACTTATTTAATATCTTGAACAAATATATCCACTCATGTACAACAGTTACTGCTCCTGTTTTAATCCTGCTTTAGTTGGGACTAAAAACACCATCAAAACCATCTGATCACAGTTGGATCATGTCCCCCCTGCAGCATAGGCCTATAGCAGCATATCTACCACCAAGCTATATTTGAGACTAACTATTATAGTCTTGTTCTATAGCTGCAGCTATGACTACTGACTCTAACACACTAGAGTTTATACTAACTAGAGGTTTACTAACACTAACTACAGGTTTACTAAGCACTAACTATAGTCTTTACTAAAAAGGAAGGTTTTAAGTTTAGTTTTAAAGAATAGAATAGAATAAACTTCATTGATCTCCCCGAGGAGAAATTCAATAGTGCAGCAGCAAAACACACACACGCTCAACGGTTTTTACAAAATACACATGAAAGTATGACAAGGTATAAAAAAAAGTATATCCTAAAAAAATTAAAATTAAAATAACCAATAAATAGCTAGATAATTAAAAAAGAGCAATATAAAATGTTAGGACCCGGTAAAGTTGAGAACCAAACGCAACCACACAGGAGGCAGAGAAGGGTTAATATCCTTAAGGCTTTATTTTGCCAAAGCGTGAGAAAAACTGAAGGGCAGCCACAAGGAGGGCTGGATAAAAACAACAAAAAGTACTCCAACAGGAAACAGCAGGTCCAGGTCACACGAAGTTATCGGGTACGTACCCCTCCCAGCGGTGACAGAGTAGACACAGAGCATGCTTTTACCTCGGAAACATGGAAGACTGGGTGAATCTGCCGCATAGAGGAGGGTAGACGGAGGCATACAGCAGCTGGGTTGATGATGTCCACAATAGGGTAGGGACCCAGGAACCGAGGTGCCAGTTTCTTGGACTCCACCTGCAGCGGGAGGTCAGCGGATGAAAGGCAAACCTGCTGACCCACCTTGTACTTAGGAGCAATAGTACGCCGGCGGTTGGCTCCCTTGCAGGCACGGGTGCTGACTCTCCTCAGAGCAATCCGAATCGTCCTCCATACCCGGCGACATCGGCGGAGGTGAGCCTGGACGGAAGGGACTGTGACCTCAGTCTCCTGGAGAGGAAACAGTGTAGGCTGGTAGCCCAGGGATGCTTGGAAGGGAGAGAGGCCGGTGGAAGCATTCACCTGGGCATTCAGAGAGTACTCCACCCATGGCAGATCCCTACTCCAGGATGAGGGGTGGAGAGCCGAGGTGCAACGGAGTGCAGTTTCCAGGTTCTGGTTGGCCCGTTCTGCCTGGCCGTTTGCCTCTCTGTAGGTGGTAGGCCGAGGAGAGGCTGATGGTGGCGCCAATCTCCTTGCAGAGGGCCCTCCAGACCTGGGATGTGAACTGTGGTCCACGGTCGCTGACGATGTCAGCTGGGAGTCCATGGAGATGGTAAACGTGCTGCATGAGGAGCTCGGCTCTCTCTGCTGAAGAGGGGAGAGCTACCAGGTACACTGTCTTGGAGAATCGGTCTACCACCGTGAGGATGACCATGTTTCCTTGTGAGGGTGGCAGACCAGTGACGAAGTCCACTGTGATATGTGACCAAGGGCGACCCGGAATAGGTAGAGGATGCAGGAGACAAGCAGGGGGTTGGTGAGAGACCTTGCTTCAGGCGCAGACTGTGCAAGCAGACACAAACTCCCGGACATCAGCTGTCATTGTTGGCCACCAGAAACGCCTACGAATGAACAGTAGAGTCCGATGAATTCCCGGGTGTCATGCTGAACGGCTGGCATGACCCCACTGGAGCACCTGGGTCCGCACTGTGTCGGGTACATAGAGGTGGTTGGGAGGTCCAGTCTTGGGATCTGGCTGTGTTGGGCCCTCCGAACCACCGCCTCGATGTTGTGGGTTGTCATGCCGATCACCTGGGAGGCGGGGAGGATGGTGTCTGGGTTCTCCAGGGCCTCCCCAGCCGAATGAATCCGCGACAGGGCATCAGCTTTGGTGTTCCTGGAACCTGGCCGGTAAGTCAGGGTAAAGTTGAACCGGCCCAGGAACAATGCCCAGCAGTTCAACCGTCTGGCCGCCCTGATGTAGGTGAGGTTCTTGTGATCTGACCAGACGGTTGTGGGATGGTTGGCCCCCTCCAGCCAGTGACGCCACTCTTGGAAGGCCTCCACGACCGCCAGCAGCTCCAATGTCATAGTTCTCCTCTGCCGGGCTGAAACGACGTGAGAAAAAGGCGCAGGGGTGTAGCTTGTCACCGGAGACCGACTGCTGGGAAAGGACCGCCCCCAGACCCGTGTCGGAAGCATCCACCTCCACCACAAAGGCCCTGGAGGTATCAGGGTGGAGCAGGACGGGGGCGGAGGTGAAGCTTCCTTAATGAAGAGACGGTTCTCCAGGAGCCGCTGGATGACCTGACGAACGTGCTGGACGTGCTCCTCGAGACTCCTGGAGAAAATCAAGATGTCGTCCAGGTACACCACCACAAAGAGGTCCAGCATATCCCTGAGTACATCGTTCATCATGGCCTGGAACGCAGCAGGGGCGTTGGTGAGGCCAAAGGGCATGACGAGATACTCGTAGTGGCCTCTGAGAGTCTTGGCAGTCTTCCACTCATCCCCCTCCCGTATCCGAACAAGATGGTAGGCGTGGTAGATGTAGATGGTAGAAGATCCAACTTCGTGAAGATGGTGGCCCACTGGAGGGGCTCGAAGTTGGAGCTGAGGAGGGGAAGAGGGTTGTGGCAGGGTGCGTGCCACGGGGGCCCGCCCGAAGGATGGAGAGACACGAAGCTTGTGCAGACCCTGTTTATTCGTCACTTAAACACCCAGATCACCCACACACAGTGCAGAAGCACACAGCATGACAGCAGCTCCTCCGACCCTTTTCTGCTCTCCAGCTCTGCGTTATAAAGGCAGGCCGGGTGGAGGCGTGGCAGCCACTCAGGTGGATGGGACACAGGTGCGTGTCCCGTCAACCTCTCCACCCGGCCACACACCCCCAACGCCAATCTCGAGCCGGGGTCCGTCCGGAACGAGCCTACTCCCCCCCGCCCCCTCGGAGCGGGAGAGGAAGCCCGGAACCCTCCGGGCCTTCCTGGTCGGGGGGGTCGTCCCCGGCGTCGGCCTGACCAGCGCAACGGTCGGGGGGGTCGCCCCCCGGCGTCGGCCCGCCCGCCGTGGAAGACGCTCTCGGGTCGGGCCCATGGTGGCCTCGGGCCACACGGTGCGTCCACGACCGCGTCCCTCACGGCGCAGCCCCGTCCTGAAGCTGGTGCGTCCCGGACCACGCCCTCCTTGGTGACGCAGCCCTGCGCCGGCTGCTGGTCCGCCTCCAGGACCGCCACTTCCCCCACACTTTGCTCTGGTCCGGCCCCGTCTCCGCGGGACCCGCCGTCGCTGGCGGCTGCGCCTCCGCAGCCACCTCCCCAGCCAACTCCGCCTCCCCCTCCGTCTCCGCCGCTGACTCCATCCCAGGAGCCGTCGTCTGGTGGCCCGCAGCTTCTGCCTCGCGGCCCCTAAGCTCCGCCACCAGCGCTGCCGCGGCAACCTCAGACGGGGTGCAGGGATGGGTCGCTCCGTCGGTCCCGCCGTCTCGGGAGCCGTCGCCTAGCGGCCCGCAGCTCCTGCGCCCGCGCTGGCATTTCCTCCCGCGCTGCTGGCGCCGGGGTGGGTCTCCCCGCGGCCATGAGCGCCTCCATTGCGGCCAGCTGCCGCTCGCCCTGGTCGCGGAACATGGCCGTCATGCCCGCCATGGCCTGGGCGAGCGCGTCCAGGGCCCGCTCCATGCCTCTCTCGTCCACCTTCGAAGGCCCCACGTTGGGAACCAGATGTGGCAGGGTGCGTGCCACGGGGGCCCGCCCGAAGGATGGAGAGACACGAAGCTTGTGCAGACCCTGTTTATTCGTCACTTAAACACCCAGATCACCCACACACAGTGCAGAAGCACACAGCATGACAGCAGCTCCTCCGACCCTTTTCTGCTCTCCAGCTCTGCGTTATAAAGGCAGGCCGGGTGGAGGCGTGGCAGCCACTCAGGTGGATGGGACACAGGTGCGTGTCCCGTCAACCTCTCCACCCGGCCACAAGGGTACTTGTTCTTCACCGTGTTGTTGCTGAGCCCCCGGAAATCGATGCAGGGCCGAAGATCTCCCCCCTTCTTCTTAACAAAGAAGAACCCCGCTGCCACCGGGGACTGGGAAGGGCGGATAAGATTTGGCCAAGCATTTGTTGATGTACTTGCCCATGGCTGCCTTCTCTGGTAGGGACAGACTATAGAGCCGGCTGGCTGGAAGAGGCGAGCCGGGGAGGAGCTCAATGGCCAGATCTTCTGTTATGACCTGGTAAAGTTGAAAACCAAACGCAACCACACAGGAGGCAGAGAAAGGGTTAATATCCTTAAGGCTTTATTTTGCCAAAGCGTGAGAAAAACTGAAGGGCAGCCACAAGGAGGGCTGATATCCGAACTGGATAAAAAACAACAAAAAGTACTCCAACAGGAAACAGCAGGTCCAGGTCACACAGCTCTAGCAGGAACACCTCCAGCTTGTGCAGAGGTGTTCCTGCTAGAGGCAGATCTCTCAGCAGTGGGGGAGGGGTGACTGGGAGATGGTGCAGGCAGAGAAGCAGGAGCCATAACAATAAAATGTAGAAAAATGATATACATGATGATATAATATATACATGTGCAAAAAGGTGGAGGTGGTGTCAGCCTCCTTAACCAAGATTGGAAGTTGGTTCCATAGTAATGGTTCCTGATAGCAGAAATCTCTGTTAGGAACATATGGGACTATCAGGTCTTGCAAATATTGCAAAGCTAAGATGTTTTGGGCTTTATACGCAAGTAATGACATTTTAAATTGGATTCTGAATTTTTTGGAGCGACGCTAACACTGGAGAGACGTGGTCTCTCCTGCTGATTCCTGTCAGCACTCGCGCTACTGCATTTTGGATCAGTTGGAGCCTATTCAGCAAATTACTTGGACATCTTGCTGATAACACATTATTACAGTAATCTAGTCTAGAAGATACAAACGCATTAACTAGTTTTTCTGCATCACTCTGGGAGAGGATTTTCCTAATTTTTGCAATATTACGGAGATGGAAAAACTATCTATTTTACAAACCTGATTAACATATGGTTTAACATATGGTTTAAACGACAAATCCTGATCAAAAACAACACCAAGGTTTCTCACAGTTGCACTGGAAGCCATCGCAACACCATCTAATTCCTTCCTAAGATGCTCTGGACCAAGAATGATAACCTCTGTTTTATCTGAATTTAGAAGCAAGAAATCTCTGGACATCCAGTCCTTGACGTCCCTAAGACATGCCTTTAACAGGGTGTTTAACAGGGTGGTCCCCTGGAGGAGCTTGAAGGCTGAGGAGACGAGGGGGAGTGGGTAATTCTTGATGGTGATGTCGTTGAGGCCCCCAATAATCGATGCATGGCCTCTGTTGGACCATCGTCATGTGGTCATGTGAACTCTGGACTTATGAATACTTATGAATATTTTGTGAATATGTGAATTCGACTTTAAAGCCGGCTCAACCCAAAATCGGCTTTAATGTGCCTCCTAAAATGGCCGCCTTGAAAAACTACAAAGACCAGTGGGACTTGGTGGCGGTGCCTGTAGCGGCGCGCGTCTAATCACTGGCCTGGCGCTTATTACGTCACGCAGCCCGCACAGCACAAAAATCTCTGTGTCTCCCCCAACTCTCTCTCTTCTCTTCAACTCTTCAGCTCGTCAGCTCCGGCAGCGTGCCCCTACCAGACCGAGAAGCTAGATCCTCCCGCATCTGTGAGCCCGCGCCTCGTGATGATATGGGAGCGGCACTGATTAGTGGACTGTCCCGCGCGCCTGGAGGCCACGTCAAGGCTCCGTAGATCCGGAGGGATCGCCCCGACTGTTGTAGGCTGCAAAACTGTCTTTACATTTCAGAGTTAGAGGCAGGAGAAGGACTCAGGAGCCGCCCGCTACCGGAGAATCTCCGCCAGAAACAATCAGCGGTGGGATCAGAGCCGAACCGAGCCAAACTGAGCCGAGGGGCCGGACTGGAGAACCCCGGCAGAAACTCGATCAGCACCCGAAAGAGCCCACAGCTTCCCGATCCGGACCCAGAAGAGGCGCGAGGTTCATGGTTCTGGGTGATCAGTTTAATCTAGAGCGGTTCAGAGCTAAATTTGTGTTTAATGAAGTTACTGTATGCATATTACTGGCATTATTACCGGCATTATTGTTGTTCGTTTATTTTGTGGCGCCATTTTCTGCCAGTTATTCACGTTTTAAACACTGTGTTTTGTCATCCCGTCTGATTGCATGTGGCGTGGCGAGGGCGCCGCCATCTTTAAATACCACAGGGCGCAGCCATCTTTAAATGCTTTGCCGGACACGTGTTGCTACGTTGTGTTTGAAACACAGATGATCGTTTTGTATCACGTGTTTATTGTTTTTGATTTCTTTTTCCATTCATGCAGTTAACGTTTAATTCTGGGGTTTTTTGATAATCAGTGTTTTATGTTTTAACGTAGTGCGCCATCAGGATTTATTCAATGGTGTCGCTTTTACCATCTGCTTGACACTTGGATGTGAATACATTCTGATTGATTTTAATGAGAAGTTGTTTGTGATGTTTTACACAAATTCTCGTCACAATGGCTGTTTGACAGAGCTAGATCCGAACTGGTAATTGCCTTCAACATTATTCACCAGAAATAATAGCCCTTACTGTTATTCTGGTGGAATAATCCCTAATCTCTGAGACTGATTTCTGCTGTTAAAAGTTATCATTTTTCCTGGTTAAGGCCCAGGTGGTGCCCCTGCAAGAATCAAGTCATTTTGATAATTCAATTTGATAAGTAATCTACCTTATTAATTATTAAAAATTGTTGAATAAAAGTATTAATAGTTCTGATAACTGAACAGCACCGCTATGTTGCACAAAATCTCAGTGTCTGGTCTTTCTTTTGGACGAAGAAGAAACCTGCCTCCGCAGGAGACGAAGAGGGCCGGATGATGCCTGCTGTCAGAGAATCATTAATGTAGGCTTCCATAGCCTCTCTTTCAGGGCCGCAGGCCAGCACGCAGCTCCCGAAGCTCCGGCCTGCAAATGCACAAAAGAGAAAAAAAGGGGAGCCAGCACAAGAAACTACAGG
Source organism: Cololabis saira (assembly GCF_033807715.1). Lineage (NCBI taxonomy): Eukaryota > Metazoa > Chordata > Actinopteri > Beloniformes > Belonidae > Cololabis > Cololabis saira. Next base: position 45,797,225 of record NC_084596.1, on the reverse strand, counting down.
AATGATGGACAAAAATGATAGCTATGAGATACTTATAATAAATAAAAATGGAAATGGAGAAGAAAGGAAGGGAATAGGAGATGAGAAGAAGGGTGAGAGGCACCGCCCAGCGGATCATGTCGGTGCCCCCCTGCAGCATAAGCCTATAGCAGCATCACTGATCACAGGTCACTGATGTAGGGTGGCAGTAATCCAAGTATTGCTTTGTATATAAAGGTATACCAGTGACACAACCTCCTGGTGGACAGTGACGGCCATCCGACTCAGGAATATAGTTCACAGTGATGGGTCAAGGCCCTACAACCAGTAATGAACCTTAGAACAGCATGGTACACAGAGTCAATCTTACTCAAACATTGAGCTGAGGCATTCATGTACAGCAGGTCACCATAATCTAAAATAGGTAAAAAGGTTACTGCAACAAGACGTTTTTAAACATTAAAAGAAGACACAATTTATTTCTAAATAAAAACCCCAGTTTCAGTTTAAGTTTCTTTACAAGGTTTTCAATATGGGCTTTGAAAGTCAGGGTGTTATCAAGTAGTATACTAAGATATTTATACGTATGGATCACCTCTATTTCACTTCCCTCAAGGGTGAAAACTGTGGGGATGTTTAAAAGTCCCTTGTTTCGCTTTGAAAACAGCATTTTCTTAGTTTTGTCAGCATTCAGTACTAATTTTAGCTGAATAAATGCTTGCTGGATCGTATCAAAAGCCTTTCGCAGCGATACAATGGCATTAGTAGGGGATGATCCAAAGCAATAAATAATTGTGTTGTCTGCATAAAAATGCATATTAGCATCAGATACGTTTTGTCCCACAGTTTTTCTCAGTCGCTTTGGTACATTTCTCAGATCAGAATTGAAATTCTCAAAACTACTTGTTCAATCTTCACATCATTGTGTCACTTGTGCACATCAAAAAAGCAGTTTCTCATTTCTTTGAACAAGTTGCAAATGCATTTGTCATCCATGCAAATGATAATGTACAATTTTCTGCTGTTTCCTACATTATCAGTTGTTTATGTCATGTTGATCAAAATGTATTATCTCTGTCTCTGTTGAATAGTCTCACCCCCCACAACATTTAGGCATTAGTTCATCGCATAAGTCTTTACATGCAAAATGGTTGAACAAGTTGTCATAATATGTCAGCATATTTCTATACACTTCCATTAGACTTTGTTTCTAAATCTGGCCTGAATTGGTAAATTGATCCCAGGTGAATCTTGACTTTCTGTAATGAAGGGAAATATGTCAAGCATTAGATCAACCAATGATCAACCAGTTTTCTGAAATAGCTCAAAGGTGCATCTCATGAACTATCAGCTGGCAAGTATACGTATAGCCGGAGCACAACACAATGTTACAGTGTCTGACAATGGAAGGACAAGGAATTGGACGGGGTCAACAGCCAGAGAGAATAAGAAGAGGAAGAGGAGTGAGGCCGCGTGACGGAGGAGTTGGGAGGCAAAACAGAGGAAGAGGCAGAAGAGACCGAGGACATATGCGCGTTCCTGATGAGATAAGAGCTACACTTGTAGACCATGTTCTCAATCATGGGCTTACAATGGCCGAGGCTGGTCGAAGGGTGCAGCCAAATGTTGGGAGAACAACTGTGTCCTCAATCGTTCAGACTTTTCGTCGACAGAACAGGTATGTAATCTAACAATAGGCACTGTACTGTAATTCCTACAGTACTGCATGTACAGTTTTCCCTAAGGAGATTGTCCTATGTTACATTTCTACTTTTGTTTTTTTGTTTTTTGTCTTTTTGCTCTGCAGTGCTTTCTTTTTCTTTTCTGTATCGCAAATACATGATCTGTCAACAAATTGTGGTACAAACAATAAAAATGAATGAAAATGAATAAAAAACATGACTAAGCAATTTGACTGTCTCATCCGTACACAATGACACAAGCACTTGTGATTCTGATGCACTGACACGTTCATTGACACAGATGTTTAATTTTGAGAGATGAACTAAGGATTTTGAGCAAGAGACTGGATTTTGCAGGTAATCCATGGTGTTTTGCTATTTGTACGAACTTTTTTGAGAAATGCACTTACTGATTTGCAAATGTCGAGGATGATCTGAGAAATGTACCAAAGCGACTGAGAAAAACTGTAATATACATAATAAATAGGAGGGGAACAAATATAGAGCCCTGTGGCACCCCCTTGTGGACGCTCACAAAACCTGAGCACAACTCATCATATTTGATACATTGGGTCCTATCATTTAAATAGTTTGCAAACCAGGAGACTACATGATCAGATAGGCCAAAACTACAGAGCCGTTTCTTTAGAACTGTGTGGTCTTCAGTATCAAACGCCTTAGAGAGGTCAATGAAAAGGGCAGCACAGTTTTTTATCAAGGACAACAAATATGTCATTTATCACTCTTGTGGCAGCAGTGACAGTACTATGCTTTTTCCTGAAACCTGATTGCAGTTTTGAGAGAAGGCCATTTGAGTATAAAAAATCTTTAAGTTGCTCACATACCAAAGATTCTAGGATTTTTGACAGGACACACAGATTAGATATTGGCCTGTAGGTGGTTAATAATGCTGGATCACCACACTTAAATAGAGGAATAACAAAGGCTGACTTCCAAAACTGACTCTTGTTTATTGTCTCTTAGTTTTCAGCTCCAGTGTTCTCCTCGCCAGGAGCTTGGTCTGCCTACGGGGGGCTGTTCAGGCCTGGATAGTTGGGGGTCCTGCTGTTCAGGCCTGGTTAGTTGAGGGTCCTGCTGTCCAGGCCTGGATAGTTGGGGGTCCTGCTGTCCTGGTTAGTTGGGGGTCCTGCTGTCCTGGATAGTTGGGGGTCCTACTGTCCTGGTCTGGATAGTTGGGGGTCCTGCTGTCCTGGATAGATGGGGGTCCTACTGTCCTGGATAGATGGGGGTCCTACTGTCCTGGATAGATGGGGGTCCTACTGTCCTGGATAGATGGGGGTCCTGCTGTCCTGGTCTGGATAGATGGGGGTCCTGCTGTCCTGGATAGTTGGGGGTCCTACTGTCCTGGATAGATGGGGGTCCTGCTGTCCTGGATAGTTGGGGGTCCTACTGTCCTGTCCTGGATAGTTGGGGGTCCTACTGTCCTGGCCTGGAAAGTTGGGGGTCCTGCTGTCCTGGAAAGTTGGGGGTCCTGCTGTCCAGTATAGAACAATAAACAGAACATACCAAAATGGTAACAGAAAACATTCTGGAGCATGAGCAAAAAACTGCTCAAGTATAAAAAGGGGAATTAAAGCTCAAACTCAAGTAGCCAGCCCCAGAACTGAAAACACCACAGTGGATGAAGCCAGATTCAGCCTATAAAATTTGGTAAAGGTCAGGGAGGATGCCCATCCAGGGAATCAGATGTGCAAAACGCCTTAGTGCAGTCCCTTACAGGGCACAAGTTGTGCAGCTGCTCTGCTCCCGCCGAGAGATGAGGCGGAGGGTATAAAGACTCCAGTACCAGGGGCCTGATGACAAAACCTCTGGGCAAGACCTTCGGCTGAAAGGCTGGGTTTGGCAGGAGGCGGACCATTCGGACCATTGGGTCAAACCTTGGCACAACCTGAGCTGCTGCAGAAAAAAGGCCCAACATCATCTGGCACTGCAGTGCCGACACAGCCTTGCTGGAGGTGCAACCCGTGACACCCATGATTGCATTCTGTCTCTTCTGAGTCAGGCATGCCTTCATGGTGACCGAATTCAGAAGGAGACCCAAATACTCGACTGACTGTGCAGGCATGAGGCAGCTGACTGTGCAGGCACGAGGCAGCTCTTTTCTGCATTCAAATGCAACCCCAGTGCAACCAGATGTGCCAACAAAGCCTCTGTGTGGCTTCGAGCCAGGCTCTCTGATGGAGCGCACACCAGCCAGTCGTCCAGATAGTTCAACACTCCAATGCCCTTCCACCGCAGGGGGATGAGTGCGGCATCCATGCATTTGGTGAAAGTGCGTGGTGACAGGGACAGACCGAAGGGGAGGACATTGTGCTTGAAGGCCCTCCCCTGAAAGGAGAACCTGAGGAACGGTCTGTGGTCCAGGCTGATGGGAATATGAAAATAAGCATCGCGAAGGTCCACTGTTGTGAACCAGGCGCCTGCCCTTATGGCCTGAAACAAGGCCCTCAATGTCAGCATTCGAAAGGGAAGCACCTTGAGGAACTCGTTCAGGCGCCTCAAATCCAGAATTGGGCGGTACCCTCCGGTCCGCCTGGGGACAAGGAAGTAGCTGGAATAAAATCCCCGAGGGCCTACATACAGTTTTTCTCTATTGCCAAAACACAAAACCCAGTACTCTAAACCAAATGACCAGTTGCCTAAACACATTTAGTAAAACTACCCCCCTTTTGCCACAACCACAAACACAATTCACCTGTAGACACTGTTCACAAAACCCATCCCCTTTTTCTCAAAACTCTAAACACATTTTACCGTGCTAAAACACATTTTGCATATAACTCTGCTCCAATATGCATTGCGAAGCTCATGTGATGCAAAATGCTACCCACAATCAGCAAAACTTGAACACAATGAACATACCTGGTTTCAATCAGTAAACACAACTACTCATAATTGAAAACACCTATTGCAAATAATGTGACCACACCTATATAAGTCAGTGCAGTTTGCTGAAGGCTCAAAAACAAAAATGGATGATCAAGACAGAAGAAGAGGAGTTCGTGTCAGAGGAGGGAGAGGAGCAGGTCGAGGAGGGAGAGGAGCAGGTCGAGGAGGGAGAGGAGCAGGTCGAGGAGGGAGAGGAGCAGGTCGAGGAGGGAGAGGAGCAGGCCAAGGAGGGAGAGGAGAAGGATGTGTGTCTGCCACCCTACTCTCCGTTCCTAAACCCAATAGAGGAGTTCTTCTCATCATGGCGGTGGAAGGTCTATGACCGCCAACCTTACACCAGAGAGAACCTTCTCAGGGCTATGGACCTGGCCTGTGATGATGTGGCTGTGGAGGTGTTCCAAGGCTGGGTGCGGCATGCCAGGGCATTCTTCCCACGTTGTTTGGCTATGGACAATATTGCCTGTGACGTTGATGAGGTCCTGTGGCCCGACCCAGCCCAACGTGATGCCGCCCCATGATTTCGGTGTCAACATACAACATACTGTGTCAATTTTCAAACGTACTGTAATAAAAGAAATCGCACCCTGAACATTGTGTTCTCAATTGTTACTTTACTGTATCTATTGTGTGTAATGGATCCTCTATGGAGTTTACAGTACTCATTTTTGCATTGAGTTGTGATATTACTGCATTTTCTGCATTATGTAACTATTCCCATGAAATGCACAAATCTATAGTTAATGCCCAAAACATATTTGAGAATAAATAAGGGTTGCTCAAATGCATCCTGGCAGTTGTGAAACTGTAAAAAGAACAGTCTCACAGTGTGAAAATTGTGTTTTCAATTTTTTTGGTAATGTGGTTAATGATGCTCAGTAGTGTTTACATTTCTGCAAGCCTTGAGTGGTATTTTCAATTCAATTCAATTCAATTTTATTTATATAGCGTCTAATACAACAGATGTTGTCTCTAGACGCTTTCCAGAGATCCAGAACATGAACATAAACATAAACATAAACATAAACATAAACATAAACCCCCGAGCAATTATTATATAAACAATGGCAGGTAAAAACTCCCTTAGTGGGAGAAAAGCCTTAAGCCAAACAGTGGCAAGGAAAAACTCCCCTTTAGGAGGGAAGAAACCTTGAGCAGGACCAGGCTCATCAGGGGGGACCCTCCTGCCGAGGGCCAGACTGGTGGAGTCAGGGACGTCGACAGCACACAGCAGGCAGGTGGAAGCAGCAGCGGGATGACCAGAGGTGGGGGGGGGGGGGGCGTCAGCAGCACACAACAGTCATGTGGAAGCAGCAGCGGGATGACCAGAGGGGGGGGGGGCATCAGCAGCACACAACAGTCATGTGGAAGCAGCAGCGGGATGACCAGAGGGGGGGGGGTGCAGGCAGGCGGAAGCAGCAACAGCAGACATCCACGTAGGCAGGTGGAAGAAGCAATGGGATGACCAGAGGGGGGGGAGGGCCGGGAACACAGGCCAGAACGCAGCTCCTGAGGCTCCGGCCTGCAAACATACACAAAAGAGAAAAAAGGGGGGCCGGCACAAGAAACTACAGGAACAATGGACAAAAATGATAGCTATGAGATATTTATAATAAATAAAAATGGTAATGGAGAAGAGAGGCAGGGAAAAGGAGAGGAGAAGAAGGGTGAGAGGCACCGCCCAGCAGATCATGTCGGTGCCCCCCTGCAGCATAGGCCTATAGCAGCATATCTACCGCGAAGCTATATTTGAGACTAACTATTATAGTTTTGTTCTATAGCTGCGACAATGACTACTGACTCTAACACACTAAAGTTTACACTACCTAGAGATTTACCAACACCAGCTAGAGGTTTACTTAACACTAACTATAAGCTTTACTAAACAGAAAGGTTTTAAGTTTAGTTTTAAAGGTGGAGGTGGTGTCAGCCTCCTTAACCCAGATTGGAAGTTGGTTCCAAAGTAATGGTGCCTGATAGCAGAACGCCCGCCCTCCAAATCTACATTTAGATACTCTAGGAACTACGAGTAAACCTGCACCCTGGGAGCGGAGAGCTCGGCCAGGAACATAAGGCACTATCAAATCTTGTAAATACTGCGGAGCTAAGCCGTTTTGGGCTTTATATGCAAGTAATAAAATTTTAAATTGAATTCTGAATTTTACAGGTAGCCAATGGAGCGACGCTAACACTGGAGAGACGTGGTCTCTCCTGCGAATTCCTGTCAGTACTCGTGCTGCTGCATTTTGGATCAGCTGGAGCCTATTCAGCAAATTACTTGGACATCCTGCTAACAACACATTACAGTAATCCAGTCTAGAAGATACAAACGCATGAACTAGTTTCTCTGCATCCCTCTGCGAGAGGATTTTCCTAATTTTTGCAATATTACGGAGATGGAAAAACGCTATTTTACAAACCTGATTAACATATGGTTTAAACGACAAATCCTGATCGAAAACAACACCAAGGTTTCTCACAGTTGCACTGGAAGCCATCGCAACACCATCTAATCCCTTCCTAAGATGCTCTGGACCAAGAATGATAACCTCTGTTTTATCTGAATTTAGAAGCAAGAAATTTCTGGACATCCAGTCCTTGATGTCCCTAAGACATGCCTGAAGTTTAACTAACGGTTCTGTTTCATCCGGCTTCATAGACAAGTAGAGCTGCGTATCATCAGCATAACAATGAAAGTGTATGCCGTGATTCTGGATTATACTTCCCAACGGCTGCATGTATAAACTGAACAAGACTGGCCCTAGCACTGAACCCTGCGGAACACCATAACAGACCCTCGACTGTTCTGAAGAAACCTCATGTACATGAACAAACTGGAACCTGTCAGATAGATATGATTTAAACCAACGTAGAGCTGTCCCTTTAATCCCAACAACATGCTCTAACCTGTGCAGTAAAATGCCATGGTCAACAGTGTCAAAAGCAGCACTGAGGTCCAGTAAAACCAATATGGACACTAATCCCTTATCTGAGGCCATAAGAAGGTCATTCGTAACTCGAACCAGTGCTGTCTCTGTGCTATGATGCATTCTGAACCCTGACTGAAAGACTTCAAACAGATCATTTCTATACAAATAGTCACATAACTGGCTTGAAACTGCCTTTTCCAGAATTTTAGATACAAATGGAAGGTTAGAAATTGGCCTATAATTAGCTAAGGTGTCTGGGTCAAGGGAAGGTTTTTTAAGTAAAGGTTTAATTACTGCCACTTTGAAAACCTGTGGTACATATCCTAAGCTTAGGGATAGGTTGATTTGGTCCAGTATTGTCACACCAATAAGAGAAAAAACATTTTTGAATAGTCGAGTCGGGATGGGGTCTAACATACATGTGGTAGACTTAGCTCTATTAACGAGTGAAGTCAGCTCAGGGAGGTCTACAGGATCAAAACAGTCTAGAGACAAGTCAGAGCCTAGGGAAGTCGCTAAAGCTGAAGAAACGCCCACAACCGGCTGGTTGATTTCTTCTCTAATTCTCGTGATTTTACTGTTAAAGAAGCTCATAAAGTCCTCACTACTGAGAGCTGCAGGAATACACGGCTCCACAGAGCTGTGACTCTTTGTCAGCCTGGCTACAGTGCTGAACAGAAAACGTGGGTTACTTTTGTTATCCTCTATCAACGTTGAATAATAAGCTGTTCTTGCTTTGCGAATGGCTTTTTTATATACTATTAGAATATCTTTCCATTCACGATAAGAGTCTACAGACCTACAAGAGTACCACTTCCTTTCCATTTTACGCACGCTTTGTTTCAACATGCGAATATCTGAATTGTACCAGGGAGTTAAGCTCCTGTGGCTAGAAACCCTCCTTTTCAAAGGAGCAACTTCATCTAAAGCTGAGTGCAACAGATCAGCAGTGTTACTAACAAGAGAATCAACATCAGAGGTAGAACCCAGGTCACTGGCCTCTATTGCTTCAGTAGAGGCTTCACTATTTTCCACTGTCGCAAGACGAGCAACGGTCTCCTTAAATTTAGCAATAGCTTCATCAGACAAACATCTGCTAAAATAATACCTCCTGCCCTGCACTTCAACATCAACAACATTCAATTCCAACGTTATTAAATAATGGTCGGATAAAAGGGAGTTAACAGGTGACACCAACAGACCATCAGTTTCAACACCATAGGTGAGAACGAGATCGAGAGTATGACCAAAACAATGCGTCGGCCCGTCCACTTTTTGTGAGATACCCATTGATTCTAGAAGAGAATTGAAAGCTAATTTAAGATTATCGCTTTCAACATCCATATGAATATTAAAATCACCCACTATGATGAATTTATCTGTACTAATCAATAATCCAGAAAGGAAATCTGAAAATTCAGACAAAAACTCTAGATAAGCGCCAGCAGGGGGCCGATACACTACCACTAACACAACTGGCTTCTCTGATTTCCAGCTCGGAAATTTCAGACTAAGCGTGAGGCTTTCAAACGTATTATGATTGCACTTAGGTTCAATTTTTGTTTGGAGACTGGAGTTATAAATTGCTGCGACTCCTCCGCCCCGGCCCGTGTTTCTAGGAATGTGATGATTAAAGTAGCCGGGCGGAGTTGATTCATTCAAACTAACATACTCTTCATCCTGTAACCATGTTTCTGTTAAGCAGAAAACATCACTCCTGCTCTCTGTGATTATATCGTTTACTAACAGAGACTTGGAGCTTAATGATCGTATATTTAGTAGTCCGCATCTAATTTTTCGGTCTCTTATTGGTACCAAATGTGCATTGGTTTTAATTTTTACAAGATTATTTTGGTTAACGCCTCTATAACGCCGCACCTGGTGAACTAGTGGAGGGCGGGGAACTGCAACTACTTCTATTTTGCTAGGCACCTGGTTAGAGTTACCAGTTACATCATGTAATCTTATAGTTTTGTTGGCAGGCGTTGGTCCTCGAGAAGCAGCAGAGAAGTGTGTTAAACTACAGCTCTGCATCCTGGCCTGGACCCTGCGATGTCAGGGAGAGGGTCTAATGAAACAGGCCAAATTACTAGAGACAAGAGCAGCACCATCCCGGGTGGGATGAATGCCGTCTCTTCTAATCAGACCGGGCTTTCCCCAGAACGTTTCCCAATTGTCAATAAAGGCCACGTCGTTTTCTGAACACCACCGATACAACCAGCGACGGAGCGAGAGCATGCGACTAAACATGTATTTTGGTGTCAGAGTTTGCTTTTGAGCATATGAGCAACTGTTTTGGTGTGATGGGTTTGCTTTTGAGCATGTGAGCATCTGTTTTGGTGTGATGGGTTGGTTTTTGAGCATATGAGCATCTGTTTTGGTGTGATGGGTTGGTTTTTGAGCATATGAGCATCTGTTTTGGTGTGATGGGTTGGTTTTTGAGCATATGAGCATCTGTTTTGGTGTGATGGGTTGGTTTTTGAGCATGTGAGCATCTGTTTTGGTGTGATGGGTTGGTTTTTGAGCATATGAGCAACTGTTTTGGTGTGATGGGTTGGTTTTGAAAAGAAACTGTGAGGTTTAGTGTACGTAGCTTTAGAAAAGTGTTTTGTGTTTAGAGTTTTGTGAAAAGTGAGGGCAGTATCGTGAAATGTGTTTAAGCAATAGAGAAAAACTGTAATCAAAAAAGAAGAGGAAAATAAGGCCTAGAAACAATCCAAATTAATATTTTTGGTGGTAATCAAATCCAATTGTTGTAGAAAGCTATTAAATACTGTATACCACATGAAGGCCACAATATATTTGATCAAAAGGGCAGGGAAAATAATCGGTCTGCTGCCCCCATCCACTCTCCAGGAGATTTTTGAGCAGACAGTGATGAAGCAAGGCCAAAAAGCCATTGCTGACCCAAACCACATCCTGCATAAGGAGTATGTGCTAATGCCTTCAGGCAGAAGATTCAGGCAACCCATGTGTAAATTGAACAGGTATAAATTCTCATTTGTCCCACTATCAATTAAATTACTGAACAGTAGGAGATGAAGTGTGTGTGTGTGTGTGTGTGTGTGTGTGTGTGTGTGTGTGTGTGTGTGTGTGTGTGTGTGTGTGTGTGTGTGTGTGTGTGTGTGTGTGTGTGTGTGTGTGTGTGTGTGTGTGTGTGTGTGTGTGTGTGTGTGTGTGTGTGTGCGAGATTGGGAGTGACGTGAGGAAAGAAATGTGCAATAATGTGTAGGTTTTTCTGTGTGGGTCAGTGCAATAATGTGGACATTTGTGCAATATGTTTAGTCGGGCTTTGCAATAATGTGTAGGTTTCTTTTTGTATAGGTTAGTGCAATAATGTGGACATTTGTGCAATATGATTAGTCGGGCTTTGCAACAATGTGTAGGTTCTTTTGTGTAGGTCAGTGCAATAATGTGGACATCTGTGCAATTAGTTCAGTCGGGCTCTGTGCAATAAGTTTCTTCTTCTATTGTGTAATGGGTTTTCTGGGAGTGGGAACTGATGTGGGTTAATTATAGTGTGGTTGATTCTATGTTTGGGCAAAGACTTCAGGGTTGTTTATATGTTTGTTGGAGTATGATTGTCGCCGTGCCTCGTGTCCAAGACAAATTTCTCCTAAGGGAGACAATAAAGATCCATCTTATCTTATCTTATATCCATGATTCAATGAGGAAACTGATTTCAGTCCTTTAAAAAATGTTTTTTTTTGTATCTGTGATCTGGTTGCCTCTTCTGTTTTGAAATATGTAGCTACATTTGACTCCAAGCTCGTCATCAATTGGATATGTAGGGAAAGAAAAACAAGCATGTGAACACTATGTGTTGTTATGTTAAACCATATGTTAATCAGGTTTGTAAAATAGCGTTTTTCCATCTCCGTAATATTGCAAAAATTAGGAAAATCCTCTCGCAGAGTGACGCAGAAAAACTAGTTAATGCGTTTGTATCTTCTAGACTGGATTACTGTAATGTGTTGTTAGCAGGATTCCAAGTAATTTGCTGAATAGGCTCCAGCTGATCCAGAATGCAGCAGCACGAGTACTGACAGGAATTAGCAGGAGAGACCACGTCTCTCCAGTGTTAGCGTCGCTCCATTGGCTACCTGTAAAATTCAGAATTCAATTTAAAATTTTATTACTTGCGTATAAAGCCCAAAACGGCTTAGCTCCGCAGTATTTACAAGACCTGATAGTGCCTTATGTTCCTGGCCGAGCTCTCCGCTCCCAGGGCGCAGGTTTACTCGTAGTTCCTAGAGTATCTAAATGTAGATTTGGAGGGCGGGCGTTCTGCTATCAGGCACCATTACTATGGAACCAACTTCCAATCTGGGTTAAGGAGGCTGACACCACCTCCACCTTTAAAACCAAACTTAAAACCTTTCTGTTTAGTAAAGCTTATAGTTAGTGTTTAGTAAACCTCTAGCTGGTGTTGGTAAATCTCTAGGTAGTGTAAACTCTAGTGTGTTAGAGTCAGTAGTCATAGTTGCAGCTATAGAACAAGACTATAATAGTTAGTCTCAAACATATCTTGGTGGTAGATATGCTGCTATAGGCTTATGCTGCAGGGGGGGCCGACATGATCCGCTGGGCGGTGCCTCTCACCCTTCTTCTCCTCTCCTTTTCCCTGCCTCTCTTCTCCATTACCATTTTTATCTATTATAAATATCTCATAGCTATCATTTTTGTCCATCGTACCTGTAGTTTCTTGTGCCGGCCCCCCTTTTTTCTCTTTTGTGCATGTTTGCAGGCTGGAGCCTCGGGAGCTGCGTTCTGGCCTGTGTTCCCGGCCCCCCTGCCCCCATCCCCGGTCATCCCGTTGCTGCTTCCACCTGCCTACGTGGATGTCTGCTGTTGCTGCTTCCGCCTGCCTGCACCCCCCCCTCTGGTCATCCCGCTGCTGCTTCCACATGACTGTTGTGTGCTGCTGATGCCCCCACCTCTGGTCATCCCGCTGCTGCTTCCACCTGCCTGATGTGTGCTGCTGACGTCCCCGACTCCCCCAGTCTGGCCTTCGGCAGGAGGGTCCCCCCTTGAGCCTGGTCCTGCTCAAGGTTTCTTCCCTCCTAAAGGGGAGTTTTTCCTTGCCACTGTTTGGCTTAAGGCTTTTCTCCCACTATGGGAGTTTTTACCTGCCATTGTTTATATAATAATTGCTCGGGGGTTTATGTTTATGTTTATGTTCATGTTCTGGATCTCTGGAAAGCGTCTAGAGATAACATCTGTTGTATTAGACGCTATATAAATAAAATGGAATTGAATTGAATTGAACACTAAACTGTAGTGTATATCAAAACCATGGAAAGCTCCACTTCAGCAGGGTTACATCATTTCTGTGGATTAAATGCTGTAGTGTCAAAAATATAACCCATGTAGGTCTGTTATGTTAACCTACTATTAAACTCTATGTTACCATAGTGTAGTTATATGTTAAAATAACAATAATGAAAGCAAATGTTTCTGTCAGGGATCTTCTAGCCCATTGTTCATAGAGAAGCAGAGCAGGAACCCTGCTATATTTAGAAATACAATTAGCGTGGGAGTGAGAGGGTCAGGGTAACGGCCCGGGCAGGCGGGGGAGAGGTTTGTCCGTCAAGACTCCTCTCCCTGGCCCTGCCCCTTCTCAACCTTTCCCCGACCCTGAACCTAACCTGGGGCTTGATGATTGGGCCGGAGCTTCAGGAGCTGCGTGCTGGCCTGCAGCCCCCACCCCCGGTCATCCCGTTACTGCTTCCACCTGCCTGCTGTGCTGCTGCCGTCCCTGACCCACCAGTCTGGCCCTCGGCAGGAGGGTCCCCCTTATGAGCCTGGTCCTGGTCCAGGTTTCTTCCTCCTAAAGGGGAGTTTTTCTTGCCACTGTTTGGCTTAAGGTTTTTCTCCCACTAGGGGAGTTTTTACCTGCCATTGTTTATGTAATAACTGCTCAGGGGTTTATGTTCTGGGTATGGGTCTCTCGAAAGCGCCTAGAGACAACTTTTGTTGTATTAGACGCTATATAAATAAAATTGAATTTAATTGAAATTGAATTGAATGGAATTGAATTATGTTGCATTTTAAGAGTGGCCTTTAATAACAAGTGCCCACCAGGATACCAGGATTATTCAATGGTTCAATTTAGGTGGTTGGTAGGCTATAAATCAAGATAGACAGTCAAACATTTACAACATTTCAGTTGATAATGATAAGAGACGTCACCCTATGGACTGTATGAGAGATCCACAAAGACCAGAGCCAGATTCATAAATGATGAATACACATAAACAGTAAAAAAAAACCCACAAATAAACTGATTTATTTATCCTTACTTGTGAAACAGCTTGTAAAGTTGATTTGATAAGAGCTTGAGTTTCAAGGTTCTATAAAGAGCGCGCAGCGGTGCGTAATAGTCGTGCGTAATGACAGCCCCTCGCCGGTGAGACACAATAAACTGTATGTTTTCTTTCTGTCATCGTCGTCGCATTGACAGGTGGAGCTTACAGACATGTATACAGAAAGGTGGAGCAGACGGCAAATTGCATATCAAAACACAAAACACAGCCATGGGCTGTAGGCTACTAATGAAAATGTGGAGGACTTACTTGGATAATCTTTAGAAAGCAGAATTGGATGAGACCCTTGTCTATGAAATCCCCATTAAAGTCCCCAGTTGCCTGGAACTCCTGGAAGATGTCCCTCCAATAGTTGGCGTTCTGTTTCCTGTAGATCCCCCAGCAGCTTTCCATCCGTTGGTTTGCTGTGCTGCGTCCTTGGAACACACACGGCCCATGCACAACACCAGTGTCATCTTCTCGGAAGAAGTGTTGCAGCCTATTGACATGGACATTTTCAGTTCCCAAATCCGATCAGATTAAGTAAGTGAGTGAGGAGGGGAGGCTGGACGCCTCCTTTAGGTAGCGAGGGACCGGGGAGTAGTGAGTGAGTGAGGAGGGGAGGCTGGACGCCTCCTTTAGGTAGCGAGGGACCGGGGAGTAGTAAGTGAGTGAGGAGGGGAGGCTGGACGCCTCCTTTAGGTAGCGAGGGACCGGGGAGTAGTGAGTGAGTGAGGAGGGGAGGCTGGACGCCTCCTTTAGGTAGCGAGGGACCGGGGAGTAGTAAGTGAGTGAGGAGGGGAGGCTGGACGCCTCCTTTAGGTAGCGAGGGACCGGGGAGTAGTGAGTGAGTGAGGAGGGGAGGCTGGACGCCTCCTTTAGGTAGCGAGGGACCGGGGAGTAGTAAGTGAGTGAGGAGGGGAGGCTGGACGCCTCCTTTAGGTAGCGAGGGACCGGGGAGTAGTGAGTGAGTGAGGAGGGGAGGCTGGACGCCTCCTTTAGGTAGCGAGGGACCGGGGAGTAGTGAGTGAGTGAGGAGGGGAGGCTGGACGCCTCCTTTAGGTAGCGAGGGACCGGGGAGTAGTAAGTGAGTGAGGAGGGAGGCTGGACGCCTCCTTTAGGTAGCGAGGGACCGGGGAGTAGTGAGTGAGTGAGGAGGGGAGGCTGGACGCCTCCTTTAGGTAGCGAGGGACCGGGGAGTAGTGAGTGAGTGAGGAGGGGAGGCTGGACGCCTCCTTTAGGTAGCGAGGGACCGGGGAGTAGTAAGTGAGTGAGGAGGGGAGGCTGGACGCCTCCTTTAGGTAGCGAGGGACCGGGGAGTAGTAAGTGAGTGAGGAGGGGAGGCTGGACGCCTCCTTTAGGTAGCGAGGGACCGGGGAGTAGTTAGTGAGTGAGGAGGGGAGGCTGGACGCCTCCTTTAGGTAGCGAGGGACCGGGGAGTAGTAAGTGCCATTGTCTTTTCCTTACTAAGGCTTCCCTGCCACAAATTGCTGCCGGTGGTCACTAACCCGGCCCAGTGAGTTTGGTGTGTGACTTCAAGGGTGACTCCTCGCTGACACCCCGTGGGGGGGTGTCGTCGCCAGACCGGGCCAGATAATTGAACTCAAATACTGTTTACATGTTCCGTTATATGTTGTGTCGTTTATAATTTTCCTTTCATGTCTATGTATTTAGTTTCAGTATTTGAGTAATTTGCATGCCAGTTCATTTCCCCATATGAACTCGAGCATATTGTTTTAAAGCAGCGGTTTTCAAAGTGTGAGGCGCGCCTCCCCTGGGGGGCGCCAGAGGGCTTCAGGGGAGATGCGGCGAGAGAAAAAAAAAAAAAAGAACAAGAGTGTAAACATCTGGCGAGTGGCAAAATGGATTGATTTTTAACATCCAAATTCAAAGTGAGAGAGGGCACAGAGTCTGGGGTGAGCAGAAAGAAAAGAAAGTATGACTCTGATTTGGCTTTTCATATACTGGCACAGATGATGCTCCGCTGCCACAGTGTGTCATCTGTAAAGAGGTGCTAGCTAACGACAGTATGCGGCCATGTAAACTCCGGCGTCACATTTCAACCAAACACCACAGTTTATTGACCAAGCCAAGGGAGTTTTTTGACCTGAAACTGAAGGAATTGAAAAAAGTAATTGAGGCGTTTGGCCAGTGTAGGAGCCGAATTCATTTGTATTGAGCACTGGATTGGGTGATGGGTTTAATGGATGAAGGCACCTCAGTGGCTCCTTGTTGTAGGAGTGTCTCTGTGGGTGGTCTTTGGGCGTATACAAATAAGGCTTCTCTTCCGCTCGCGTCGGCAGGCTGGCTGGCTTATGGAGGTGGGGTGAGCTGGGAGAGAGCATACTTTGTTGACCGCACTACGCACCACGCACTACGCATTTTGTATCTTAATATCAACTTACACTCATTGATTGCTCATTCTTTAAGCTATTTTGCACATATTTATTACAAGTATTGAACTGTATTGTGATAATTGATGCACTGAAATAGTAAACCCCTTTTTAAACTTGAGCTTATTGTTTGGACAGTGATTATTAAATTAATGTGCGCGTCGGACAGTTTTAGTATCTCCCATGCTTAGCCTGCCGGTTGATTGATCAATTGGGGTCATTATCAGCCACTATATAGTCAACAAAAGTGTACTTGAAGCGTTGATCCACGGAAAGTTCGAGTTGGCGTCCTATTCCTGTTTGTTTGCAGCGCTTCAAACCAAGAAACGAACGAGCGCGCGCGGGCGGGCGCGCGCGTCAGCGGCATTACGGTTTCATTCATTCATTCACTGTCATTCACACGTCCTCTCCTTTTGATTCATTCATTCACTGTCGCATTCATTGATCCTCTCTTTTGATTCATTCATAACCTGTCTGCGTGGCAAAGCACAGATAGCCGAAACACAGCTGTGGCACGCAAGCCATTTCACACAAATACGCACATTGATTATGCGCGCGGGCGCATACACATATTCAATACGCATAAAGGCGCATGTACGCTATTGTTCCCCGTTAGGACAAGCTGCTTTAGCCTATGGCTCCGGTTATAGGCTATTGGTTTGTTATTTTCTGTGCATGTACGGGTTCGGCCCGCATTTAAAAGGCTCTGGTTGGGTCGGCCTGGGAGTGCCGTCTCACAAGTGAGATATTTAGGCACATAAATACCCATCGTTTCATGTTGAAGACATAGGGTTGCATTGATAGTCTAGATTTTGGTTAGGCAGTTTAGTTGGGAACAATAGCTTTGAGACACACACACGCACACACACACACGCACACACACACACACACACACACACACACACACACACACACACACACACACGCACACACACTCTGGCTGTGTATGCTGTTTTTGACTTGGGTGTGAATGTTTTTTGTTGGTCTCCAGAATTTTCTCCTCATTTTGGCTTTGTTTGGATTTTGAATTTGACTTTAAACATTTTTATGCAAAATGAGTTCAAGTTCAAGGCCTGCTTCTAATGTTGATACAAATGAGCAGAAAAGACAATCGATGCTCACTGCCAAAGCATTGGCAAACAAAATTGAATATCTTCAAAAAGAAAGAAAATCTAAGGTTAACAAGATTGAAGCACTTTTAAAAGAACTTAATGGGCTTATGAATAATGTTGATAATGCTCAGTCTGTTACACTCCATCTTCACACTGTGTCTGCACTGTATGATGAAGCAAGGCAACTTCATGATTCTGTCATTTCATTGCTCCATACAGAGGAACGTGAAAGACAAAATACTTGGTTTGCAAAAGTGCACAAAAACAAAGTTGCTTTCATTGAAAATGCAAACACATGGCTCTTAGAAATAAATAGCCAAATGCAAGGTGCACTGCAGTTACATGAGGATGTTATCTCTGCCTCATCTCAGTCACACATACCTCTGGTTGAAATACTTGCTTTGAATAATGATCATGATGTTTGTGTTTCAGAACAGATTCCTGAGGTGGGAACCTCTGTTGCTTTTGACGATGTTAACCCAGATGACAGTATTTCTAATGTTGCAGTTGAGTCATCAAAGAAAAGGAGCACTGCAGGAAGTAGGTGTAGGTCCATTACCTCATCTACTGCATCTGCACGTGTTATTGCAGAAGCAGAAATGGCAGCATTACTAGCTCGTCAGCATCTGCTAAAGGAGAAACATGCTCTTGAAGAAGAAGAAGTAATGCTTAAGAAGAAGAAAGAGAAGTTGGACCTGGATATGGAGATAGCAGCATCAGCAGCTAAAATAAGCTACTTGAAGGTCTCGAGCACCTCGCGAGTGTCTGTATCTAGCGGGGCAGATGGGATGAATTCCTACCTTGATAAGAGGACACAAAAGGTTCCTCGTGCGCTGGATGCTGATGCTGAGACCTTTTTCCCTGTGTCAGTGAGGCAGTCATCTCAGCCTGCCTCAACAGGTTTACCACAGTCACGTTCACATCTTGTGGATGCTCGGCCTAAGCAGCCACGTCCATCTTTCCTTGACCCTCAGTCTAAGAAGAATGTGGGGCTGCTGTTTCAATCTGCTTCAGACCATCTGCACCAGAGGCCCAGACTTGAGGTGCTACAAAGTGTAGCCTATGAAGATCATCCTCAGTTGCAGCAGCTGCAGTCAGCTCAGTCAGACCAGCATGCTCCTGTAGAGCAGGGAGGTTCTGATCATGGTCAGCTGATTTCTGTCTTGGAGAGGCAAAACCAGATCACCTCTTTGCTGGCTGAACAACAGTCATTATTCTTTCTTCCTAGGCGTGACATTCAGGTCTTTCATGGTGATCCCTTGGAGTATCAAACCTTCATCAGAGCTTTCGAACACAGTATCGAAGAGAAGACTCGCAGCGCCAAAGATTGTCTCTATTATCTTGAGCAGTATACTAAGGGGCAGCCCAGAGACATGGTTCGAAGCTGTCAGCACATGTCCGCAGAAAGTGGCTATGCTAAAGCCAAGTCCTTACTGCAACAGCACTTTGGTGACCCACTGAAGATCACGTCTGCATATATGGACAAGGTCTTCTTGTGGCCAGCGATTAAGTCAGAGGACGTCGCTGCTCTTCAGTCTTACAGCTTCTTGTTGCGATCCTGCTGCAACACTCTTGAAGAGTTTGAGTCCACACACGAGCTGGATGTCCCTGCTAATATGCAGGCTGTCATTAAGAAGCTGCCATATAAGCTCAGGGACAAGTGGAGAGATGCTGCCTGCAGTTTGCAGGAGACGAACCGCCGCAGAGCCACCTTTCGTGACATAGTTACGTTTATTGAAAGGCAGGTGAAGATCGCCAGCGATCCAATCTTTGGGGACTTACAGGATTCTTCCCCTGCAGTATCGAGAAAGGAAGCGAGGCCCACTAAACCTCAGTCCTTTTCTAGGCCCAAGGGAAGTAGCTTTGCGACCACTGTTGCTTCAGTCAACGGTAGTAATGACACCATAAAGAAGGAGAACAGTCCACCTGTTGGAGTTTGCTTGCTTTGTGGAGCTGGACATACCCTGGACATGTGCTCTCTATTGGCAAAGAGGTCACACAGTGATAAGATGTCCTTCTTAAAAGAGAAAGGGGTGTGCTTTGGCTGTATGTGCATTGGGCACAGAAGCAAAGATTGCCACAAGCGCCTTGTGTGCAAGGTGTGCAACTTGAAACACCCTACTATGTTGCACATTTACTCCAAAGACAGGGAAGAGTCTGCCAAAGGGCAAACAGGAACAGCAGATGGAAGTGCTTTGGTCAAGGTGCAGTCCAGTGGTCTTACTGGGGCCGGAGAGAGTGACTGCACTCTTGCCATACTTCCCGTTCGGGTGAAGTCCAAAAAGGGTCATGCTACAGTGGTCACATATGCTTTCCTTGATCCTGGGAGCTCGGCTTCATTTTGCACAGAAGGGCTTATGAACCGACTGAACCTCTCAGGAAGAAGGTCTGACATTCTCCTAAGGACAATGGGTCAGGAGAAGGTCGTGAGCAGTCACATTGTGAGGGACTTGGAGGTAGCTGGGCTGGACACAGATTGTTTCTGTGAGCTACCTGAACTGTTCACGCAGAATTGCATGCCTGTCCACCAAGGCAACATCCCTAGGCAGGAAGATCTGCGGAATTGGCCGCACCTTGAACACATTGACATAACAGCGATCAACTCAGGGGTAGATCTTCTTATTGGAACCAATGTTCCAAGGGCTCTAGAGCCATGGGAGGTGGTCAGGAGTGTGGGTTGTGGTCCTTATGCCATTCGAACCATGTTGGGTTGGACGGTGAATGGTCCTCTTCGAGGTGACTGCACTAACAACACCGCTTGCATCAGTCATGATGTAACAGTCAATCAGATTTCAGTTGCAAGACTTGAACTGCTGTGGGAGCAGCAGACGAAGGCAGACTTTCCTGAATGCATTCAGGATGAGCACCTCGGGCTGTCGAGGGAAGATCTTGAAGTTAAAGCGGTGTCTGTGAACGTGATTCAGGCCAATAAGCGGACAGATGTGGTCATGCAGTTCATTAGTCACTTCTCGTTTCGGTTCCGCCTGAGAAAGATGGTTGGTTGGTTGCTCAGGATTAAGAGGCTGTTGTTGGAGCTGGCTCAGAAGCGGAGGCTTCTTGTCTTGTCTGGTCTGGAGGAAGAGAAGCTGCAAGAGGAGATGCAGACTGTCAGAGCTCAAGCTGTGAAGCGTTACCTTTCGGTTGAAGAGCTTGACACCGCAGAAACTGCCATCATTGGCTTTTGCCAAGAGAAGAGGTTTCCTGAAGAAATGGCTGGCTTGCGGAAAGGAGAAGGCGTGAAGAAAACCAGTCATTTGTACCGGCTCAATCCTATTCTTGAGGGTGGTATTCTAAGGGTTGGTGGCAGGCTTGGGAGAGCAGCCATGCCAGAGGAGGCAAAACATCCAGCTATCTTGGCCAGGGACTTTCACGTTTCCGACCTCCTTCTGCGTCATATTCATCAGGTGACAGGGCATGGTGGACGTAACCACATGCTGTCGGTACTTCGTCAGAAATATTGGATCCCAGGCGCCAGCGTTGCTATTAGGAAGACTCTGTCTAAGTGTGTCATCTGTCGTAGACTGCATGCAGTACCAGGACATCAACGGATGGCAGATCTCCCTCTTGACAGGGTTTCACCTGACGAGCCTCCGTTCACTCGAGCTGGAGTCGATTGCTTTGGGCCTTTTGAAGTCTCGCTTGGAGAGCTCATGCTCTATGATCCCTTTTTTGCTTGGAGCTCTCGAGCTATTTAAACCCTCTCTCTCTTTATTTTCATTTTTCGCAGATGGAGAGGAGAGAGGAGAGGATGAAGAATGAAGAGTCCATTGATTATTATTAATTTGTATTGATTTTTTGAATTATTGTAACTTTAAGGTTAATCGAGCTCCTACATAGTTATGCATGTGTAATTAATGCCCAGGCTTAATTAGGGGCCGGAATGTAGGAGCCGAATTCATTTGTATTGAGCACTGGATTGGGTGATGGGTTTAATGGATGAAGGCACCTCAGTGGCTCCTTGTTGTAGGAGTGTCTCTGTGGGTGGTCTTTGGGCGTATACAAATAAGGCTTCTCTTCCGCTCGCGTCGGCAGGCTGGCTGGCTTATGGAGGTGGGGTGAGCTGGGAGAGAGCATACTTTGTTGACCGCACTACGCACCACGCACTACGCATTTTGTATCTTAATATCAACTTACACTCATTGATTGCTCATTCTTTAAGCTATTTTGCACATATTTATTACAAGTATTGAACTGTATTGTGATAATTGATGCACTGAAATAGTAAACCCCTTTTTAAACTTGAGCTTATTGTTTGGACAGTGATTATTAAATTAATGTGCGCGTCGGACAGTTTTAGTATCTCCCATGCTTAGCCTGCCGGTTGATTGATCAATTGGGGTCATTATCAGCCACTATAGCCAGGGATTAAAGTTCTCAGTACTGGGTACTGATTTCAGTACTGACGAGTCCATGTGCCATGTTTAAAAATCCCAAATCACATGGTCTGAAAATGACTTTCAGTCTTGGCATTCTTCCTTGCTTTAACCCCTGCGTTTGGCAACTGAAGCATCATATCGCTTGGCGTTACGTATTGCGAAGGCGGGGAAGCCCCACAACATTGGTGAGATGTTGCTCCTCCCTGCTGCCAAAGATATGTGTTCGTTACTACTGGCCGAAGCTGCTGCTGCCAAGCTGGATGCCATCCCGATTTCCGACAACACCATCCGGCGCCGCATCTCTGACATGGCAGCTGATGTCAAAGAAGGTGCTGGGTGCTGTAGTGTTATACAAAGGACTGCGAGTCACCGACTTGTCTTTGGTCCACTTTATTAACACGTTATAACAAATTAACATTCGGATGACGGACTACGATCTCACGTGCTGGCGTTACGTTCTAAAAGGTCCGTCTCTACGCAACCACTCTGGGTTCCTACGCTCTGCGTATCATCATTACAACACGCTATTCGCGAGAGCCCTTTCTTCTCCATTCAGCTGGACGAGTCCACTGATGTTGATAACTGTGCACGCCACGGCTAATGGTGTATGTACGCTTTATTAAAGAGCTCGATGTCCAGGAGGAATTTCTATTTTGCCACCCTCTGCCGGCTCGCACTACAGCCACAGAAATCTTCAAGGCTTTGAATGACTTCATTCAGGAAAATCATATTGACTGGAGCCGCTGTTGTGGTATATGCACTGACAGTGCCAGGGCAATGACAGGTCGCCACAGCGGTCTGGTGAAACAGGTGCAAGCTGTTTGGTCGCACTGTATTATCCATCGCCAGGCTTTGGCGACCAAGAGGATGCCCAAAGAGCTGCGCGCGGTCCTGGATGAGGCAGTAAAAATTGTCAACTTAATTAAATCATGCGCCATGAATGCCCGTCTCTTCTCTATCCTCTGCAATGAGATGGGCGCTCAGTTCCATCAGCTGCTCCTGCACTCCGAGGTCCGGTGGCTGTCGCGGGGCAAGTCCTCCCCCGCTTGTGTGATCTGCGCGAGGAAGTTCTCATGTTTCTCGCCGAAATCAACTCCCCATTGGTGAAGCATATGGAGGACACAAAGTGGGTTGCAATGCTGGCCTATCTGTCTGATATCTTCGACTGAATAAAAACACTCAACACCTCTCTGCAAGGCAAAGAGTGCCACGTCTTTTTGGCACACGATCAAGTCTCTGCATTCAGGAAAAAGTTGGATCTGTGGTGTGCTCGTGTTGAACGGGGCTCCGTGGAAATGTTCCCAACCTTGGAGGATGTTATGGAGAAGACAGGACTGCAACTGGACTGTGTGCAACAAGTGGTCATTTCACATTTGAAGGGGTTGCGTGAGCAGTTTGGAGACTATTTTGAGGAGGAGACCCTGGCAATCAGTGGGTGAGAAATCCATTTTCTTTCCCTGTGACACCGCGTGATGGACTGACTATGCAAGAGGAGGAGGCCCTTGTCAAGCTGAACTCTAATATGGACTTAAAACAAAAAATGAGAGAGGTGTCACTCGCGCAATTCTGGCTGTCTGTGGAGACCGAGTTCCCCCACCTCACCAACAAAGCTGTGAAGTCTTCATCCCCTTCACGTCCACTTACCTGTGCGAGTGCGGGTTTTCAGCATTAACAATGATTAAAAGCAAGCACAGGTCACGGTTGCGGGTAGAGGATGATCTACGTTTATTCCTTTCCACAGTCCAATCAACCGCCTGTGCTCATCAAAAACACAGGCTCATTGTTCACACTAAGAGACTGTGATAGGAAAAGGTAAATAAAAACATAGCCTACAGATGTTAAAATGTGTTTAAAAAAAGATGTCGAAAACATAAAGATGTTTAAATCTGTTTAAAAAAGATAATTATGACTTTCTATCTCATAATTTCGACTTTCTATCTCATAATTAGGGCCCGAGCACCTTCAGTGCGAAGGCCCTATTGTATCTGTAGGAATTATTAGGGCCCGAGCACCTTCAGTGCGAAGGCCCTATTGTATCTGTAGGAATTCTTCGCGTTATTATTAGGGCCCGAGCACTTGCAGTGCGAAGGCCCTATTGTATTTGCAGGAATTTTTATTATTAGGGCCCGAGCACCTTCAGTGCGAAGGCCCTATTGTATTTGCAGGAATTTTTATTATTATTATTAGGGCCCGAGCACTTGCAGTGCGAAGGCCCTATTGTATTTGCAGGAATTTTTATTATTATTATTATTATTATTATTATTATTATTATTTTCCTGACAAAGTGAAGGCCTTTTTGCCCCCCTTAACATGCCCAAAAAGTCACCAAATTTTGCACCCTAGTCAGGCCTGGCGAAAAATTTGATATTTAAAGGTTTGCATTAATGGGCGTGGCAAAATGGCTCAACAGCGCCCCCTTGAAAACTTTGTGCCTCAAGCCCCACGATACGGTTTGACGTACATGCACGAAAATCGGTACACACCTGTATCATGGGACAACTTAAACAAAAGTCTCTTGGGGTCATGCCCGAAACCGAACAGGATGTCGGCCATTTTGAATTAGTTGTGTCATTTTGGCTAAATTTATGCCATTCCTTCAAAAGTTAATTCAGCCCGAACCGTAACGTGCCCCCAAGTGTGTTATACATCAAAATGTGCGTCTCCATCCTGCGACAACACGCATTACTTTTCTCTTTCAAAAGCGTTACCGTGGCGGCGCTAGACGCCAAAAAGCGCGCCCACCCTTCATCTGATTGGTTCGACAGAAAAAACTTTGTGCCTCAAGCCCCATAATACGGTTTGACGTACATGAACGAAAATCGGTACACACCTGTATCATGTCGCAACTAAAAGAAAAGTCTCTTGGCGCCATGGCCGAAACCGACCAGGAAGTCGGCCATTTTGAACATTCTGAATTAATTGCGTAATTTTGGAGCAATATATGCCATTCCTTCGAGAGTTAATTCAGCCCGAACGGTATCGTGAACCCAGATGTGTTATACATCAAAATGTGCGTCTCCATCCTGCGACTACACGCATTACTTTTCTCTTTCGAAAGTGTTACCGTGGCGACGCTAGACGCCAACAAGCGCACCCCCCCTTCATCTGATTGGTCCATATTTGATAGTTCCCCAAAAGGCACCAAATTTGGCATGCAAGCCAGGCCTGGCGATAAATTTGATATTTCATGGTTTGCATTAATGGCCGTGGCAAAATGGCTCAACAGCGCCCCCCGGAAAACTTTGTGCCTCAAGCCCCACAATACGGTTTGACGTACATGCACGAAAATCGATACACACCTGTATCATGTCGCAACTTAAAGAAAAGTCTCTTGGAGCCATGGCCGAAACCGAACAGGAAGTCAGCCATTTTGAATTAATTGTGTAATTTTGGCGCAATTTATGCCATTCCTTCGGCAGTTAATTCAGCCCGAACCGTAACGTGCACCCAGGTGTGTTATACACCAAAATGTGCGTCTCCATCGTGCGACACCACGCATTACTTTTCTCTTTCAAAAGTGTTACCGTGGCAACGCTAGACGCGAAAAAGCGCACCCACCCTTCATCTGATTGGTCCATATTTGATAGTTCTCCAAAAGTCACCAAAATTTGCATGCAAGCCAGGCCTGGCGATAAATGTGATATTTCATGGTTTGCATTAATGGGCGTGGCCTAACGGCTCAACAGCGCCCCCTAGAATACTTTTCTCTGCCATAACTTTTGAATGGTTTCACATAGAGAGTCGTGGGTGGTGTCATCGGACTCTGTAATGAGTCCTTAAGCTTCGTTGGCCTTAATTAGCCCCGCCCCTTCTTCTGATTGGTTGTCCCGATTTTCTGCTATAACTTTTGAATGGTTTGACATAGAGAGTCGTGGGTGGTGTCATCAGATTCTTTATGGAGTCCTTGACCTTCATTGGCCTGAATTAGCCCCGCCCCTTCTTCTGATTGGTTGTCCTTTTTTTATAATAAAATTGCTGCGAGCCGCCAGTCGCTCTCGCGCTGACTCCCGCTTCCTGATTCAAACGTCTGCCGGCCCCGCCCCCTGACCAATCAGTGGCGAGTAGGGTTATGGCGGCCCCGCCCCCCGACCAATCAGTGGCGAGTAGGGTGATGACGGCCCCGCCCCCCGACCAATCAGTGGCGAGTAGGGTGATGACGGCCCCGCCCCCCGACCAATCAGCTCCCTGTAATGTGGTGACTTCAGAAATATTCCCGGCTCAGCCCGGTTACAACCTTGGCAGAATGGTTACAGAAAAAGTAATAATTTAAATAGTAGGGTTTTACTAATATTTATAACTTACAAATATTTAAAAAATTAGGAAAAAAAAGTTCCAGAATTTTATCGCTATGTTGGTCTGTCCTAAGCCAGTAGGTCAACTAAAAGGAATAGCTGAGACTTAGCTCAGCCACATTATTGCGGTCTTTGCTGCCAGAGGTCGAGAGTTCAAGCCTGGCTTGATATGCCAAAATTCTTGTCAGCAATTTTTGTGTTTTTTTTACATCAAAATGTTCGTCTCTGTCCTGTGACGACGCACATTACTTTTCTCTTTCCCCTTCTTCTGATTGGTTGTCCCGATTTTCTGCCATAACTTTTGAATTTGAGTGGAGTTTGCGCGCGCAGCTCCTGCGGGGGGAGGGGCTGATGTTCAGCGCGGCCGCCATCTTGGTCGAGGCGCCGCATTGACTGCCTGAGAACGTCGGGCGTGGCCGCCATCTTGGATCGGTATCGCTTTAACTCTAGAGCGTTCACTTCTATTGTGGAAGGAGGTGTCTGCATAAGTAAAATAACTATAACTCACTTGATTTTCAACCGATTTTCACGCGGTTTGCTTTGTTACAAACGGCAGACATGTAGCTATGATACAGGATGCTTGATGTACGTTAAATATGCAAGCTTTCATGCTAAAATACGTTCTGCAGGTAGTCACACTTCAGGTATACACACACACACACACACACACACACACATATATATATATATATATATATATATATGTATATATATATATATATATATATATATATATATATATATATATATATATATATACACACACACACACACAGAGAGACACACACACACACACACACACACACACACAATATACACAATACAAAGTACAGTATAGCATATTAATGAATGTATAAATATATTTGAATAACAGACATAACAAGCTTAAAAACAAAAAACATAACGGATGACAGCATACAATTGTCATAATGGAGAAAAAAAAGAAACATTTGGAAGGAGTGTGTGTGTGAGGAATTGTATATTAGTGTTATAAATTGAAATTATATAATAATGCAATCGCTATGATATATAATTTTACAATATAATACAGTCAAAAATATATGAAATGAAGCAACATACAATGCAATAATACAATATGCTATATTACTGGGTACGCTAATATGAAATAACAACATGTAATATAATATGGTATAATAGATTAATATAATATCATACATTCTGGACCATGAGATACAGCTGTACTGTATGATCGTCGTTCATTTGAGTGATCTGATTTTTTTTTTCATGGTTTGCATTAATGGGCGTGTCCTCACGGCTCAACAGCGCCCCTTAGAATACTTTTTTCTGCCATAACTTTTGAAAGGTTTGACATAGAGAGTCGTGGGTGGTGTCATGGGACTCGGCATTGAGTCCTTGACCATAATTGGTGACAATTAGCCCAGTCCCTTTTTCTGATTGGTTGTCCCTATTTTCTGCTATAACTTTTGAATGTTTTGACATAGAGAGTCGTGGGTGGTGTCATGGGACTCTGTAATGAGTCCTTGATCTTCTTTGCCCTGAATTAGCCCCGCCCCTTCTTCTGACTGGTCGTCCCTTTTTTCTGCTATAACTTTTGAAGGGTTTGACATAGGAAGTCGTGGGTGGTGTCATTTCTGATATGCTTATGGGGGGCGGTTGACGTGAGTGCGAGGGCCCGTTCATTGCTGCTTGCAGCTTTAATTATTATTATTATTATTTTCCTGACAAAGTGATGGCCTTTTTGCCCCCCTTAACATGCCCAAAAAGTCACCAAATTTTGCACCCAAGTCAGGCCTGGCGAAAAATTTGATATTTAATGGTTTGCATTATTGGGTGTGGCAAAATGGCTCAACAGCGCCCCCTTGAAAACTTTGTGCCTCAAGCCCCACAATACGGTTTGACGTACATGCACGAAAATCGGTACACACCTGTATCATGGGACAACTTAAAGAAAAGTCTCTTGCCGTCATGGCCGAAACCAAACAGGAAGTCGGCCATTTTGAATTAATCGTGTCATTTTGGCGAAATTTATGCCATTCCTTCGAAAGTTAATTCAGCCCGAACCGTAACGTGCACCCAGGTGTGTTATACATCAAAATGTGCGTCTCCATCCTGCGACAACACGCATTACTTTTCTCTTTCAAAAGCGTTACCGTGGCGACGCTAGACGCCAAAAAGCGCGCCCACCCTTCATCTGATTGGTTCGACAGAAAAAACTTTGTGCCTCAAGCCCCATAATACGGTGTGACGTACATGAAGGAAAATCGGTACACACCTGTATCATGTCACAACTTAAAGAAAAGTCTCTTGGCGCCATGGCCTAAACCGAACAGGAAGTCGGCCATTTTGAACATTCTGAATTAATCGCGTAATTTTGGAGCAATATATGCCATTCCTTCGAGAGTTAATTCAGCCCGAACCGTATCGTGAACCCAGATGTGTTATACATCAAAATGTGCGTCTCCATCCACGCATTACTTTTCTCTTTCAAAAGCGTTACCGTGGCGACGCTAGACGCCAAAAAGCGCGCCCACCCTTCATCTGATTGGTTCGACAGAAAAAACTTTGTGCCTCAAGCCCCATAATACGGTGTGACGTACATGAAGGAAAATCGGTACACACCTGTATCATGTCACAACTTAAAGAAAAGTCTCTTGGCGCCATGGCCTAAACCGAACAGGAAGTCGGCCATTTTGAACATTCTGAATTAATCGCGTAATTTTGGAGCAATATATGCCATTCCTTCGAGAGTTAATTCAGCCCGAACCGTATCGTGAACCCAGATGTGTTATACATCAAAATGTGCGTCTCCATCCTGCGACTACACGCATTACTTTTCTCTTTCAAAAATGTTACCGTGGCGACGCTAGATGCCAACAAGCGCACCCCCCCTTCATCTGATTGGTCCATATTTGATAGTTCCCCAAAAGGCACCAAATTTGGCATGCAAGCCAGGCCTGGCGATAAATTTGATATTTCATGGTTTGCATTAATGGGCGTGGCAAAATGGCTCAAGAGCGCCCCCCGGAAAACTTTGTGCCTCAAGCCCCACAATACGGTTTGACGTACATGCACGAAAATCGCTACACACCTGTATCATGGCACAACTTAAAGAAAAGTCTCTTGGAGCCATGGCCGAAACCGAACAGGACGTCGGCCATTTTGAATAAATTGTGTCATTTTGGCGAAATTTATGCCATTCCTTCGGCAGTTAATTCAGCCCGAACCGTAACGTGCACCCAGGTGTGTTATACATCAAAATGTGCGTCTACATCCTGCGACACCACGCATTACTTTTCTCTTTCAAAAGTGTTACCGTGGCGACGCTAGACGCCAAAAGGCGCGCCCCCCCTTCATGTGATTGGTCCATATTTGATAGTTCTCCAAAAGTCACCAAATTTTGCATGCAAGCCAGACTTGGCGATAAATGTGATATTTCATGGTTTGCATTAATGGGCGTGGCCTAACGGCTCAACAGCGCCCCCTAGAAAACTTTTCTCTACCATAACTTTTGAATGGTTTGACATAGAGAGTTGTGGGTGGTGTCATGGGACTCTGTAATGAGTCCTTAAGCTTCGTTGGCCTTAATTAGCCCCGCCCCTTCTTCTGATTGGTTGTCCCTTTTTTCTGCTGTAACTTTTTAATGGTTTGACTCCCGCTTCCTGATTCAAACGTCTGCCGGCCCCGCCCCCCGACCAATCAGTGGCGAGTAGGGTGATGACGGCCCCGCCCACCGACCAATCAGTGGCGAGTAGGGTGATGACGGCCCCGCCCCCCAACCGATCAGCTGTTGTAATGTGGTGACGTCAGAAATAGTCCCGTGCTCAGCCCGGTTAGAACCTCGGTAGAATGCTTACAGAAAGAGTAATAAATGAAATAGTAGTGTTTTACTAATATTTATACCTTACAAATATTTAAAAAATTATGAAAAAAAGTTCCAGACATTTTATTGCTCTGTTGGTCTCTCTTAAGCCAGTAAGTCAAAGCAAAAGCAATGGCTGAGACGTAGCTCAGCCAGATCATAGCGGTCTTTGGTGTCAGAGGTCGGGAGTTCGAGCCTGGCTTCCCGAAACTTTTGTCAGCAATTTTTGTGTTTTTTTTTTACATCAAAATGTGCGTCTCTGTCCTGCAACGACGCACATTACTTTTCTCTTTCAAAAGTGTTACCGTGGCGACGCTAGACGCGAAAAAGCGCTCGTCCCCTTCATCTGATTGGTCCGTATTTGATAGATCTCCAAATGTCACCAAATTTTGCATGCAAGCCAGGCCTGGTGATAAATTTGATATTTCATGGTTTGCATTAATGGGCGTTGCCTAACGGCTCAACAGCGCCCCCTAGAATACTTTTCTCTGCCATAACCTTTGAAAGGTTTGACATAAAGAGTCGTGGGTGGTGTCATGGGACTCAGTATTGAGTCCTTGACCATAATTGGTGAAAATTAGCCCCGCCCCTTCTTCTGATTGGTCGTCCCGATTTTCTGCTATAACTTTTGAATGGTTTGACATAGAGAGTCGTGGTTGGTGTCATCAGATTCTGTATGGAGTCCTTGACCTTCATTGGCCTGAATTAGCCCCGCCCCTTCTTTTGATTGGTTGTCCCTTTTTTCTGCGATATCTTTTGAATGGTTTGACATAGGAAGTCGTGGGTGGTGTCATTTCTGATATGCTTATGGGGGCGGTGGACGTGAGTGCGAGGGCCCGTTCATCGCTGCTTGCAGCTTTAATATTATTATTATTTTTCTTCTGACAAAGTGATGGCCTTTTTGCCCCCCTTAACATGCCTAAAAAGTCACCAAATTTTGCACCTAAGTCAGGCCTGGCGAAAAATTTGATATTTAATGGTTTGCATTAATGGGCGTGGTAAAATGGCTCAACAGCGCCCCCTTGAAAACTTTGTGCCTCAAGCCCCACGATACGGTTTGACGTACATGCACGAAAATCGGTACACACCTGTATCATGGCACAACTTAAAGAAAAGTCTCTTGGAGCCATGGCCGAAACCGAACAGGAAGTCGGCCATTTTGAATTAATCGTGTCATTTTGGCGAAATTTATGCCATTCCTTCGAAAGTTAATTCAGCCCGAACCGTAACGTGCCCCCAGGTGTGTTATACATCAAAATGTGCGTCTCCCTCCTGTGACCACACGCATTACTTTTCTCTTTCAAAAGCGTTACCGTGGCGACGCTAGACGCCAAAAAGCGCGCCCACCCTTCATCTCGTTGCTTCAGACAGAAAAAACTTTGCGCCTCAAGCCCCATAATACGCTTTGACGTACATGAACGAAAATCGGTACACACCTGTATCATGTCGCAACTTAAAGAAAAGTCTCTTGGCGCCATGGCCGAAACCGAACAGGAAGTCGGCCATTTTGAACATTCTGAATTAATCGCGTAATTTTGGACCAATATGAGCCATTCCTTCGAGAGTTAATTCAGCCCGAACCGTATCGTGAACCCAGATGTGTTATACATCAAAATATGTGTCTCCATCCTGCGACTACACGCATTACTTTTCTCTTTCGAAAGTGTTACCGTGGCGACGCTAGACGCCAACAAGCGCACCCCCCCTTCATCTGATTGGTCCATATTTGATAGTTCCCCAAAAGGCACCAAATTTGGCATGCAAGTCAGGCCTGGCGATAAATTTGATATTTCATGGTTTGCATTAATGGGCGTGGCAAAATGGCTCAACAGCGCCCCCCTGAAAACTTTGTGCCTCAAGCCCCACAATACGGTTTGACGTACATGCACGAAAATCGCTACACACCTGTATCATGGCACAACTTAAAGAAAAGTCTCTTGGAGCCATGGCCGAAACCGAACAGGAAGTCGGCCATTTTGAAATCTGATTGGTCCATATTTGATAGTTCTCCAAAAGTCACCAAATTTTGCATGCAAGACAGACTTGGCGATAAATTTGATATTTCATGGTTTGCATTAATGGGCGTGGCCTAACGGCTCAACAGCGCCCCCTAGAATACTTTTATCTGCCATAACTTTTGAATGGTTTGACATAGGAAGTTGTGGGTGGTGTCATGGGACTCTGTAATGAGTCCTCAAGCTTCGTTGGCCTTAATTAGCCCCGCCCCTTCTTCTGATTGGTTGTCCCGATTTTCTGCTATAACTTTGGAATGGTTTGACATAGAGAGTCGTGGGTGATGTCATCAGATTCTTTATGGAGCCCTTGACCTTCATTGGCCTGAATTAGCCCCGCCCCTTCTTCTGATTGGTTGTCCCTTTTTTATGCTATAACTTTTGAATGGTTTGACATAGGAAGTCGTGGGTGGTGGCATGGGACTCTGTAATGAGTCCTTAAGCTTCGTTGGCCTTAATTAGCCCCGCCCCTTATTCTGATTGGTTGTCCCGATTTTCTGCTATAACTTTGGAATGGTTTGACATAGAGAGTCGTGGGTGGTGTCATCAGATTCTTTATGGAGCCCTTGACCTTCATTGGCCTGATTAAGCCCCGCCCCTTCTTCTGATTGGTTGTCCCTTTTTTCTGCTATAACTTTTGAATGGTTTGACATAGGAAGTTGTGGGTGGTGTCATTTCTGATATGCTTAAGGGGGGCGGTGGCCGTGAGTGCGAGGGCCCGTTCATCGCTGCTTGCAGCTTTAATTATTATTATTATTATTTTCCTGACAAAGTGAAGGCCTTTTTGCCCCCCTTAACATGCCCAAAAAGTCACCAAATTTTGCACCCTAGTCAGGCCTGGCGAAAAATTTGATATTTAATGGTTTGCATTAATGGGCGTGGCAAAATGGCTCAACAGCGCCCCCCGGAAAACTTTGTGGCTCAAGCCCCACAATACGGTTTGACGTACATGCACGAAAATTGGTACACACCTGTATCATGGGACAACTTAAACAAAAGTCTCTTGGCGTCATGCCCGAAACCGAACAGGAAGTCGGCCATTTTGAATTAGTCGTGTCATTTTGGCGAAATTTATGCCATTCCTTCGAAAGTTAATTCAGCCCGAACCGTAACGTGCACCCAGGTGTGTTATACATCAAAATGTGCGTCTCCATCCTGCGACAACACGCATTACTTTTCTCTTTCAAAAGCGTTACCGTGGCGACGATAGACGCCAAAAAGCGCGCCCACCCTTCATCTGATTGGTTCAGACAGAAAAAACTTTGCGCCTCAAGCCCCATAATACGGTTTGACGTACATGAACGAAAATCGGTACACACCTGTATCATGTCGCAACTAAAAGAAAAGTCTCTTGGCGCCATGGCCGAAACCGAACAGGAAGTCGGCCATTTTGAACATTCTGAATTAATCGCGTAATTTTGGAGCAATATATGCCATTCCTTCGAGAGTTAATTCAGCCCGAACCGTATCGTGAACCCAGGTGTGTCATACATCAACATGTGCGTCTCCATCCTGCGACTACACGCATTACTTTTCTCTTTCAAAAGTGTTACCGTGGCGACGCTAGACGCCAACAAGCGCACCCCCCCTTCATCTGATTGGTCCATATTTGATAGTTCCCCAAAAGGCACCAAATTTTGCATGCAAGCCAGGCCTGGCGATAAATTTGATATTTCATGGTTTGCATTAATGGGCGTGGCAAAATGGCTCAACAGCGCCCCCTAGAAAACTTTGTGCCTCAAGCCCCACAATACGGTTTGACGTACATGCACGAAAATCGCTACACACCTGTATCATGGCGCAACTTAAAGAAAAGTCTCTTGGCGCCATGGCCGAAACCGAACAGGATGTCGGCCATTTTGAATACATTGTGTCATTTTGGCGAAATTTATGCCATTCCTTCGGCAGTTAATTCAGCCTGAACCGTAACGTGCACCCAGGTGTGTTATACATCAAAATGTGCGTCTACATCCTGCGACACCACGCATTACTTTTCTCTTTCAAAAGTGTTACCGTCGCGACGCTAGACGCCAAAAGGCGCGCCCCCCCTTCATGTGATTGGTCCATATTTGATAGTTCTCCAAAAGTCACCAAATTTTGCATGCAAGCCAGACTTGGCGATAAATTTGATATTTCATGGTTTGCATTAATGGGCGTGGCCTAACGGCTCAACAGCGCCCCCTAGAAAACTTTTATCTGCCATAACTTTTGAATGGTTTCACATAGAGAGTTGTGGGTGGTATCATGAGACTCTGTAATGAGTTCTTAAGCTTCGTTGGCCTTAATTAGCCCCGCCCCTTCTTCTGATTGGTTGTCCCTTTTTTCTGCTATAACTTTTTAAGGGTTTGACATAGGAAGTCGTGGGTGGTGTCTTTTCTGATATGCTTATGGGGGGCGGTGGCCGTGAGTGCGAGGGCCCGTTCATTGCTGCTTGCAGCTTTAATTATTATTATTATTATTATTATTATTATTATTATTTTCCTGACAAAGTGAAGGCCTTTTTGCCCCCCTTAACATGCCCAAAAAGTCACCAAATTTTGCACCCTAGTCAGGCCTGGCGAAAAATTTGATATTTAAAGGTTTGCATTAATGGGCGTGGCAAAATGGCTCAACAGCGCCCCCTTGAAAACTTTGTGCCTCAAGCCCCACGATACGGTTTGACGTACATGCACGAAAATCGGTACACACCTGTATCATGGGACAACTTAAACAAAAGTCTCTTGGGGTCATGCCCGAAACCGAACAGGATGTCGGCCATTTTGAATTAGTCGTGTCATTTTGGTGAAATTTATGCCATTCCTTCGAAAGTTAATTCAGCCCGAACCGTAACGTGCCCCCAAGTGTGTTATACATCAAAATGTGCGTCTCCATCCTGCGACAACACGCATTACTTTTCTCTTTCAAAAGCGTTACCGTGGCGACGCTAGACGCCAAAAAGCGCGCCCACCCTTCATCTGATTGGTTCGACAGAAAAAACTTTGTGCCTCAAGCCCCATAATACGGTTTGACGTACATGAACGAAAATCGGTACACACCTGTATCATGTCCCAACTAAAAGAAAAGTCTCTTGGCGCCATGGCCGAAACCGAACAGGAAGTCGGCCATTTTGAAAATTCTGAATTAATTGCGTAATTTTGGAGCAATATATGCCATTCCTTCGAGAGTTAATTCAGCCCGAACCGTATCGTGAACCCAGATGTGTTATACATCAAAATGTGCGTCTCCATCCTGCGACTACACGCATTACTTTTCTCTTTCAAAAGTGTTACCGTGGTGACACTAGACGCCAACAAGCGCACCCCCCCTTCATCTGATTGGTCCATATTTGATAGTTCCCCAAAAGGCACCAAATTTGGCATGCAAGCCAGGCCTGGCGATAAATTTGATATTTCATGGTTTGCATTAATGGGCTTGGCAAAATGGCTCAACAGCGCCCCCCCGAAAACTTTGTGCCTCAAGCCCCACAATACGGTTTGACGTACATGAACGAAAATCACTAAACACCTGTATCATGGCACAACTTAAAGAAAAGTCTCTTGGAGCCATGGCCGAAACCGAACAGGATGTCGGCCATTTTGAATACATTGTGTCATTTTGGCGAAATTTATGCCATTCCTTCGGCAGTTAATTCAGCCCGAACCGTAACGTGCCCCCAGGTGTGTTATACATCAAAATGTGCGTCTACATCCTGCGACACCACGCATTACTTTTCTATTTCAAAAGTGTTACCGTGGCAACGCTAGACGCCAAAAGGCGCGCCCCCCCCTTCATGTGATTGGTCCATATTTGATAGTTCTCCAAAAGTCACCAAATTTTGCATGCAAGCCAGACTTGGCGATACATTTGATATTTCATGGTTTGCATTAATGGGCGTGGCCTAACGACTCAACAGCGCCCCCTATAATACTTTTCTCTGCCATAACTTTTGAATGGTTTGACATAGAGAGTTGTGGGTGGTGTCATGGGACTCTGTAATGAGTCCTTAAGCTTCGTTGGCCTTAATTAGCCCCGCCCCTTCTTCTGATTGGTTGTCCCTATTTCCTGCTATAACTTTTGAATGGTTTGACATAGAGAGTCGTGGGTGGTGTCATCAGACTCTGTATGGAGTCCTTGACCTTCATTGGCCTGAATTAGCCCCGCCTCTTCTTGTGATTGGTTGTCCCTTTTTTCTATTTTAACTTTTGAATGGTTTGACATAGAAAGTCGTGGGTGGTGTCATTTCTGATATGCTTATGGGGGGCGGCGGCCGTGAGTGCGAGGGCCCGTTCATCGCTGCTTGCAGCTTTAATTATGACTTTCTATCTCAAAATTTCGACTTTCTATCTCATAATTATGACTTTCTATCTCATCATTTCAAAACAGCCCCGCCCCCTGACTCTGGCCCCGCCCCTGACTCTGGCCCCTCCCCTGGATCTGGCCCCGCCCCCTGTCGGTCACCGTTCAGTCACCGGTTTCCAGTGACGAGAGAAAGATGGAGCACTCTCTGACAAGTAAGTCGTACTTTGGAAGTGATACTTTAGTCAGAGTCAGAAGAGGGGGAGTAGCGTGGTGACATTTGTGACTTTTTAAATGCCAAATGGGGCCGTTTACAGCACCTGTTACCGAAGCCTTATGACTTATTTATTGACATTTGGAACTGAGTTACGGAGCTAACGTTAGCTGCTGCTTGTATACGTTATGTCATTTTCAGACAATCGGTGCGTCCGAAATGCGAGACTAAATAGTATACTCAAAAAGTATACTTAAGTTCGGCACACTTTTGAGTAAATATCAGTAGCATTACAGTTTTTCTCAATTGGTTTGGTACATTTCTCACATCAGAATTGAAATTCTCAAAAGTTCTTGTTCAGTTTTCACATCATCATGCCATTTGTGCAGATGAAAAAGGCAGTTTCTCATTGCATTGAACAAATTGCAAATGCTTTTGTCCATCCATGCAAATGATTGTGTACAATTCTCAGTTTTTTCGTACATTATCAATTGCTTTTGTCATGCTAATCAAAATGCTTTGTTATAGGAATCTATCAAATAGTCTCTTTCCCCAAAACATTTAGGCTATAGTTCATCATATAAGTCTTCACATGCAAAATGATTTACCAAGCCATCATAACATGTGAAGCATATATACATTTCCATAAGACATTTGTCTGTAAATATGATCTAAATTGGTCAATTCCTCCCAGGTGAATCTAGACTTTCTCTAATGAAAAGAGTTGATCAACCAATGATCGACAGTTTTCTGAATGAGCTCAAGGGAGCATCTCATGAACAATCTACTGGGGAGTATATAGGTAACCAGAGCACAATAGAAAGTTACAATGTCTGACAATGGAAGGACAACAGCCAAGAAGAAGGAGAGGAAGAGGGGTGAGGCTGCGTGGTGGAGGAGTAGGAAGAGGAAGAGGCAGAAGAGGCGGACACATGCGTGTTCCTGATGAAATCAGAGCAACACTTGTAGACCATGTTTTGAATCATGGGCTGACTATGGCTGAAGCGGGGAGAAGGGTGCAGCCAAATGTTGGCAGAACAACTGTGTCCTCAATTATTCAAACTTTCCGCAGAGAGAACAGGTGTGTAATCTAACAGTATGTGCGGAATTACATGGAGTTTACTGTATTTACATGTCAATACAGTAATGCCCCATACAAAATTACAGTAGCCTATTCCACTGATGCTCTATACAATGCCATTGACCTATGTTTATATTTTTGACCTATGTTTACACTTACGTATTGTATTTCACCTTTGTTATGTGCAGTGCTGTCTTTTTTTTTTTCTTTACGGACTGCAATGTCAATGTTTGCCAATGAAGAAGTCATTCTGTAAATGTGAATCTTGTCTTTTCCAATCAATCTTACACGTATACATTATATGAGGTCAAATGTACAACACTTGTCATCACACCCAAACCACATTTTACATCAACATGTCCCTTCAAAGTGCCTTCAATTGCCAACATGACTAATGAATTTGACTGTCTTATCTGTACACAATGACACAATGATTAAACATTCTGATGGCACTGACAAGTATATTGACACAAAAACTTGCTTTTGAGGGATGGACTAAGGATTTTGAGCAAGAGACTGGCTTTTGCAGGTGATCCACAGTGTTTTGCTATTTGTTCAAACTGTTTTGAGAAATGCACTTGATCTTCTGCAAATTGCAAGAATGATTGGAAAAATGTACCAAAGTGATTGAGAAAAACTGTAATTCGGACGTACTACTCAGAGCTCACGGCTTTTCCCGCCGTTGGGAGCAGTTACCATGGTAACAACCCCCCACGACCGGGGGGTTGTTACCCAGTACTCGAGTTGTAATAATATATTACAAATAATAGCTGTGACCAAAACACCTGCAGAAATACTGCAGGAATGACATAGCAGCAGTTAAATGCAGCCTTCTGTAAGCTTTAAATATCCACTGGGCTTACATCAAATACATCAAAACACAACAATAAAAAACACTTTTCTGAACTTATCAATATGACTCTGTCCTTCACAGGATAAGTAAAATGGATCACTGCAAAAACTCTAAATCTTAACAAGAATATTTGTCTTATTTCTAGTTAAAATGTCTCATTTTAGTAAAAAAAAATCTCATTACACTTACAACAAGACTCATCAGTGGAAAAAACAACAATTTTCACCTGTTTCAAGTAGATTTTCACTTGAAATAAGTAGAAAAAATCTGCCAGTGCAACAAGATTTTTTGCTTGTAATAAGAAGATAAATCTTGTCCCACTGGCAGATTTTCCTACGTATTTCAAGTGAAAATTTACCAGAAACAGGTGAAAATTGTCACATTTTTCTGGTGTTATTTTTCTGGTGATGACTCTAAATGAGCATATACAGGAAATCAACAATCAGATCCAACACCAAATTGAGATGCACTACAGTGGCAGCGGTGGATGTATGGAATAAATTAGATAGGGTTTGAAATTATGTAGAACCTTAACCTTATTTAAAAAAACATTGAAAAGAAGGATGATGTCCTTAAATTAATGAGTGGTGATGCTTGCTATGTTGATTTGGGTATTTATTTAATTGGTGATTTGCTTAGATTTTTTGAGGATGAAGGTAACATGTAGACTGCACCTTTATTTTAAAAATCTTTTTTATTTCTTGAGGAATTTTTGTTATCCCCATGGAGGCAATTTGTTTTACTGGCAGTCTTTCTCTTACTTCTTGCTTTATTTCATTAATTTAATTAATCTTTTTGAGGGTAGGCAAATAATAAGCTAATATAAAAGATATAAAAAAGGTTAAGGTGCATTTGAATAGTTGTTTACAGATGATAGTATATACACATGTAGGAATATTGCACAGAGTCCGGGAGAAGTATTTAAAAAAAAAAACAGTAACGAAGATAATTCACATGTTGTTCAGGGTGATTATGGCTTTGGGGAAAAAACTGTTTGTTTTTGACCTGATGACTCTGTAGCGTCTTCCTGAAGGCAGCAGGTCAAACAGGTCAGAGCCGGGGTGGTCTGGGGTGGTGGACCTGTCTTTAATGATGTTAGTGGCTCTGCTGAGGCAGCGGGAGGTGTAAATGTCCGTCGGGGGGGGGAGAGGGCAGCCGATGATCCTCTGCGCTGCTTTCACCTCTGGAGCCTTCCTCTGTCCGCAGCAGTGCAGCTGCCATACCAGACTGTAATGCAGTACGTCAGCAGGCTCTGGATGGATGAGCGGTAGAAGGTCAGCAGCAGGTTGGAGTCCAGCTTGTATCTCCTGAGGACTCTCAAGAAGAAGGTCAGCAGCAGGTTGGAGTCCAGCTTGTATCTCCTGAGGACTCTCAAGAAGAAGGTCAGCAGCAGGCTGGGGTCCAGCTTGTATCTCCTGAGGACTCTCAAGAAGAAGGTCAGCAGCAGACTGGGGTCCAGCTTGTATCTCCTGAGGACTCTCAGGAAGAAGGTCAGCAGCAGGCTGGAGTCCAGCTTGTATCTCCTGAGGACCCTTAGGAAGTGCAGCCGCTGCTGAGCCTTTTTGGTGATGGCGGTGATGTTATCAGACCAGGAGATGCTGTCGGAGATGAGGAGGCTAAGAAACCGGAAGGAGTGGACCCTTTCCACTCTCTGACCGTTGATGTAGAGGGGGGCTGGGTCAGTGTTCTGTTTCCTGAAGTTGACAATGATCTCCTTGGTTTTCCCGGTGTTCAGAGTGAGGTTGTTCTCTGAGCACCAGGCTGTCAGCTTCAGGACCTCCTCTCTGTAAGCTCCTCGTCCCCCTTTGAGATGAGTCCGACCACCGTAGTGTCGTCAGCAAACTTCACTATCAGGTTGTTGTTGTGGGTCGGACTGCAGTCATTGGTGTACAGGCTGTACAGGAGGGGGCTCAGCACACAGCCCTGTGGAGAGCCGGTGCTCAGCATGCGGGTGGAGGACAGGTGGGGGTGAGTCTCACAGTCTGGGATCGGTTGGTGAGAATGTTTTTAATCCAGGCACATGTGAGAGGGGGCAGGCCGATGGTGGTTAGTTTTGTGATGAGGATGTCTGGGATTATCGTGTTGAAGGCGGAGCTATAGTCCACGAAGAGCATCCGGACGTAGCTCTGCTGTTGCTCCAGGCGGGTCAGAGCAGAGTGTAGAGCTACGGCGATGGCGTCCTCAGTGGATCTATTAGCTCGATAGGCGAACTAGAATGGGTCAAAGTCCGGGGGGAGATGGTTCTTAATGTGGTGAAGAACTAGTCTCTCGAGGCACTTGTTGATTACCGGGGTGAGGGCCACTGGGCGGTAATCATTAAGGCTTGTGGCGGGAGACTTTTTCGGCACCGGGATGATGGTAGCTGATTTCAGGCAGGACCGGATGACTGCCTGGGCCAGGGAGGCGTTGAAGATCCTGGTGAAGGTGGGGGTGAGCTTGTGGGCGCACGCGCTGAGCACCTTGCCTGGAACTCCGTTTGGGCTGGCAGCTTTCTTGGTGTTCACTGTCAGGAGCACCCGTCTGACGTCATGCTCCTGTACAGTGAGTGGAGTGATGGAGGAACCTGGTGGGGGGGTGATGGAGGAACCTGGTGGGGGGTTGATGGAGGAACCTGGTGGGGGGGTGGGCGCGGCTGGAGCAGCTGAGTGCTGCTGTGGTGTCCCATGCGATGCGAACGAGCGTCAACGACAAAATCAATTCCATTGCTTTATTTTTTTTGTATTGGACTGTCCTAACTGGCCGTGAGTTTAACGGTTTCAGTGTGGACAGAGAGCGTCCGATGTCACGCAGCTCGACGCGATAGTCGGACGCTCTCATTCAGTTACACGCTGTAAACGACTCCCTGGGACCTTAAAGGCGGATTTACGGTTCTGCGTTAAATCGACGCGTACCCTACGCCGTAGGCTCTGCGTTGGTGTAACGCGGAACCATAAATCAGCCTTTAGTTCCCTGACCGGGTCACCTCGTCTTCACACAGGAAGATTTAATTGAATTCTAAACAGGGACACCACAGTTATTTACTCCGATTCCTCATCATTTCATTTCTTATGTTACAAGACAAATGAATCATGTTAACTGTAAAGAAATCACAACACTGAATGTTCACAAATGGCAACTTTATTGTTAAAAAAATAAAAGAACATAAGTTGTATATAAATAACATTTATGCACTATTGCTGGCTCAAGGAAGGACCGTGCGTCTTCTGAAGGTGTCGTT
Source organism: Cololabis saira (assembly GCF_033807715.1). Taxonomy (NCBI): domain Eukaryota; kingdom Metazoa; phylum Chordata; class Actinopteri; order Beloniformes; family Belonidae; genus Cololabis; species Cololabis saira. The sequence continues at coordinate 45,755,756 of NC_084596.1, read as the reverse complement.
GAACAGCTTCAGGTGTTTGGAAGATCTGAAACCATCAACAGAAGGAAATGTATTACGGTACTAATAGAGCTTTAGGGAACACTGGAGCCACCGGGGCTCCTCACCGGTCCGGTCCGGTGAGTGGCCCGGCTGCTCCGGAGCTAAGCTAAATACTTAGCCCATGCAAAGATCATACTTGTAGACAAACAACGTTACTTACTGCTGACTCGTGTGCAGTTGCCGGGCCCGTACTGTTGGTACTGATTCTTTTATGAGGGTAAATATCGATGCAAAACCTAATTTTAACTATCCCTCGTTGAAACAGCCACCGCTGCTGAACAATGGCGGAGTTCTTGTCCCTGCGGAGTTGGTTGTGGGCATGGTTTCAGCAGCAGAGGAGACCAAGGGCGTGGTTTGCATTTTCGTGACTTAACGAAAATGCACAAATCTGAACGGCTCGTAGAAGTCACATGACACTGGAAGGATCCTCCGGGCGGGGTGAACAGTCACTGCAGAATTTAGTTGGTGATGACAGTTGACAGTGGGAAATCCTGGCCAGAAAAGGTGATGCAGGTGATGGGAGATGACTTAACCTGGTGTGGCGTGCCGATAAGCATGGCTTCTGTTTTGCCGCTGTTGAGTTGTAGAAAATGTTGTTTCATCCACGCCTTGATCTCTTTGGCAGATGGTGAGTGTGGATGAGGATGACTCTGGAGCAGATGGGTCCAGTTTTAAGTAGAGCTGTGTGTCATCAGCATAACAGTGGAAAGCCAAGCCATGCCTGCTGATGACACGACCGAGGGGAAGCATGTACAGGGTGAATAGGGTGGGGCCGAGTACAGATCCTTGAGGGACACTGCAGGTGACGGGCTGGGTCCGGGATTTAACGCCTCCCAAGGAGATGCACTCGGTTCTTTCGGTGAGGTAGGATCTGAACCAGTCCAGGGCGGTATTGCGAAGTCAGATGGTGGAGTGAAGCCGGTGTAGCAGGATGGTGTGGTCGACGGTGTCAAATACGGCTGTGAGATCCAGGAGGATGAGGAGGGAAGGGGAGCCACCATCAGCTGCCATGAGAAGGTTGTTGGTGACCCTGACCAGTGCTGTTTCGGTACTGTGGGCGGAGGGAAAACCGGACTGGAATTTTTCGGCCAGGTTATTGCCGTTCAGGTGGTGATGTAGTTGGGAGGCAACTATTTTCTCCAGGACCTTGGAGGGCAACGGGAGGTTGGAGATAGGTCTGTAGTTGGCATGGAGTTCTGGGTCTAGGGTGGGGTTTTTGAGAAGGGGAGTTATGATGGCCGTTTTCAGAGCTGGGGGAACATGGCCGGACTGAAGGGAGAGGTTAATTACTTCAGTAATCAGGGGGCTTATGGCTTTGATGTGCAGTTTGACCAGGGATGTGGGAAGGGGGTCCAGGGAACAGGTGGACGGCTTCATTCAGCCGATGGTGTCTTCAACCTCTTGCTGCGTGGTGGAAGAAAAGCAGCAGAGAGGCTGGGAAGGCCCAGGCTGTGGGCTAGCTGTTGGGGCAGAAGAAGTAGGGGGGGGAGGGAGGAACGAATATTGTCAACTTTTGTTCTGAAGAACGCAAGGAATTCGTCACACTGTGCAGTTGTGGCTGCTCTGTTTGAGGGGGTTTGTGGTTTTAGGAAGTAGTCTATGGTTGAAAAGACCTGTTTCAGTTGCCAGGGTTGTTATTGATGATGTTGGAGTAGAAGTTAGTCCGTGTCTTTCTGAGGGCCTCGGAGTATGCCTTTTGGTGGTCCCTGTAGGCCAATTTGTGTACCGTTAGACCAGATGTAATGTGACGCCGCTCTAGGACACGCCCAGCCGCCTTCATTTTTCGTAGCTCGGAGGTGAACCATGGAGCTGAACAGGAAAATCTGACAGTTCTGGTTTGAAGTGGGGCATGTGTGTCAAGGAGACTGCTCAGTGATGAATTGTAGAATTCCACCGACTCAGTGGCTGATGAATGGGTGGTAGAGGAGAGATGGTTGAGGTCTGCAGTCAGGGTGTCTGGGTTTATGTTTTTTAAGCGTCTGAAATGTATTTGACGTTTGGGTTTAGCGTGGGAGGAGGGAAATGGCAGGATGAAGGAAATGGCCTTGTGATCGGACACTCTCATTTCATAGGCGACCAGATTGCTGACTGTCTTTAGATCGCAGCATGATGTCTAGCTTTTTAGGATCTTTTGGTCTACTTCCCTTTGTCAGGCAGATCCTATTTAAGTGATTTCTTGATTGAGAACAGGTGTGTCAGTAATCAGGCCTGGGTGTGGCTGGAGAAATTGAAATCAGCTTTCCAAAGATGTGATAAACCACAGTAAATTTATGTTTTAACAGTGGGGGCAATCACTTTTTCACACAGGGCTATGTAGGTTTGGATTTTTTTTCCCTTAATAATAAAAACCTTCATTTAAAAACTGAATGTTGTGTTTACTTGTGTTATCTTTGTCTTATGTTTAATTTTGTTTGAGAACCTGAAACATTTAAGTGTGACAAACATGCAAAAAAATAAGAAATCAGGAAGGGGGCAAACACTTTTTCACACAACTGTATGTAAGTGTAATTAATTATGTAATAAACACAGTAGTTCATGTTCAATATTATGTTTAATATATATAGTTCATGAATGGGTTTTGAGTGGGTTTCAGCAGCTTTCAAATTTTACACTTATTACGTAGATGTATAAGAAGTCTCATCTGAAGGTGTGGTACTGTTAAGAACTAGTTGTAACAAAATATGTTTAACATTAGTCCTCAGAAGATAAACTTAATGGTCTCACAGGAGAGAACCTGAGAGGCAGCACTTGATTGAAACTGAAAAGGCTTTTGATAATTCAGACAAGATAATGTAAGTCATCCTCTCTGTTACAGAATCATAAAGGACCCAAAAGACACTGCTGTGATGATTGCAAGCAAGTCTTCACCACTTCAGCAAACCTGAAGAGGCATCAGAAAACTCACACTGGTGATAAACCGTACAGATGTGAAGAGTGTGGGTCGGCTTTTAACAGATCAAGTAATCTAAGAGTCCACCAACGTATTCACACTGGAGAAAAGCCTTACAAATGTTATCAGTGTGGAGAGGCTTTTAGCACATCAAGTAATCTAAGAGTCCACCAACGTATTCACACTGGAGACAAGCCTTACAGATGTGATCAGTGTGGAGCGGCTTTTAGCACATCAAGTGATCTTAAGAAACACCAGCTTATTCACTCTGGGGAAAAGCCTTACAAATGTTATCAATGTGGAGTGGCTTTTACCCAACAAGTTAACCTAAAGCAACACCAACTTATTCACACTGGAGACAAGCCTTACCCATGCGATCAGTGTGGAGTACGTTTTGCCCACCCAAGTTCTCTAACGAGTCACCAACGTATTCACACTGGAGAAAAGCCTTACAGATGTGATCAGTGTGGAGTACGTTTTGCCCACCCAAGTTCTCTAACGAGTCACCAACGTATTCACACTGGAGAAAAGCCTTACAGATGTGATCAGTGTGGAGCGGCTTTTGCCCAGCAAAGTTCTCTAAAGAAACACCAACGTATCCACACTGGAGAAAAGCCTTACCCATGTGAGCACTGTGGAGCGGCTTTTACCACATCAAGTTCTCTTACGAGACACCAACGTATTCACACTAAATAAAGTGTACATTTCTTATCAGTGCTGATATCATTTAGTTTCAGTTCAAATGCACCAATTGAGTTTAGTTGATTTAGTTTGAAAGAAGTTTGTGTTTGTGTTTAGTTAGTTGTTGTTTACGTGTAGTTTAGGCATAGGAATTTATCCCAAGTTTTGTTTCACGTTCTTTTAAGACCTTTGTAAATACATTTGGATTAATTTGAATGAGAGAAGTTGTTTGTGTTCAGTTAGTTGTTGTTTATGTGTAGTTTAATTTTGTAAATAAATTGTGATTAGTTTGAATGAGAGAAGTTGTTTGTGTTTCTTTTATCCATATTTGTCACAGCTGCTGGTTGCAAAGGTCTGAGCTCAGACTCCTTCCTTCACTGTTATTCTGTAACGCCCCCCCGGGCAACAGGCTGACACATAGGGAATAACAGCTACTTTCAGACCCATTTAGCTGTTTAGTTATTATTTCCTGATAAGTCAGGTGGTGCCCTGTAGTCATCGTCTTTATTAGTTATTAATAACTATCGTAAGACAATTATGAATAACTTTCTAATAACTGAACCAGCACTGACACCAGCCCCGTCCTCGGTGTCCACATGCAGGACAGTAGCTCTCAAGGACCAGGTTTGGACACTCCTGGTTTAGGACTTTATACACAAATAACAGTTTTGACTTTGATTGTAGATGTTGTGGAGAACCCATGAAGGGAGGCCAACACAAGAGAGATGGTCTCTTACTGGTTCCTGTCAGCACTCGCGCTGCTGCTTTGATCAAATCTAAATCCAGACCTTCACCCAGTGAGGATCTTCAGGACGGGCTGAAGAAGACTTTGCACATCAGTCCCACTCCCCCATCATCAACACAACATTTGGTAGAAATAGAAATGCAGCTCTGGATGGAAATTAATGTTTAGATACATGATGATCTGACTGAAACAAGGACACGGTCACATGACAACTAAAGGAAGTCCAAATAAATATTAGAGTGAGACATTTGTTTAGTCCAGTTTATTTATACTGAATACATGAAGTTTGTAAAACAGACATAACTGTTGATGAGACATTGAGACAAAATTAAGACTTATTAAAAAACTCAACCTAAAATGCAATTAACAGTTCCAGATATAAAAGACCAGATTCTACCATCAGAGTACAAATGAAGGGTACAGCAGAGAAAGAAGAAAAGTGATCAACAAGTGCTCCTGCTGAACAACTACATCTAATGTGACTGAACATGAGTCCAACTGTCCACTTCCTGTCAGCAGCTGGACAACTGGACGTCCTCCAGGTCTTTTATCCTCTATTTGGGTTTGGAGACGCGGCTGCAGAGACTGCTGGGGTCACTGTTGGTTGGTTTTCATCCTCACAGCAGAATAAAGCCATTTTAACATAGAACACCGCCGGGGTGGCGCAGACTTGGCGCAGGTGGGCGCAGACTCGGCGGCGAATGGCCGCAGACTCGGCGCAGACTCGTCGCAGAGTCGGGGCAGAGTCGGGGCAGAGTCGGGGCAGAGCAGGGAGCAGAGCAGGGCGCACCTGCGCGCATGGGTCTCCAACCTTGGTCCTGGAGAGCACCTATCCAGCATGTTTTAGATCTTTCCCTGCTTCAGCACACCATGATACAAGGAGCTGTGTCAGCAACAGAAGTGTCCGGACCTTGATGACAAGTTAATGACGACCATTGATTAGAATCAGGTGTGTTCATGCAGGGAGACACCTAAAACATGCTGGATAGGTGGATCCAGGACCGGAGTTGGAGAACCCTGGCGTACATATTTGTTGCAAGTTGCTTGGCGACCGAAAAAAAATTTCATAACCATATATTGATAAATGATTCAATTGATCCTGATATGAGGCATGGAAATGCTATATTTTATTTTAAATTAACATTTTATTGTTAAAAGAGCAAAAGAATATCATATTTTAACCACTTTTAAACACACCAGGGGCCTCATGTACAAAGGGTGCGTACGCACAAAAACATGGCGTACGCCCTTTTCCACGCAAACGTTCAGATGTATCAAGAGTGAAATGACCGTGGAAATGTGCGGTGCCCGACGCCAACTTCATGGCTGGCGTACGCACGTTTCCACAGCTATTGGTCCGTTGGCGACACCCAGTGGTGATGCTGGGAAACTGTTAATAATGTGAAAACAATTAGCCCTCAGAGTGATGTGCACATCAGAGACACACTGATGAACAATTAACACATTCAACTGTCTGCAATTACACGAGTGGATATAAAAGCAAAGTGGTGCAGAAATACCGTTAACAACAATGGCAGCTTTGGCAGTGTTAGAAGATATCACAAATGGCGCAGTAAGAAGAGAAAGAATATTTAGCCGGTTTTCCTAATGTAATCGGAGCTATCGCTTGCACACACATTGCTATAAAAGCACCATCACTGGATGAATATGTGTACGTTAACAGGAAGCATTTTCATTCCATTAATGTACAGATTATATGATTAATTTATGTTATTTGTGAAGCTATTTCTTGGAAAAAGGGGCAGATCAGATAAGATTCTTCTTCTTTCTGCTTGCTTTTCATTCACGAGTTAAGAACATTTGTATTTGTATTGAATTATTTTATTTTTTTGAATGAAATAAAGAATATTAAAAAAAAAAAAAAAAATATGTCACAGGTCAAACTGAATCCCAGAAGGGCCGGTGTCCTGCATGTTTTAATGTTTCCCTGCTTTAACACACCTGATTCTAATTAATGATCGTCACCAGCTTGTCATCAAAGTCTGGATAGTTCTGTTGATGACACAGCTCCTTGTATCATGGTGCAATTAAACAGGGAAACCGGCCCTCGAGGACCTATTTAAATACATTTGCATATTTAAATGGAGGCGTGGACAGGGAGGAGTCTGGTACTCCTACATGTGCGCTCAATTCCACGTTGATTGGGATGTACAAAGGAAATGTGCTTGGATTCATGCCTACGCACAGTTTCATGCATCTGGATTTTTTTGTGCGTAGGACGTTTTCTGGATTTAAGCGTACGCCATGTTTCAGTAGGAAATCCACGCAAGTCTTTGTACATGAGGCCCCTGGTATGTCCAAATTTTGGGAGATTTCTCTCCACTTTTGTCCCTTTTTATTGACGTCCTGAAAAAATTTTTTTTTTTTTTTTTTTTTTTTTTCAAAAACGGCCCATAGCGCAAGGCCCCTTGGGGCGCGAGGCCCCGTGCGGTCGCATGGTTCGCACACCCCTTGCGGCGGCTCTGTATATATATATCTTTTCTTTCTCTTTGCATGTTCGAAATAAAGTTTTTCACTCATTCATTCATTCATTCAAACGGAGGGAGGAAAACCAAAAAAAGGACAAATGAAGTTTTGGACTTTCTTCAAGACTAAAGACAAAAAGAGAGGCTGAGGGAGCTGGATGAAAAGGAGGAGGAGAGGGAAAGGAAGAGGGATGACCAGTTATCTAAGTTAATTGACATTTGTGAGAAGATGGAGGACAAAATGTAGTTTTCTTCATCATTTTTTCATTCATAATTTGAGGTTCAATTTAATTTGTTTTCATTTTATATTAGACAAATCCTCAGTTGACCAAAACAAGACTTGCTTTTCTTTGATCTGAGTACAGTGTTTGAATTAAGATTTCCTTTGTTAACAGAAATGCATACATGTAAATACTAGCAAGATAGTTTTAGATCCAACACAAACAAGTCAGGCAGTAATTTGGTTATTCATTTATTTATGACCACAAAATTTAAACAATTTCAGCAAGTTGAACAAAAACGTTGCAGTAAATAGTGATAATATAACTGTAATATTTAGCTCAGGTTACCATCAGTTTACACGCTCTCGTACAAAAATGAAATGACATCCTGCTGAGAAATGGAAAGTAATATTAGATGGTCATCATAACACAGCTGGAATATTTAACTCAGTTTACACGCACTTACAAAAAAGAAATTACTCGGCGATTGATCCTGGCATACTGGATGTGCTGGTATGGGTAGATTGAGAGAAATACAATGTTAACAAGGAAATACATATTGTACTGTGTCCATGTTTAAATTGTGTTCTTTGTTGAATTTTATGCTCCTTTATATAAGCTACCACTTTGTTTTCAAACATCCGGATGATTATTCCCAAACTTATAATACCGGTGTAGGAGCCAAGCCCAGTGCTTGGCTACTGAGAATGTTTGACCGGGATCTGGTCGACGCGCTTGGCTGCTGCTGCCCACTTTCCCCGGCGGTGACGGACGAGCCAGGACGCTTTCTTCTGATGCGATTAAAACAATATTTATTGCGTCTTGATTAATGTTGATCAGACAAAGCATGAAGTGTAACTTTAGCGCCACAGCGGTCAAAAACCATTTGCCCTTCCGGGCCAAACATCTGTCAAACAATGTTACGTCATCACCTTTATACACGTACCTGTGGCTCAGGTAACACACAGCGCCACCCACACACACACACAGTGAATGACAACCTTATTTGGCTCCTATACACCGGCCCCTAATTGTTGATGGCAGACCGACATAACAATTTCAAAAAAAAATAAATAAATAAACAAAACAAAAAGGAGCCAAAAAAAATGTTATAACCCAGTTATGACAAAATACAGTGCAGCCAAACAAATCTATGCTCCATGCACCAAACAGAGCTTTGTCACTGGTCTCTCAATAATGTTGGCCTTTGTTTGTAGCCTCACGGAACGCACCAGTCCTTGTTTATCTGGGAAAACCTCCAGAACTTTGCCAAGTGGCCAGGAACCACGTGGAGCTGAATAATCCATGACCACCACAATATCTCCAGCTGTCAAACTCCTCTTCTTCTCATTCCATGTTTGTCTCTCTTGGAGCAAGGGCAAGTACTCCCGCATCCATCTCTTCCAGAAAAGATCTGAGAGATACTGTACTTGTCTCCAGCGTCTTCTCACATATTGGTCATGCGGTTCAAACACCCCAGGGGGCAATGCTGGTTTACCCTTCAGGAGAAGGAGATGATTAGGCGTGAGCGGTTCCAGGTCATTGGCATCATCTGAGAGCTTAGTAATTGGACGATCATTTAAAATGGCCTCCACTTCACAGAATACTGTATGCAGTCCATCATCATCCAGCTTCTGCTGACGTACAACTGAACTGAGAACTCTTCTCACCAGGCGGATCATTCGTTCCCACACACCTCCATGGTGCGAACCTGCAGGTGGATTAAAACTCCAATGAATTCCAACCTGTGACAGAACTCCTTGAATCTTGTCCTGATCCAAAGCAGCAAGAGCATCCTTCAGTTCTCTGTCTGCCCCAATGAAGTTAGTCCCATTGTCGGATGTTAGGTGTGCCACTTGTCCTCGCCTGCTGATAAAACGTCGCAGAGCATTGATACATGCATCTGTGTCCAGTGAGACAGCTACCTCCAGATGAACGGCCCTGCTAGCCATACATGTAAATATAGCCCCATATCGCTTACAGGTTGATCTTCCTCTTCTTACTTCGACTGGTCCGAAATAATCCACTCCAGTGTTAGTAAATGGTGGTAAATCAGGAAGAATTCTCACTTTTGGCAGATCTGCCATCTTTTGTTCCACTGCCTTTCCATTGTAGCGTTTACAAAAGCTACATTCCCCAATTACTTTTCTGACGGCAGAATGAGAGTTGGTGATCCAAAACCTCTTCCTCACCTTAGCCAGTGTGTGAGCGCGCCCACTATGGCCTAGATTCTGGTGTGTGTGTCTGAGGATAAGCATAGAGATGTGCTGATCCTTTGAGAGAATGAGTGGATGCTTAGCTTCTTCAGGCATTGCTCCTCTGTTCAATCTTCCTCCAACTCTCAAGAGCCCGTCCTCCAACACTGGATCCAGCCTATATATGGGACTCCGTCGACTCACTGTCGCTTTCCCAGAAGACAAAGCAGAGATCTCCTCCCTAAATCTCTGCTGCTGGCAATAGCGAATTATGGCCACCTCAGCTCCCATTAGCTCATCCAGCATCAAAGTGCCATTCCTGCATGTTGATGTGACCCTCTGCCTTTCAGCCTGCCTCCAGCTGTCCTGACCTCTTTCCTCTGGATGAATAGTGCCAGAAGCCTCCAACCGCTTCCTCAAGCGACTCTGTGACAACAACATAGATTTTAACCTGAGGACCCAGGCAACTGCTCTCTTCAGCCTTTTCCAGCCAGAAAAGTAGGTAATGAGCTGGCCAGTAGGATTAGACATGTCACACACGCTGATGCTGTTCACCGTTGCCTCCTTTCTGACCTCCTCGTCATTAGTGTCCACTGAGATGTCCAACACAGTTTGTGGCCAATCCACCTCCTGGTTCCAAAGAAATGTGGGACCTTCCAGCCACCTACTGTTTTTTAGAAAGTCGGACACCTTCATTCCCCTGGATGCATCATCGGCTGGATTAACTTTGGAACTGATGAATCTCCACTGTGAGGGTTCAGATGTTTCTCTGATGGTTGAGATTCTGTTGGCCACAAATGTGTGAAAGCGTCTATCCTCATTGTTAACATACTTCAATACTGAAGTGCTGTCAGTCCAAAAAACGGAATCCTCCAACTGGAAGTTCAGCTCTGCCTTTAACAACGAGTCCACCCTGGTGGCAAGGACAGCTGCTGTCAACTCAAGTCGGGGAATAGTTACAGCTTTCAGTGGTGTCACTCTGGCTTTACCAAGCAGAAAGGAGACATGAATGATGTTTATACGATTTAAAATCCGGAGGTATGTTACCGTTCCATATCCACTTTCACTGGCGTCGGCAAAATGATGTAACTGGGCCTGTTTGACTTCTCCAAAATCCACTGGCTTGATGCATCGATCCACCTTAAATGCAGCTAGTTGATCCAAGTCTTTCAACCACCCTTTCCATTGGGATAAAATGTCCTGTGGCAAGCCATCATCCCATCCACAACCTTTCCTACAGAGCTCTTGCTGCATAATTTTGGCTAGCAATGTGACTGGTGACAACAAACCCAACTGTTACGGCTCGCTCCTCTTCACCTTCACATCCACCACTCCCCCCTCACTGATTGCTCCATGGCTCAGCCCAGCACACCTGATGTCCCTCACCAATCTTCACACCAGCCTGCCAATCTACAATCAACCACTGCCAGTATAAAGACCCAGTCTGCACTTCATTCCTCGCCAGAGCTTCACCTGTCTACACGTATGGTAAAGTACTACAGGCCAGCCTACAGTTTAGCTCTCTAAAGTTGTAGCAGAACTATTTAGCCTCACAGCTATTGCTAAGCTGTTAGCTTCATGCAGTTGCAGCCTTTGTTTTTCTCCTGCTGTGGTTTTTTCACCACTGACCCCGTTCTTCTCTTCTCCTCAGTTCTCTGGATTTCTACGCTGAGCTGCGGTCACCTGCGGAGCCCACACCCCACTCCAACTTCCTCATCACTGCTTTTGGCCTCTTAAATAAATACGCCCACGGGCTTCACCAAACTTACGTCTCCTCGTTGCTGTGCGCTTGGGTCACACTCACTAGCCATAACAGTAAGCTCTGGCCAAAGTGACCCAGCCAGCATGACGGATAGGACTCCGCCCTTGACCCCGCTTCAGGCCCAGGAGGCTAAATTGGCTCAACACTCTCGTCTGCTATCCGAGGCCTCTACGGTCATTGCAAACATGAAGACTAATCTCCAAGCGGTTTCAAGTGCTCAGCAGGCCCAGGCCTCTTCCCAGCAGACCCAGGTCAGCCGTCTCGCCACCTCAGTCCAGGCCCTCACTGACCAGGTCGCCGCTCTCATAGCACAGACCGCTCCGCCCTCAGCTCCTCCGATTCCAGCGCCCAGGCCCCACTTAGTCCCTGAGCCAGACACGCCTCCCCCACGGGAGCCCCATCTTGTTGCTCCGGCTCTCTACGATGGGTCATTCGCTCTCTGTCGGGAGTTCATAATGCAGTGTGAGTACGTTTTTGATCTACAACCTAGCATGTATTCCACTGCCACTGCTCGCATAGCTTACATTGCTAATCTGACCACGGGGCAGGCTCGTCGGTGGGTTATGGCTAGTCGAGAGGGCTCTGCACCCTATATGCAAGACTATGCAGCCTTTATTGAGGAATTTAAGACTGTTTTCGATCATGATGTCCATGGGCAGGATGCCGATTCAGCTCTTTCCGCCCTCCAGCAGGGTTCTGTCTCTGTGGCAGAGTATGCCACAGAGTTTCGCATCCTTGCAGCTCGCTGCAAATGGAACGAGGCCGCATTATTCAGTGCTTTCCGGCGGGGCTTGGCAGAGCCTGTGAAGGACGCCTTAGCCGGTAGAGAGAGGCCTAGTACCTTGAACGAGCTTATCTCCCTCTCCATTTCTCTTGATGAACGTCACCGGGAGCGCAAGCGAGAGAGGGCTCACCACAGTCGTAATGTATCCAGGCCACTCGCTCCACCTCCGGTCAGCCTTGATCGGCCTGTCCAGGTCTCCCCTTCAACTTCTGCTGCTGAAGAGGAGCCTATGCAGTTGGGACGAGCTCGCTTGACTCCTGCAGAACGTGAGCACCGGAGACTACAGGGGCTCTGCATGTATTGTGCTAGCTCCGCACACTCTGTGGACTCATGCCCTATCCTGTCTTCCAGAGCCTCCTCAGCTCGGCAGTCAAAAGACAGGGCTCACCCGCTCGGGGGGTTCCGAGTGAGCCGCTTGGTTAACCCCCAGTCCCTCTCCAGTAAGGCCAGGTTCATTGTCACTCTTGCCTGGCAGGGAGGGACGCTCACCACTCCGGCGCTGATCGACTCTGGGGCTGATGAGAGCTTTATTGACCATCGCTACGCCATGGAGGTGGGTCTCCCCATTGCACCTCTGGAGAGGTCACTCTCAGCATTCGCTTTGGATGGACACCCTATGGGGCCCGTCACCCACCGGTGCAACTCACTCACCCTCACGGTCTCTGGTAACCATGTGGAAAACATCCGCCCCTACATTATCAACTCTCCTGATATGCCATTCATCTTAGGCAGACCTTGGCTGGAGCTCCACACCCCTCACGTCTGTTGGAGCTCGGGCCGCATTCTCAGCTGGAGCATTCCCTGCCATGCCCGCTGCCTTCGGTCCGCCCAGACGCCTTCCCCGGTTAAGCGGCCCAGTCCTGTTCCTCCTGATCTCACCAAGGTTCCCGCTGAGTACCACGACTTGGCAGTGGCCTTCAGTAAGGAACGCGCCTGCACCCTTCCTCCCCACCGACCTTACGACTGTGCCATTGAGCTCCGTCCTGACGCCCAACTTCCAGTGAGTCGCCTCTACAATCTCTCTCTACCTGAGAAGGCGGCTATGGACCGTTACATAAATGACTGTCTGGGTGAGGGCCTTATTCGCCCTTCCACATCTCCGGTGGGAGCAGGGTTCTTTTTCGTCAAGAAGAAGGGTGGGGATCTGAGGCCCTGCATAGACTACCGGCAGCTCAACAACATCACAATCAAGAACAAATACCCTCTCCCCCTCATGAGCTCCAACTTCGAACCCCTCGTTGGTGCTACCATCTTCACCAAGTTGGACCTCCGGAATGCGTACCACCTTGTGCGTATCCGTGAGGGGGATGAGTGGAAGACCGCCTTCAAAACCCCCCGTGGACACTACGAATATTTGGTCATGCCCTTTGGACTCACCAACGCACCCGCAGTCTTCCAGGCTCTTATGAATGACGTGCTCAGGGACATGCTAGAGGTATTCGTGGTCCTCTACCTGGATGACATCCTTGTGTTCTCCCGGGGCCTCCAGGAACATGTCCAGCATGTCCGCATGGTCATTCAACGCCTCTTGGAGAACCGCCTTTTCATTAAGGCTGAGAAGTGTGTCTTTCACTCACCTTCTGTGGAGTTCCTAGGACTCATTGTTGAGGATGGCTGCATTCGTCCTGACCCCCGCAAGGTTCAAGCAGTCGTCGACTGGCCTCAACCCACCACCCGCAGACAGCTCCAAGGTTTCCTAGGATTTGCAAACTTCTATCGCCGTTTTATTCGGAACTACAGCCGCATAGCTGCCCCTCTTACTCAACTCACCTCTACTCAACGTCCCTACATCTGGACACCTTCTGCCGACGCCGCCTTTGCTGCCCTCAAGAAGCACTTCACCACAGCCCCAGTCCTCCTCCATCCTGACCCCTCCAGGCCTTTCATAGTGGAGGTAGACGCTTCAGAGGTAGGCATAGGGGCTGTCTTGTCCCAACGGTCAGCAGAGGACCAGAAGCTACACCCCTGTGCTTTCTTCTCCCGTCGGTTTAGTTCAGCAGAGGAGAACTACGATATCGGGAATAGAGAGCTGCTAGCCGTGGTGGCAGCCTTTGAGGAATGGCGCCACTGGCTTGAGGGCGTGGAGGAGCCCACAGTTGTCTGGTCTGATCACAAGAATCTAACCTTCATCCGGGCTGCCAAGCGCCTTAACTCTCGTCAGGCAAGATGGGCACAGTTCCTGGATAGGTTCAACTATATCCTTACCTACAGACCTGGCTCCAGTAACACTAAGGCTGATGCTTTGTCCCGACTCCACGCACCTGAGAAGTCCTCGTCCGAGCCTGAGCCCATTATCCCTGCTTCTCGTGTCATAGGGGTGGTCACGATGAACATCGAGGCAGAGGTCAAACGGGCCCAACGTGCTGAACCCGGGCCGGACGACTGTCCTCCTCGCCGCCTCTTCGTTCCCCAGTCGGTGCGGTCTCAAGTGCTGCTGTGGGGCCATACCAGCAAGTTTGCTTGCCATCCCGGATTCCAACGGACCCTCTCCTTCCTGAGCCGGCGGTTTTGGTGGCCGTCCATGAGAGCTGACGTCCGGGAGTTTGTCGCTGCCTGTGCCACCTGCTCCAGAGCCAAGGCGTCACATCAGCCACCAGCTGGTCTTCTACGTCCTCTTCCTGTGCCCAGTCGTCCTTGGTCTCACATCTCCTTGGACTTCGTGTCCGGGTTTCCCCCTTCCCATGGAAACACCGTCATTCTCACCGTAGTGGACCGGTTTTCCAAGGCTGTTCACCTGGTAGCACTTCCTAAGCTCCCGTCCTCGGCTGAGACGGCTGAACTCCTCACCCAGCATGTATTCCGGCTCCATGGACTTCCCAGTGACATTGTTTCTGACCGGGGGCCCCAATTCACGTCCCAGGTCTGGCGAGCCTTCTGTAGGGAGATCGGCGCCACTGTAAGCCTCTCCTCAGGGTACCACCCACAGACCAATGGCCAGGCGGAACGGACCAACCAGAGTTTGGAGTCTGCCCTTCGCTGCGTCTCTGCTCTCCATCCCACCTCCTGGAGCAAGGATCTACCCTGGGTGGAATACTCAATCAACACCCTGACCTGCTCCGCCACTGGGACGTCTCCATTTGAGGCATCACTGGGTTACCAACCCCCACTCTTCTCTCTCCAGGAGTCTGAGGCCTCTGTCCCCTCTGTCCAGGCCAACTTCCGGCGATGTCGGCGGGTGTGGAAGGAGGTTCGCGCTGCCTTGGTACGCTCCAATAAGCGCTCCTGCCGTGGGGCCAACCGTCGCCGCACTCCGGCACCGGTGTACCAGGCCGGACAACAGGTTTACCTCTCCTCTGCCGATCTACCGCTCCAGGTATCCTCCAGGAAGCTGGCTCCGCGGTATGTCGGTCCCTTCGAGATTGACCACGTCCTGAGTCCAGCGGCTGTGCGTCTCAAGCTTCCGGTCTCCATGAAGCATGTGCATCCCGTGTTTCATGTGTCCAAGGTCAAGCCTGTCTCCTCAAGCCCTCTCATGCCCTCCGCCCCGGCCCCTCCGCCTCCTCAGATGGTCGACGGTCATCCCCAGTGGACTGTTAGAGGGCTGCTGAAGGTGCGGCGGCGGGGTCGTGGGTTCCAGTACCTGGCGGATTGGGTGGGTTACGGCCCAGAAGAACGCTGCTGGATCTCCAGGAAGCTCATCATGGATCCCTCTCTCCTGCGGGACTTCTACCGGGCTAACCCCGACGCTCCCGGACGGTCGCCAGGTGGCGCCCCTCGGAGGGGGGGTCCTGTTACGGCTCGCTCCTCTTCACCTTCACATCCACCACTCCCCCCTCACTGATTGCTCCATGGCTCAGCCCAGCACACCTGATGTCCCTCACCAATCTTCACACCAGCCTGCCAATCTACAATCAACCACTGCCAGTATAAAGACCCAGTCTGCACTTCATTCCTCGCCAGAGCTTCACCTGTCTACACGTATGGTAAAGTACTACAGGCCAGCCTACAGTTTAGCTCTCTAAAGTTGTAGCAGAACTATTTAGCCTCACAGCTATTGCTAAGCTGTTAGCTTCATGCAGTTGCAGCCTTTGTTTTTCTCCTGCTGTGGTTTTTTCACCACTGACCCCGTTCTTCTCTTCTCCTCAGTTCTCTGGATTTCTACGCTGAGCTGCGGTCACCTGCGGAGCCCACACCCCACTCCAACTTCCTCATCACTGCTTTTGGCCTCTTAAATAAATACGCCCACGGGCTTCACCAAACTTACGTCTCCTCGTTGCTGTGCGCTTGGGTCACACTCACTAGCCATAACACCAACGGGTCATACACAGAACTGGTAACTGACAGCATACCACGCCTGGTGAGGGGTTGTTGTTTCATCTCCATCTTAAACCTGAAAGAGTCAGTCTCTACACACCACTGTAGACCCAAAGCCCTTTCCACTGGAAGTTTATCTCGGTCCAGATCCAACTCCTTTAGGTCTTTGGCCCTTTGCTCCTCTGTGATGGCTTGCAACACAACGCGACTGTTGCTGGTCCACTTTTCCAAAATGAAGCTCCCTTTGAGACACAAAGCACTGAGATCGTTGATCAACAGACTAGCTTCCTCCTCAGTGGCTGAGCTCTTTAAACAGTCGTCCACGTAGAAATTCTGCTTGACAGATTGAATCACCTCATCCGAAAACTCGGACTGGTTGTCATTAGCAGTTTTCCTTAGTGCGTAGCCCACACAGCTAGGGGACGACACTGCACCGAAAAGGTGCACACACATCCTATACTCAACGAGTTCCTTAGTAACGTCCCCATCTGGCCACCAGAGGAAGCGGAGAAAATCTTTGTGTTCCTCAGAGACCCTCACCTGGTGGAACATAGCTTGGATGTCTCCCATGAATGCCACTGGTTCCTTTCTGAAGCGAATAAGGACACCAAGCAATGAGCTGGTGAGGTTAGGGCCTTGCAAGAGTTCGCTGTTTAATGATGTTCCTTGAAAGGTGGCTCCACAGTCTAACACCACACGGAGGGATCCTTTCCTCGGATGGTGGACGCCATGATGAGGGATGTACCACACCTTCCCCTTTTTACACTGCAGTTGCTGCTGAGGCACTTGTTCCGCATAGGTTTTTCTTATGAGTGTGTCCATGTACCCAGCATACTCCTGATGTAAGTTTTTGTTGTTCAAAAACCTTTTCTTCAAGCTCTGGATTCTTTGTTTAGCCACTGCAAAGTTGTTAGGCAGACAGACTATCTTGTTCTTAAAAGGCAAGTTCAAACAATACCTTCCTTCCTGAAGTACTGCAGAATGTTCCATGATTTCCAGAAACTTGAGGTCCTGTATGGACATTTCTTTCTCCTTTGTGGTCTTCTCATTAAACTCATGATTATACTGTTCAGCCAGCATTTCTTCGAGTTTACACACAGAGATCCTGTTCACCATGGCCATGGGAAGCTCTGCCTCCGAGGCACCACCGTTACCATTCAGTGGACCATTAACGACCCATCCCAGCACTGTCTTGATGGCATACGGGCCTTTCCCGCAACTGTTAATGACCTCCCATGGTTCCAGTATCTTGGGAGCATTGGTTCCAATTAACAGTTCGACATTCGCTTTTATGCTTGGGATGTTCACCTTGGACAAATATGGCCATTTAGCCAGTTCCTCCGATGTTACCATGTTATCGATAGTGACTGGCATTTTCATCTGGGTGAGAACTTCTGGGAGATCATGAAAGTCATTGCTGTCCAGATCAGATACCTCCAAACCAGTCAATGAGTAGGCTGGAACAACAGTTTTTTGCCCCATTGTGCTCAACAGAAAGTTGGTTCTTCTGCCTGTGACGTTCAGCTTCCGCATTAAATGTTCTGAGCAGAATGTGGCTGAACTACCCGGGTCCAAGAAGGCATAGGTTCTTATGATCTGATTTCCCTTTGCACTTTTAACCTTCACCGGGAGAATGGACAAAACACACCGGTCCTTACCGGCCCCTGTATGTCCACATGTTTGGTGTGATGTCTGGCTAGATGCATCCAACGTATCCGGAGCTGGTTGCTTTCTGATGTGAAGCACAGTGGGGTGAGTTTGACCACATACCTTGCATGTTAAGCGTCTCTCACACTCACGACTCATATGACCAACGCTTAAACATGCAAAGCAAACCCCCTTTTCTTTCAGAAATTGAATTTTTTCCTTGTGCTTCTTTCCTTTAAGCTGTCTGCACTCTTCCAAAGAGTGGCTACGAGCACAGCAAAGGCATCCAGCTCTCTCAGCGTTCTCCGAGTCTGATATCGGTGACCTTTCAACTCCTTCAGGCACTTCCATAGATGTTACTGTGGTGGCAACAACATTTCCCTTCATTCTGTTCCTGGGTTGTGATGTGTGGCCAGATATTGGATCCTGTATCTCCCCAAACAGAGGATCAGAAAGAATTCTGACACGACGCTCAATAAATATGACCAGATCTTTGAAGTGAGCTCTTTGGTTGGTGTTCTCCATTATGTCATGAGCTATGGTTCTCCATTGCTCCCTTAATTTGAATGGCAATTTTGACATAATGGCTCTCATATTCACTGGCATATCCAGCTCCTGCATGTATTGGAGCTCCTCCATGGCGTTGCAGCATCCACGCAAGAACAAAGAGTAGGCTTGGAGAGCTTTGACGTCCTCAGGTTTTATTGTTTGCCAAGCCAAAGCCTTTTCCATATATGCACTTGCGATTTTGTATGGATTTCCAAAGTGCTTCTGAATAAGTTCCTTTGCCACTGTGTAGCCACGCTCAGGTGCCATATGCTGGCAGCTACGCACCAATTCACGTGGCTGACCTCTGGTGAATTGTTCGAGATAATACAGACAATCTGCCTTACTTGCCTTCTCCTCCACTCCTTGCTCAAAGGCCTTTATGAAAGTCCTGTATTGGAGAGGGTCCCCTTCAAATGTGGGGATATCTCGTGGTGGCAGTGATCTCAGATGCTGATGCTGCACCAGAGCTGTTGTTATCTCATTCTGCTTATGCATGATGGTAAGTATGTCTCCAGACGGATTGAAACAACTTTGCTGATGGTAAGTAGGTTGAGCATTTGTTGATGGTTGTTGAAGATGCTGTGATATTTCAAATGTGTTTTCATGTTGTTGTTCATTGTGGCTGTCTTGATGCCTTGAAGCAGCTCTAACCCACTGTTCAGTTTCCTTGGGTCGCACGTCCTTTGAAATGGTTCTGTTGGGTGGTAATGACCATTTTGTTAAATCCTCTTGTGTTGACCGCAACGTTTCAGGCTTGTACTCCTCGGCCATAGGATTGAACATAGTGACAGTTCCCCTTTTTCCGGTCTCCCTTTCCAAATAGGAATTCATGCCATTACTGGATGCACGAGAAGCACTTCTGCATTCTGAAGCCTGTAATACTGCCAACTTAGCAGTGGACGCAGCTATTTCCAAATCAAGCTGCTCTCTTTTCCTCCTCAGCTGCTCCTCCTGCTCCTCCAAAGCATGCCTTTGCTTTAACGCTGCAGCACGGGCAACAAGTGCGGCCCTTTCTGCTGAAGCCTTTATGGCTGCAGAGGATGTGGTACTTGACCTACCACTGTGATGGCTCCTATGACTTGAGCGTTTTTCAATATTTGAAACACTGTCATTAGGATTAATGTCATCCACCACATTATCATTTTCATTTCTTTCACCACATGAAATCCACATTTTTGCATCTGCAATACATTCATCAATAGGCAACATTTTTGCTTTAAACCATGTTTCATGTTTTTCCCTTTCAACACATGGCAGTAGACCCATTAATGTATCCTGCACATTTTTAACTTCACCACACACTTCAATCAACTCTTTAAAAGCATCTTTTACCTGTGTTTTTTCATGCTTTAACATTAAACATTGAATTGATTTCCTGATGTTAGTTGCTTTATTAAACTTGGCTTTTCTGTCAGACTGCAGCCTGTCCAATTCATTGGCAAGCGCCTTTGCAGTAAGCTTAACCACTCGTTTTTGGGTCAGTGTTTCAACAGCGCCAGTCCAGCTATGCGGTTTACCGGCAGTTTGTACATTAGTCCCGTCATAACTAATTAAGTCCGACACCGCACCGCGTGGATCCATGCTGAATAAACACAGTCAATGAGCAGTTCGCAGTGTACGAATAGTCAACGCAAAGTTTTATGTCCCCCCAGCTTCGGCAACCAATGCATTGGATTTACACCTAATTTTTGTGCACACAATTTAAATGGCCATTAAACAGTGTAGCGCTACACGTACCTCCGTGAGTTGGGCGCCGTGCGGTGATCAGCTGATCCGATGCCCCACTCAGCCACAGCTCCACGTCAACACCGCAGCCCCTCCATGCGTTACGCACCGCGGTAAACCAGTGATCCGATGATCTGGTGCTCCTGATCCGATGCTCCGGGACTCAGGTGGTGATCCGGGTGGTCCGGTTGTCAGATTGTGAGCGCTGCTCCGGTTGTCAGATTGTGATCAGGTTGTGAGCGCTGCTCCGGTTGTCAGATTGTGATCAGGTTGTGAGCGCTGCTCCGGTTGTCAGATTGTGATCAGGTTGTGAGCGCTGCTCCGGTTGTCAGATTGTGATCAGGTTGTGAGCGCTGCTCCGGTTGTCAGGTGAGCGTTGCTCCGGTTCTCAGGTGATGAGCGCACCGCAGCTCAGCAGCTCCCGCGTCTCAACATCCCAAGACGGATGCAGATGATTTGAAACCGCAAAAGTCCAAACAGCTTCCAGCAGCTACACTCGTCCTATCGAGTCGCCTCCTTTACGTCCCAGACGTGTAGAAGTGTCTGAACGAAATCCAACAGGTGCAGGTTTTTGACTATATTGTAGGAGCCAAGCCCAGTGCTTGGCTACTGAGAATGTTTGACCGGGATCTGGTCGACGCGCTTGGCTGCTGCTGCCCACTTTCCCCGGCGGTGACGGACGAGCCAGGACGCTTTCTTCTGATGCGATTAAAACAATATTTATTGCGTCTTGATTAATGTTGATCAGACAAAGCATGAAGTGTAACTTTAGCGCCACAGCGGTCAAAAACCATTTGCCCTTCCGGGCCAAACATCTGTCAAACAATGTTACGTCATCACCTTTATACACGTACCTGTGGCTCAGGTAACACACAGCGCCACCCACACACACACACAGTGAATGACAACCTTATTTGGCTCCTATAACCGGTAGGTAACATTTTGATCTGACTAGGAATTTTGTAAATGGATATTTTAAATAAAGTTTATTGAAAAAAAACCCAAAAAAAGACGTTTTTATCTGACTTGTTTCCGGTTTCTGCTAAGTGTGTCCCATTCCTATTTATACCATTTGGAGCCCTCACACCCTCGCACACTTGATCACGTGACGCTGACGTCACTGAAAGTCTGTGAGGGCTCAGGGCTTGAGGGTTTAGGGTGGAGTTTGGGATTGGGCCAGTGTTTCTCAATCCTGGTCCTCGTGGGCCCCTGTCCTGCATGTTTTAGATGTTTCCCTGCACCAACACACCTGATTCTAATTAATGGTCCTAATTAGCTTGTCACCAAGGTCTGCACAACTCTGTTGATGACACAGGTACTTTTATCACGGTGTGCTGAAGCAGGGAAACATCTAAAACATGCAGGACAGGGGCCCATGAGGAGCAGGATTGAGAAACACTTTTTTTTCAGATGTACAATGGAGGGGTTTTCTGTTATTCCATTTGCATTTATGTATGTGATGATTTAGCTTGTAAAATAATTATGTTGACCATGTTTGATATATTTCTTGGAAGATTATCCATAAATGAAGATTTGGTTGGAGTCAAAAGCTGCTGCTTGGAGGTGCAAACACCAATAGAGCTGTTCTGCAGAATAAATGAGTGTTGCGTTCCTCCAGGCCACCGGCCAACGACGGGCAACAGAGACATAGTTGCATCGCAGATTATTTGTGCATTGATTGAATGAAATCCTTTCATGTTCACGTAACTAAATTCATTGTGTGATGGTGCTTTTATTGCGATTTGGGTGCAATCTATAGCTCCAATTATGTTTGGGAATCCGGCTATGGCGTGAAATCCTCATTTAATTTGGGCTTGTTGGTGATGTGTGTATGGAAACTGGGTGTAAATTAGGGACAGAGAAATTATTGCATCCAACACTGCCGGTGTCGGTGCTTTTTTTTCCCACCTGCTTTTTTTTACCGGCTCCCCGTACGTGATGACGTTTCGTCTTGTGAAAACTGATGATTAATAAATGTAATAAAGCAAATCGATAATTTAAAATGTCTATTAAGATCAAAATATTTAACTGCTTACTGCTATGCAGCAAGCAAAAGATTGTTTCCCCTATACTGTATATAGTAGGCTATTATTGTTTCAGCTCACTGATGAATCTCTAATTGTCTAATGAAAATAGTCCCTAATAAATATTTTAACTCTAATATTTTTTTTAGCCTATGTCAGTAAGATCACTGATAATTCTGATAATTCCTTGTATATGTTTCTTCTCCCTTTTACCTCCACTATGATCTGCTGCTTCTGACTAAAATACCATTGCGGGGAAAAAATGCACACTTCCGGGGAAAATATTGCAGCCCGATACAATCTGGTACCCACACCGGCATGATTCTGCTGCGAAATGCTGCATATGTCTCCAATCTCTCTCTGAAATGTTCCGGTGGACAAACATCCCAGAGTGGACAGGAGCTGGATGTGACTGGGATGGAGTTGTAAATCACAGCATAGATCCATCAGAATGTTTTGGGGGAAGCGGTTCCTGCTGAGAAGCCGCTCCGTGCTCTCACAGATCAACAGATCAGCGCGCTCTTAGAAAACGCGCTCTCTGCGGAGCGTGTTTTTGCGGAGCGCACGGTCTCTAAATCCTCCAACACTGCAAGATAAGCCATGGTACTTGTATTTTCTTTTCAGGTCGTCCTGCCAAAGCTGTCTTTTATAGCTTTTCACACCAATTATTCAAAATGTCTAAATTACTAATGGAGAATTTTTATTAATTGGAGGAAACGGGGAACATGTACACATGTTCCCCGTTCAGTCACAGTTCAGCGATCTCAAACTTCACATGTAAAGTTTGAGACTCTTTTAATGGGTTCTATTTGTAGTTTCACTGTTCTACCACTAGGTTTTGTGTGTACGCATGGTCGGAGCTGTGCGTATATTTACACGTGTTTCTGCGCACAAATACATGTTGTTAAATACCATACTTTGCCTGAGAATGCTCGTACGCACGCTTTACGCACAGATCTGTGCGTACGCACGGTTGATAAATGAGGGCCCAGGTTTCACGATATAAACCTGGTCCCGACCAGGTTAGGTTCAGAGAGTCTGTTACTACTGTAACTGACCAGGGGCCTGTACTACGAAGCAAGTTCAACATACCCAGGATATCTTTTCCTTATCCAGATTCACTAACCAATTGCAATTCAATTCAATTGCAATCACGCTAAGCGGTCACACGACGGCGGTTATCAACTCGGTATATCAACCCAGGTTTCTCCAATCTGGATATGAGCGCGTGCACATAAAAGGGGCCGTGTTTTCAGCGCATGACCAATCGCAAGCATGGAGAAGTCCGCTGTCAGAGCCGCTTATTTCAGTAGCGAAGAGCAAAGGATAAATTACACTGTGATTTAACTTAATATTTAGACTTGAAATTAAAAGTTCATGTTGTGTTCAAATTAAACGAGGTCTGACATTTCATCCTCTCTCAAATGACTCATACCTTGTTTCTACAGTATATTTACAGTTTGTACATAAAGGTTTATTTGCAAAAGTAGTTTTCTTAGAAAGACGGAGTGAGGGTATCTACAGCAAAGACAAACGTACTCGCATACCTTGTTTGTGTTGAATAAATGGAGAGGAGACATGGAGCGTGTCTATCACTTCAGCAGTATATTTAATTAACGTTCAACAACGGTTAACGTTCGAGACATCAACTGTTTTAACAGTCGGGGCAAAACGTTACCATGACAACACCGGAGGGGGCGGGGACTCCCACTATAACAGAATCCCATAACATACCTCTCTGTCAAGAGAAAAGAAATGATAAAGTGTGGATACTTGGGTATGAAAGGAATTGCTTAGTTTCTTGACTAATTCAATTTTTGTTGAAAGTCAGCCCACTCTTTTTTTTCTTCCTCTCACGATCCGCGCACCGAGCTCCACTGGATTCTCTTCGAAAGGGCATGCCATTTTCCAAGAGAGCTGATTGGTCAGTGGGCGGTGCTTTTATACCCGGCGATCTGTATCTCGAACATAACCCACTCCGGAGCAGGTTAGCTGTTCAGCATAAGTTACCATGGCGATGTACCCCGGTGAGAAGTGAACCACCGTCGTAGTCCTGAAAACCCAGGGTTAAACCTGAAGTTACCTCGCTAACCCCAAATCCCGCTTCGTAGTACAGGCCCCAGGTTAGGTTCAGAGAGTCTGTTACTACGGTAACTGACCAGGTTAGGTTCAGAGAGTCTGTTACTACGGTAACTGACCAGGTTAGGTTCAGAGAGTCTGTTACTACGGTAACTGACCGAGAGCTTAAGTTACCTCTCTTTGTGAAACAGGCTAGAGTTACCTCTCTTTCTCTGGTTTGAGTTACCTCCCTTTGTGAAACGGAAAACTCAGAGTTTCCCTCATTTCAGGGTTAACAGACTCAGAGTTTTCACTAAACCTGCTTTGTGAAACGGACCCCCGGAGAACAACTAGACGACGTACCTGCCAAGAATCTGTCCTCTCTGAATAGTAAAGCCCCAAAAATAAACCAGCTCTTAAGACCATAGATTTACAGGACTGGCTCAGAAAATTAGAATATTGTGATAAAGTTCTTTATTTTCTGTAAAGCAATTACAAAAACAAAAATGTCATACATTCTGGATTCATTACAAATCAACTGAAATATTGCAAGTCTTTTATTATTTTAATATTACTGATTATGGTTTACATTTTAAGATTCCCAGAATATTCAATTTTTTTTAGATAGGATAATTTGAGTTTTCTCAGCACCGTTTCCTCCCCGGGGGGTCCAGCACCATTTCCCCTCCCCGGGGGGTCCAGCACCATTTCCCCCCCCCCCCCCTCCCCCCCTGGGGGGGGTCCAGCACCGTCTCCCTCCCCGGGGGGTCCAGCACCGTTTTCCTCCCCGGGGGGTCCAGCACCGTTTTCCTCCCCGGGGGGTCCAGCACCGTTTTCCTCCCCGGGGGGGTCCAGCACCGTTTCCCCCTCCCCCCTCCTCAGGGGGGCCCGCCCGTCCCCGGCCGGCGAGGTAACGCGGGTGATGTGGGCCCCTCTCCTGCCCCTGGTCTTGAGTGAATGTAATTAATGCAATAAAAACATGGATGGGGAGGTCAGGGTATCATACTGACAATGACCCCCCCCTCCAGGACTAAGTATCCTTGTTAAATGTATTTATTAAATGTTGGGTGTGCGATGTCTACGGTGTTATTAAAACTGTGGGGCGTGGAGTACCGGGCCACGTAGGACAATAAGTATCTTTTTTAAACAGAAACCTGTCCTGCTAAACTTCAAATTGTATAAATCAATATAAAACAATAGAAAGAAAGCAGAACATCAATTTCTGTAATTGTGCACATTTTTAGTGCAATAACAAAAGTGCAAACAGAAAGTCTTTAGAAAACATGTAAACATATTTGTGGCTCAAAGGCCATGACTGTAGCTACAGTTGGAGTAAAACAGAAACATATAACTTATGAACTCAACAGCTCAATGCTTTTTTCCATTGGCATTTTATGACTATTTGACTCTCACGGGAAAAGTGTGTCCCTTTTCAGCTCAATACGGGACGCTAATTTAGTTTATAAATACGGGACGATTCAGTTTTTCAAGGGACGGTTGGCATCCCTACTCCCAACACTAGGTAAGTCCAAACTGCTGTTTGTTTCAGTAAACTTGGCAGCATGATGGTCATGGATGAGGAAGTTAGAATGGCTAACCACCTAGCCATTGTCTGGGTCGTCCGCCAATCAAAAAGCCACGCCTCATATTCAAAATAAATAAATTCCCCTGGAGCGGCACTAAAAATTCACCTCCCACAGAGTTGTCATGGATGTGAAATCAAACAATAGAGACCAAAATGTTGTTGTTGGTTGTTTTTTTTGTTTAACCAGGCTGTAGATATGTTTGATTTAATAAGGTTCATTTTGTCTGTGGATTTCCAATTTAAATATACAGTGGAGTATGAATAGTTATATATTTTAAAGCAATGATGATAACTTCTATTTTTATTTCAGTGAAGTCAGTTAAATATAATTTTTTTAAAGTTATCTGTGTGTGAAAATAATAATTATGACACTTTTCTTGTTTCCCAAAGTTGATATTAATATACGAATACATTTTAATAATATTATTATTATATAATATTATTTTAAAACATAGTTCTTGTCTTAACTTAACTATATGTAGCATGTATGTATTTATTTATTATTTAGAAATACAGATACATTTCAGAACTATTAAATGTATGAGGAAGGGTTAGGGTTCCCAGATTGTGGGACGTTCACGTTGCTCATTAGTTTTAAAATCTCAGTTGTCCGGTGGAGCGGTGCTTGTTATCCTGAATATACAATCCTTTTGAATGGCTCTATACGGGCTGCCCCGTAACCAAAAACAAGCCTCTCTGATCTCGGCAAACGCTGACGGGGGCAACGCCATTGACACATACGTAATACGTAAATAACGCGGTATCCGCCCCATGGAGCTGCTGCGATACGTCAACGTTGCCGCCATATTGGATGTGGCAAGACTGTGCTGTGAACTAATACAAGTAAATTGACTTATTTTTTTATAAAGCGCAAATAAATGTACCTTTTACGTCTCATTTATTCATTCACACACGCACTAATATACTTGGGAAACAGTTAAGCACCAAATATAATATATTTAATTTTCTCAGAGGGCAAAAATAAGAACTTTATTGATCCCACATAGGAGTAATTCATAAATATCAGCCATAGAGAACAAACGTAGTGCCGAAAAACAATATACATCCCCCCTTACAAAAATAAGAAAATAAGACAAACATATTTTCTCATCAACAAAACAAATTTAAAATTTTTTAAGTAACAAAATAACATATTTGAACCATTTTTCAGACAATAAAATAACATTTGAACCATTTTTTCAGACAATAAAATAGCATTTGAACCATTTTTCAGACAATAAATAACTGAAAACATCTGAAAAATGGTTCAAATATGTTATTGTGTTACTTGAAAATTTTAAAATATGTTTATGTAAAATATGCTTTGTTGATGATTTTCTCTATTTTTCTTATTTTTGTGAGGGGGGGATATATATTGTTTTTCGGCACTACCTTGTTTGTGTTGTTTCCCAAGTATATTAGTGCGTGTGTGAATGAATAAATTAGACGTAAAACGTACATTTCTTTGCAGAAAGGCGCTTTATGAAAATAAGTCCATTTACTTGTATTAGTTTACAGCGCAGTCTTGCCACATCCAATATGGCGGCCTCGTTGACGTATCGCAGCAGCTCCATGCGGCGTCTACGTACATGTCTACGGGCAACGCCCCCCCTCGGATGAACAGCGTGTTTCAGGAAGAAGTTGGCGCCTGAAGCTTCCTATTGAAGTAGCTAGCACGCTAACCGAAGCCATGTAAAACATCGCACCGTAGTGAGTTTTCTCCTTTAAGTTGTTAAAGGTACTTCAGGATGAACGACATGGGTACGTATCACGCTGTGAAACGCGACTAAATAGTTTGTGATTGTGATTGCTGCTTGTTTGTAGCCCGGCTGAGTAGCTGGGCTGAGGGACTGGCCTGGGCTCAGCGGGCCCCGACTAATCCCTGGAACAACAACACTTCTGCTCACGAACCAGCCGCTTTTTACCCATGAAGAATAGCGAAAGATAAGCTGATATGGCTGTTAAGTATTGTTATAAAAACTTTCAAAACAAAATTTGAAAGGCCCACCTCTTCAATAAAAATATAAAATGTTAAGCCTGAATTATGGTTCTGCGTTAAATCTACGCAGAGGCTACGGCGTACCCTACGCCGTAGGTTGTGCGTTGTTTTAACGCAGAACCATAAATCAGCCTTTAGGTGAAATAGTTGTCGATAAGCGACGGTGAGGTGCGCATGCGTCGACACCACAGTTTACAACCATAATTATCAGGGTTCCTACGGGTGCTTGAAATCCTTAAAGGTGCTTGAATTCCAATATTGTGTTTTCAAGGCCTGAAAAGTGCTTGCATTCTAGTTTAAGTGCTTGAAATGATAACTCTTTTCACAAAATTGGATCAGACTGTACAGGACTGTCTTAGAAAATTAGAATATTGTGATTTTCTGTAATGCAATTACAAAAACAAAAATGTCATATATCATGGTTTACAGCTTAAGAAAACTAAAATATCCTATCTCAAAAAATTAGAATATTCTGGGAATCTTAATCTTAAACTGTAAGCCATAATCAGCAATATTAAAAATATAAAAGGCTTGCAATATTTCAGTTGATTTGTAATGAATCCAGAATGTATGACATTTTTGTTTTTTTAATTGCATTACAGAAAATAAAGAACTTTATCACAATATTCTAATTTTCTCAGACAGTCCTATACATTTCTATGTTTCAAAATGTGTCACCTATCTGCAAGAAGTCTTGGTTTGCCATCTAATCTGGCAGTCAATATTAAAAATAATCACACAAAAACTTCACTTTCAAACTTCAATTCAACTTCAATAATTTCAAGCACTTAAACTAAAATGCAATCACGTTTCAGGCCTTGAAAACACAACATTGAAATTCAAGCACTTTCAAGGATTTCAAGCACCCGTAGGAACCCGGATAACTAGATGTTTACAGGGGGCACGGTGGCGCAGCTGGTAGTGCAGCGGTCTCACAGCAAGAAGGTCCTGGGTTCGATTCCCGCCGGGGGACGCTGTGGGTGCTGGAGTGCGTGTTAGTTCCCCCATGACTTCAGTGCCCACACCATGGGTGGGGTTGGCGAAAGGATCTTTCTGTGTGGAGTTTGCATGTTCTCCCCGTGTTCCCCTGGGTAGCTAGTGTGAGCTACCCTCACAAAAACATGCACACAGTCCTGGGCTACACATGCCCCCTCTGGCCAACCGGGGCGCCAGATGGGGTGGGGAGGATCCAGCCGGAATAACGTGATCCTTCCACGCGCTACGTTCGGCCGGAGAAGACCCACCCTGTCTGGTGAAAAGATGCGGCCTGCTCACTCCTCAGGTTAAGGAGGAGACCTGAGCTCAGTGCAGGGCCCTCCCGGGGTTGGTAGAGGATGGCAATGCCCAGGACTGTCAGTAGGTAGGAGCACGGGGTGGTAAAAATGGGAAAAAAAACCGGGATAAAAATATTTAAAAAAAAAAAAAACTAGATGTTTACAGCCTGATACAATGTACATAATTGTGATAAAAAGCGGAAAATATGTAGATATTTTACCCCAGCAATAAGGTGCTTGAAGATTTTGAAAATGACCCTTGAAAGTGCTTGAATTTGACCTTGAAAAATGTGTAGGAACCCTGAATTAATTTGCTTTCGTGGTCAAAGCGCTAAATGTGTTTCAGCACCAGAGGTGGGTAGAGTAGCCAAAAATTGTACTCAAGTAAAAGTACTGTTACTTCAGAATAATATGACTCAAGTAGAAGTAAAAAATATTCATCCAAATAATTACTTGAGTAAAAGTAAAAAAGTACTTGGTGAAAAAACTACTCAAGTACTGAGTAACTGTTGAGTAACGTCTGATTTATTTTTTTAACACAACCATTCAAACAGACAAAAGTACAAAATAATCATCTTCAGGCAAATTAAATCAATAAAATAATAAAATAAATTAAAATTAATAAAAAATAAAAAAATAGCTTAAATTAAAATCTTAAAGTACATTCAAGTACTTTAATAAATAATAAAATAAATACAATAATAACAGAATAAAAAAATAAATTAAGCACAAAATGTCAAGCCTTTGTACTTTTCTTTTCTAACCAGGCAGAACTAGAACAAGCCCATGAACTCATAGAAACTCTGTGTGTGTTTGAGTCTGTGTAAATGTGACAAAACATGCAAAAACAAACATTTTTCCCAAAGAATCACTCAGTTATGTCTAGGGGTGGGTTAAAAATATCGATATATCGATATTTCATCGATATACATGTGTAGGAACGATTATCGATACATAAATCCAAGTATCGATTTAAATTTATTTTTATTTTATTTTTTAATCCCGATTTTTTTTCCCCCACTTTATCACCCAGTGCTCCTTCCTAAGTTAGTCCTGGGCATTGCTCCCTCTACCAACCCCGGGAGGCCCTGCACTGAGCTCAAGTCTCCTCCTTACTTGAGGAGTGAGCAGGCTGCTTCTTTTCACCAGTCAGGGTGGGGCTTCTCTGGCCGGACGTAGCGATGGAAGGATCACGTTATTCCGTTATTGTAACTAGAATATCTATATCGAATCGTATCGGAAATCGTATCGTCTTGGGACTTAGTGTATCGGAATCGTATCGTATCGGGAGGTCAGTGATGATACCCGGCTCTAGTGATGTCATGAGATTGACGCGTACGCGGATAAAAGAAAAGTAACAGCTCAACGTAGCCTAATGTAGCGCAGTAAGAGGAACAGTTTCTTCTT
This sequence comes from Cololabis saira, assembly GCF_033807715.1. Taxonomy (NCBI): domain Eukaryota; kingdom Metazoa; phylum Chordata; class Actinopteri; order Beloniformes; family Belonidae; genus Cololabis; species Cololabis saira. The sequence continues at coordinate 45,725,431 of NC_084596.1, read as the reverse complement.
CACAAATCTACTCAAGTAAAAGTAAAAAGTATAGTGATTCAAAACTACTCCTAAAAGTACAAAATTTCCCAAAACTTACTCAAGTAAATGTAACGGAGTAAATGTAACTCGTTACTACCCACCTCTGTTCAGCACTCAAGGATTCTGTGTCAGCAGCAGTAAATTAGGGGTAAATTAGGGGGCCAGTAGCAGGTACCAAACCTTTGCTTTTGCAACACTGTGTTAATAGAAAAGAAACAAGACTTTTCAAGCCCTCATTCAGCTCCTCCTTCAAGGAGTTGGCATGAACCTGTTCCTTCTGCAAAAAGGATAAAGAAACACTGGATCATTTGTTTTATCAATGTCCTTTGTCTCATTGTTTCTGGACAGACACACACAATTGGATATCTCTTAAAATTAATAATGTTCCACCTTTTGAATTAAGCCATATTATTTTCTTCATGGATGATTTGGAATTTTCTGTTTCTGATATTATTCATATAATTTTGTTACTGGGTAAGTACCATATTCACTGTGCCAAATTGAGAAATTGTAAACCCTCTTTCCGGGGTTTTATTAACGGTTTTAAGATTTTTTTCACATGTCCTAAAAGAGTAGAAAACAAAAATGCAAGTAAAATAGGTCTAGACATTGCTCGTGATTTGTTATTCTAATTTAATAATTCCTCTCCTTTTCTTTGCTCCATTACAGGACTGTCTCAGAAAATTAGAATATTGTGATTTTCTGTAATGCAATTAAAAAAACAAAAATGTCATACATTCTGGATTCATTACAAATCAACTGAAATATTGCAAGCCTTTTATTATTTTAATATTGCTGATCATGGCTTACAGTTTAAGATTCCCAGAATATTCAAATTTTTTGAGATAGGATATTTGAGTTTTCTTAAGCTGTAAGCCATGATCAGCAATATTAAAATAATAAAAGGCTTGCAATATTTCAGTTGATTTGTAATGAATCCAGAATGTATGACAATTTTGTTTTTGTAATTGCATTACAGAAAATCACAATATTCTAATTTTCTGAGACAGTCCTGTATGTGAATTTAAATGCTTAATTTACTTTGTTATTCATATGCACCTTTTAATTCTTTAGAGCGCCTTGTTTTTTCTATTCCTTACAAGAATTTCCATTTTTAATTTTAATCTTCCTTTTCTTTTCATATTGCATTTTAATTGATATTTGTCCGTTATCCTCTTCGAGATTTTGTATATTTTCAATAAAGTTTTGTTTAAAATAAAAAAAGGTTGGCACGAACCACTTTCTGGTATTCAGTTACATTTTTGTCGCCCAAGTCGGCCTTTGTTCAGCTTAAAAGTGTAACACGGCACTTGTTCTGTGCTCGGCGGCTTGCGTGACCGATGTTTGTGTTGTCTCTCTGCAGAGTTCAGCGTGCCACTGACCGATGTTTGTGTTGTCTCTCTGCAGAGTTCAGCGTGCCGCTGACCGATGTTTGTGTTGTCTCTCTGCAGAGTTCAGCGTGCCGCTGACCGATGTTTGTGTTGTCTTTCTGCAGAGTTCAGCGTGCCGCTGACCGATGTTTGTGTTGTCTCTCTGCAGAGTTCAGCGTGCCGCTGACCGATGTTTGTGTTGTCTCTCTGCAGAGTTCAGCGTGCCGCTGTCCTCGCTGGCCCTGCTGGTCCCGCCGCTCCGGCTCATGTCGGCCGTGATGTGGGAGGTGGTGCGGCAGCGCAACATCAAGCACTACGGGAAGCTGGAGGAGTTCGTGTCCATGGTAACGGATGCAGTTCCTGAACTGATGAGTAAAAGAGAAGGGAGACTGCTCTCTCTGGGCCTGAGAGCAAGGGTAAATACATGACATGTGTGGATATGTGTTCTAAAGATCAACCCTCATGCTTCCTTCAGGCTGTACTCTTTTATTTAAATCCTTTTTCTTTTTTGTTTGAATTGAATTGAAATTTTATTTCGAAACATGAAACAGTAGTGAATACAAAACAATAATAATCAATAATAAATACATGTAAATAAGAAAACAAAATGAATAAAAACATGCATCCATCATAATTAACATGCTCGAAAAGGAGTAGGAAGAAGTAAAAACATATTAAATCCTAAACTCTATTTGATTATAATCAAAATTAATTTAATTTCTATACAAAAAAAAAAAGATATCTACATATATGACACACACACACACACACACACACACACACACACACACACACACACACACACACACACACACACACACACACACACACACACACACACACAAACATATACACATACATATACAGGACTGTCTCAGAAAATTAGAATATTGTGATAAAGTTCTTTATCACAATATTGAAATATTGCAATCAGCAATATTAAAATAATAAAAGGCTTGCAATATGTCAGTTGATTTGTAATAAATCCAGAATGTATGACATTTTTGTTTTTGTAATTGCATTACAGAAAATCACAATATTCTAATTTTCTGAGACAGTCCTGTATGTATGTGTGTCTTTTTTTTTTCTTTTTACTTTTCTTAAATCCAATATCAGTTACTCTTACAGGTCTATTATACACTACTGATACTTTTTACACCCTCAAGCCAAACATGTATCAAAACTACTAATGAGATGAAATTACTGTCATTGCTCATCTTTTAATTTAAACTGCCAGTTAAAAGAGTTAAGACCCTGAAAATTATGAAACGATTTGTAATGTTGTGCAAAGCGGAAGTAGTTTAAGAGATTTATGCAGAGAAGAAAAACAGAAGAAAAATACTTATGATTATGAAATATGATTATTTTATTGCAGAGTTTAATATATTTTGTTTGGGGGTTTTTTGGCTTAAAGGTCCCCACAAGATGTGATTATTTTAAACCTGAAATTGCATATAGTACTAATACAATGAAATGAATGTTTCTGCTTCTACCTGACTTTTCTGAGACTCTAATCACCAGCAATGCCCTTCCCACCCGCCACTATTCATTATAGAAATATTTTCTTTTGTCGTATCCCCCACCTCATCAAAAACAGTATTAAAACTAGAATTTAAAGGATCAAGATTCAATTATTGAATATTAGATTAATATATATATATAATGATTTTTATAGCATTTTTTTTCCCTATACAGGACTGTCTCAGAAAATTAGAATATTGTGATAAAGTCTTTTATTTTCTGTAATGCAAAAATGTCATACATTCTGGATTCATTACAAATCAACTGAAATATTGTAAGCCTTTTATTATTTTAATATTGCTGATCATGGCTTACAGCTTAAGAAAACTCAAATATCCTATCTCAAAAAATTTGAATATTCTGGGAATCTTAATCTTAAACTGTAAGCCAAAATTAGCAATATTAAAATAATAAAAGGCTTGCAATATCTCAGTTGATTTGTAATGAATCCAGAATGTATGACATTTTGTTTTTTTAATTGCGTTACAGAAAATAAAGAACTTTATCACAATATTCTAATTTTCTGAGACAGTCGTGTATGTGCATTTTTAGCTTGAGAGGGTCATAAATCAGAGCGATGCACAATAAATGAAACATCAAATGAACAAATGCTTTTCCTCCCAGACAACTCTGGAGCTGCTGCGCTCTGAGCATCCTGAAGATCTGAAGGCAGTCGAGACTCATCTCAACAGAATCCGATCTTCATGCATCGAGGAGGTGAATGCTGCTGTTATCTCTCTGATGATCAATTAATTCTGATAAAAATATGTCAGTATATTAACAAATGTATCCTTTTTTTTTACGTCTTATGTCTGCTCGATTAGGTAATGATTTACTCAGCAGATGAATATGTGATGATAATAATGATGAGTTACTGGTATAAACTGGTATTTGAAAACATTCCAACTTAAAGTAATGTGACTGGCATCTTGTGTTGTAACCAGACCAATGATCCTGTGATTGAAGCTCCGGAGGCGAACTTCATGAAGCTGGTGCAAGGCCTCATCGAAGACACTGATGGCAGGGAGCACTTTCTCAAGGTAACAATGAGTGCATTTACATGGGAAGTTTAATTCCTCTTTAATTCAGAATTAAAATTAAATCAGATTAAAAATGAGTAAAAATGACCATGTAAACACCTAATTCTGAATTAAAATGGCCATTCCGAAATAAACTTAATTCTGAACTACAGGACTGTCTCAGAAAATTAGAAAGTGCTTGAAAAGTGCTTGAATTTGACCTTGAAAAATGTGTAGGAACCCTGAGTTATGTTTCATCTGACTGATTTTATATCTGATTGTAATAACTAAACTATACAGGACTGTCTCAGAAAATTTGAATATTGTGATAAAGTTCTTTATTTTCTGTAATGCAATTTAAAAAAACAAAAATGTCATACATTCTGGATTCATTACAAATCAACTGAGATATTGCAAGCCTTTTATTATTTCAATATTGCTGATTATGGTTTACAGTTTAAGATTAAGATTCCCAGAATATTCAAATTTTTTGAGATAGGATATTTGAGTTTTCTTAAACTGTAAGTCATGATCAGCAATATTAAAATAATAAAAGGCTTACAATATTTCAGGTGATTTGTAATGAATCCAGAATGTATGACATTTTTGTTTTTGTAATTGCATTACAGAAAATTTTAATTAGTTAGTTAATATTTATTTCGGTCAATCACAAACAAAAATCAACAAACAAGATAACACAGGTTTTTCCCTGGTCAACATTGTGATTATTTGACCGAAAAGGCCTGGGCTTGAAGCATAAAGCTTATCTTGCCCACCTTTTAACTGAATATAGTATACAAAAAAACAAATGAAGTATCATAAGTCTACACAAAATAATAATAATAATAACAATAACAATAATGATGATGATAATAATAATAGTAATAATGATAATAATAGCAATAATATGATAATAATGATAGCTCTGAAAACAGAAAATGAAAAGATGCTAAGGAAACCGGCAAAACCAATTTAAGTTGTCATTTTAAAAATCACAATATTCTAATTTTCTAAGACAGTCCTGTAAGTGGCTGGTTTATTCTGATTTTAAATCTGAAAAGAATAATTCCGCGATCATGTAAACATTCATTCCTCTTTAAATTAATTCCGGTGTTTCTTTCTGCTCGTTCCCTCCCCCGTCTGTCTCCATGACCTTATATTCCTGCTGGGCTGGTTTTCCAAACAAAGTTTCAAGATGCAGCAGCAGTAAACGCTGGTCAAGAGCAGAGACCATTTATTTAAGAAATAGCTTGGAGGACTGGAAATAATTAAAAGAACAGATTTTCAAAGTTACTAAGTTAGTTTTTCTTCCGGTAGTTTAACTTCCGGTCCCCCCCCTATCCAATCAGAACCTTCCCAACCCCCAGACCTGGAGAGGAATTGGAGAAAGACCATCAAACTTGTTTTCCATGGAAACCTCAATTCAGAATTACTATTTCCATGTAAACTCAAAGGAAAATAGTTTTATTTATGAATTATTTAATTCTGAATAATTAATTCCGAATTAAAAACCCTCATGTAACTGTGGCCATTATACTTGTACTGGGTTTTTCTTCAGTCGGTGAAAGCGTTGGGAGAAATGTCAAATGTCCATACCAGTGTGTAAAATCCCCTTGTTTCATCCAACAGAATGTGTTTCCAGTAGAATATGGCCCCGACTTTGACACGGCGCTGGAGACGTTGGTTTGTGAATTCTTTACAAGACTGGAAGAGCTCCTTCCCATCCCGGACTTCAAGCAGGTGACTAGTGGATCTAAAGAGGGTGAGTGGGGCTCCCTTCAGCTGCAGCTTCAGCATTCCTCTTGTGTTGCGGTGCAGACGGCGTCGTGGATCAGCGCCGCCCCGGCCGTCCTGGAGGAGTACATGCAGTGTGTCTCAAATGGGGAGGACCTTAAATTTCTTCTCCAGAGCAAACAGTGCCACGGAAAACTTGCAAAGAGCACCACTGGTATGTTTTCATACACTTCATACTAGGGGTGTAACGATACATAATCTCACGATACGGTACGATACACCATATTGAGGTCACGATAACGATACGATATTATAGCAGTATTTTTTTAACAACCTTGAATTAGGAACATATGACTGGAAAAAAGTGTCTTTTATTTGAAAGACATAAAATACAAAACAATGCTGTACGTTTGTCCTATTGTTACAGTTTGTAATGCTTTATAACTGTTTAAGTTTTAAAGAGAAAGCCAGGCCAACCATTTTCCACAAACTGAACTAAAAGTAAATGTCAGGTTTGCATTATGCATCTTCAGTTTCATACAAGTACAAATATTTTGCCACAAACTGAATAGTTTCTCTCATGTATGATTTTACTTTTTTCTTTTCCAGAAATTTAACAACTAAAATTAAATAACTAAATAAAAGTAAATAAATAAACTATGAAAAGTCCCAAACTCCAAATGCAGCATGACTGTTATTGATCTTCTGTCAGAGCTCAGAGCTTCACCTGCTCCAGCCTGAGGCCGTAAGGTGAACCCCGTTATTGTTTCATCCTCACACCGTCGGGGACGACACAATCTTTACATCATAAAAAACATTGATTCATGCTCACCTTAGAAGTCAAAACCCTGCTCGAGTCCCGTGATCGGGACACAAAACGGTACTAGTTTCTTCTGAGCGGAGGAAGATTTTGGTCCGGGGTCGAGGTCGTCACGTGATCCCGCTGCACCAATAGGATGTTAATAGTAAACACAATATATTCATATTAATAACCCAATATTGTGCTACAGTTTGTCACCTCCACAACACGTATCGTGACGTTTTTGTATCGCGAAATTTCGTGGCACGATATATTGTTACACCCCTACTTCATACATACAGTCTGTTTCTCCAAAATGTGAGGCACTAACAATTTCCTTCCCTCGATTTCCCAGCAGCACCGTTTCAATCGGACGACCTTCTGATTCCATCTCTGTCTCTCCCTCCTTCCCTGGAGGTGGCGATTGCGTCCCACCCCAGTGCTTGTGACGACGAAAACAACGACGTCCCCCAGATCGTGATGTTTGACGAAGAGCTTTCCACAAACCCTTCCACCTCCACGGACTTCCCAGAATCACCGAAAAGGGCCGACATGTCCTCGTCCCCGAGCAGGAAGCAGCAGTTGGGGCTCCACAAGTGCCCCGAGTGTGGCAAATGTTTCAAGCATCACTCCGTCCTCATCGAGCACAGGAGAGTCCACAGCGGCCTGCTGCCCTACAGCTGCTCGGAGTGCGGGAGGGCCTTCAGGACGGCCACCCTGCTGGCCGGCCACCGGCTCCGCAAGTGTAAAAACGCTGCGTACCTTTGCATTAAATGCGGGAACAGTTTTCCGACCTCGCTGGACAAATTCCGACACCACTGCCCAAAACGCGCGCCCAACTACGACTGTGGGCAGTGCGGAAAGAGCTTTCCCAAGTCCAGCGGCCTGAAGGAACACCTGCTGACTCATGCTCAGAGCCGCCTGTTCAAGTGCAGCCACTGCGGCGTTGGGTTTTCGGGAATCGGGGACCTGAAGTATCATCAGCAGGTGGACCACGACAAGCCCTATCAGTGCAAGCAGTGTGGAAAGAGTTTCATCTCTTCCAAGAGTCTGGCCAAGCATCAACAACGGCACGAAGAAGGTGGTGACATGGAGACGGCTAAGTTAATGAGTGGAGGTAAACTTAGGAAAAGTGTCTCCAGCCACCGGACTGCTGCGTGCCTGTCTTCCAGGAAGACCTCCATCAAAGCCATCTACCCCCGAGGTAGAGTCACGCACAACTGTCCACTGTGTGGACGGAGCTTTAAGTATCGCTTCGAGTTCCTGGAACACCAGAGGTTCCACACGGCGGTGAAACCGTACAAGTGCTCTCAGTGCGGGAAGGCCTTCCGCACGGAGGCGCACCTGTCCGGGCACAGGAAGAGGAAGTGTAAAAACGCTGCTCACGTCTGCACCAAGTGTGGTTGTCAATTCAGATCCCTGCACGAGCGGGTCCGGCACCAGTGCGTGCAGCTGCTGACCAAGTACGAGTGTTCTCACTGCGGGAAGACCTTCAAGATGGCCCACCTGCTCCGGAACCACCAGATGAGCGAGCACCAGCTCCCGTACAGCCCCAACCACCGCTTCCGCTGCCGCTACTGCGACGAAACCTTCCCCGGCATCAGCGAGCTCAAGTACCACCAGAGAGTTGACCACGAGAAACCCTATCAGTGTCAGGAGTGCGGGAAGTGCTTCCTGTCTGAGAAATGCCTGGCCAACCACGAGCTGCGCCACAACGACGAGCGGCCCGAGAGCTGCATGGTGTGCGGCCGCGGCTTCAGAAACCGCTACGACCTGAAGCAGCACATGCGCACTCACACGGGGGAGCGGCCGTACCAGTGCACGCACTGCTCGCAGTGCTTCTCCACGGCCGGGGGGCTGAGGAGCCACACCCGGGTCCACACGGGCGAGAAGCCGCACGTCTGCCCCGACTGCGGGAAGGCCTTCTCTCAGATGGGCGCCATGCGCACGCACCGGCTCACCCACACCGGGGAGAGGCCCTTCAAGTGCAGCGTGTGCGGCAAGGGCTTCACCATGGCCCACAAGGTGACGGTGCACATGCGCGTGCACACGGGCGAGCGGCCGTACGTGTGCTCGCAGTGCGGGAAGGCCTTCTCCGACGGCAGCGTGCTGAAGCAGCACATGCTGAACCACTCGGGGGTGAGGCCCTACCACTGCCAGATCTGCCCCAAGACCTACACCTGCCTCAACCACCTGAGGAGGCACCTGAAGAGCCACGCCAGCATGACCTGACCGGGGCACACGCCCCTCACCATAGACATATAAACATATCCGCCCCATGGAGTTGCTGCGATACGTCAACGTCGCCGCCATATTGGATGTGGCAAGACTGCGCTGTAAACTAATACAAGTAAATGGACTTATGAAAATAAGTCCATTTGGACTTAAATGGACTTATGAAAATAAGTCCATTTAGCGCCTTTCTACAAAGAAATGTACGTTTTACGTCTCATTTATTCATTCACACACGCACTAATATACTTGGGAAACAGTTAGGCACCAAATATAATATATTTAATTTTCTCAGATGGCAAAAATAAGAACTTTATTGATCCCACATAGGAGTAATTCATGTTATATCAGCTATAGAGAACAAGGTAGTGCCGAAAAACAATAAATACCCCTCACAAAAATAAGAAAAATAGAGAAACATATTTTCTCATCAACAAAACAAATTTAAAAATTTTCAAATAACAAAATAACATATTGGAACCATTTCAGACAATAAAATAACTGAAAAAAATCTGAAAATTTTTATTTTGTTACTTGAAAATTTTTAAATATGTTTATGTAAAATATGTTTTGTTGATGAGAAAATATGTTTCTCTATTTTTCTTATTTTTGTGAGGGGGATATATATTGTTTTTCGGCACTACCTTGTTCTCTATAGCTGATATAACATGAATTACTCCTATGTGGGATCAATAAAGTTCTTATTTTTGCCGTCTGAGAAAATTAAATATTTTAAATTTGGTGCCTAACTGTTTCCCAAGTATATTAGTGCGTGTTTGAATGAATAAATGAGACGTAAAACGTACATTTCTTTGTAGAAAGGCACTTTATGAAAATAAGTCCATTTACTTGTATTAGTTTACAGCGCAGTCTTGAACATCCAATATGGCGGCGACGTTGACGTATCGCAGCAGCTCCATGCGGCGGATACGTTTATATGTCTATGCCCGTCACACCCAACACTGAAGTACACTCACATTGCACTTGCTAGAAAGAAGGGTACTAAAACGTCAGCGGACCAACGTAACCTGTAATATAGAGTCACGCTTTTGAGAGTGAGGTGACACGACTGTTTGTCTGCGACGACTAGCACAAGACGACGCTCTCGTGCTTCATTCCTTATCACTTCTTATCAGTTCTCCAGTGTTCTGTTTTTCTGTCCCTTTGTTTGTGATGTCTGGTTAATATTGGACTGGACTTTACCGAGCTCCCCAAGAGTCCCAGCGGGGGGCGCTGTCCTGAGCTCCGCCCTCACGTCCTCTGCAGGCGGGCCGTGGCCCCCGGGGGCCACAATCAGCGGAGCTGGGTGGAGCTTCACACCATCTCTGCTGCTGTGGAATCCAAGGATCATTTTCTGAAGAAAAAGTCTTGATCATCACGCCTCTTGATGTAGATTAAGGAAGATGCAAAACTTGGGAGCAGCACAAATGAACCTTTTTCTGTAGACGTGGCTGAGCTGCTGTATGAGTGCTAGGTGTGTTACTGAAGAACGTTTGTTTTTAATTAGTTTTTGTTTGAAAGGCCTTCAAAGACAGAAGCGTGAAAGTGAGCTTCTTTGTAAATACGTCGACTGAATTTGTTTCTGTAGGCCTTTTTACATCTCCCATAGTGTGCATGGTTTGAGTTTCACATTAAATGACCTTTGTTAACCTCCAGCGTGTTGTCAGCTCCGTGTTGGTGGGTGGGGGGGAGGTGGTCGCTAGAGGGCAGCAGAGAACCGTACCGGTGGGTGGAGGGGCCCCCGGGGGCCCCTGGTGACCCGGTCAGGAGGGGGTGGCTAGAGGGCAGCAGATAATAATAATAATAATAATAATAATACATTTTATTTGTTAAGCACTTTTCATAAAATAATCTCAAAGTGCTACAGAAACCAATAAACAAAATAAACAAAAAGGAATAAAATCAAGGCACATAAGAAACCAGAAGTAAAAGCATACAGGACTGTCTCAGAAAATTAGAATATTGTGATAAAGTTCTTTATTTTCTGTAATGCAATTACAAAAACAAAATACATCCATTCTGGATTCATTACAAATCAACTGGAATATTGCAAGCCTTTTATTATTTTAATATTGCTGATTATGGTTTACAGTTTAAGATTAAGATTCCCAGAATATTCAAATTTTTTGAGATAGGATATTTGAGTTTTCTTGTAAACCATGATCAGCAATATTAAAATAATAAAAGGCTTACAATATTTCAGTTGATTTGTAATGAATCCAGAATGTATGACATTTTTGTTTTTGTAATTGCATTACAGAAAATCCCAATATTGTAATTTTCTGAGACAGTCCTGTAAAAGCACAGAGACGATAAAGACATCTCTGAAAGACCAGGGAAAGCCTTCCTGAACAAACAGGGTTTCAGACCCTTTTTAAAAGTGTCCCCAGACTGCGGTCAACGTAGCTGTTCAGGGGCCTCATGTACTAAGAGTGCGTGTTTTTCAACGTGAAACCGTGCGTGGAATTTACACGAACGCAAAAATTCATATGTACAAAACTGTGCGTTCGCCCAAATCCACGCAGGTTTCTCTGAACATCCCAATCAGCGTGGATTTGAGCGTCGACACTCCACCCTGTCTCCTCCCTCAAATATGTTTGAATATGATAATGAAGATAATTATCCATTAAAAACCGCTCATCCTAACAAGAAATGTGCAACAGGTGAAACAAATTAAAAAGAACATCGTCTGTGAGCTGGAATAAATAATTTATTTGGGGCATTCCTTCCGAACTCAGCTGGATTGCATTATGGGTAATGCAGTTCTTTGCTTTGTGTTGCGTTCTGTGAAGAGTTGTGGTTTATTATGATCGTACGGGTTTGTTAATGTTTATGGGCAGCGTTAGTGCATCATTACACCCTGCTTTTCCTGTTTGTATTTTAAGAACGGACACCAGAACTTAAGTTGGTGGATGAAAAACGGCTCCTCATTCCGCTTTATTGTCACGCGTATTATATACTGACGGATTAAAACCAATGCACACGTTTATTGAGTCTTACACATTATGGATGTCCGCGATCACCTCTCTCATAAGTAACAATGTTAACAATATACATTTATATTTAAAACATGAAGCATCACGATCTGATTCCTCCGCAGCAGAAATAAAGACAATTTGTGTCGACGGGATTATCGAAGTTCCCACCTCCCCTAAACATTCAATAAAAACTTTATTCATCATTGCTGAATCACATCAGTTCATACCAACCAACCTTTCCGTGACATATTAGTTTTATTTTAAAAGACAACTTTACAGAACCGGTTCTTCGCTGCAAAATGTATTTTAATGTTTTTCTGTCCAGACACAGTTATGGGATGTTTTAGGATCTGGATTTTATCTCCAGTAGTCGTCTCATACGGTCGTCATGGTGACAGAGATGTCCGACCTGTAGCAGCTCCAGCTGATGGTCCAGTCTTAGTCCTGGACCAGCAGGTCCAGACTAAACCAGCTGATGGTCCAGTCTTAGTCCTGGAGCTGTGGGGCTGATGGAGGAAGTTGGTCTTTTGTGAGCGGAGGTTCCGGGTGGATGAGTGAGGGGTCAGCAGGTCTTTAGGTGGATGAGTGAGGGGTCAGGTCTTTAGGTGGATGAGTGAGGGGTCAGCAGGTCTTTAGGTGGATGAGTGAGGGGTCAGGTCTTTAGGAGGATGAGTGAGGGGTCAGCAGGTCTTTAGGAGGATGAGTGAGGGGTCAGCAGGTCTTTAGGAGGATGAGTGAGGGGTCAGCAGGTCTTTAGGTGGATGAGTGAGGGGTCAGCAGGTCTTTAGGTGGATGAGTGAGGGGTCAGCAGGTCTTTAGGTGGATGAGTGAGGGGTCAGCAGGTCTTTAGGAGGATGAGTGAGGGGTCAGCAGGTCTTTAGGTGGATGAGTGAGGGGTCAGCAGGTCTTTAGGAGGATGAGTGAGGGGTCAGCAGGTCTTTAGGAGGATGAGTGAGGGGTCAGCAGGTCTTTAGGAGGATGAGTGAGGGGTCAGCAGGTCTTTAGGAGGATGAGTGAGGGGTCAGGTCTTTAGGAGGATGAGTGAGGGGTCAGGTCTTTAGGTGGATGAGTGAGGGGTCAGGTCTTTAGGAGGATGAGTGAGGGGTCAGGTCTTTAGGAGGATGAGTGAGGGGTCAGCAGGTCTTTAGGAGGATGAGTGAGGGGTCAGGTCTTTAGGAGGATGAGTGAGGGGTCAGCAGGTCTTTAGGAGGATGAGTGAGGGGTCAGGTCTTTAGGAGGATGAGTGAGGGGTCAGCAGGTCTTTAGGAGGATGAGTGAGGGGTCAGCAGGTCTTTAGGAGGATGAGTGAGGGGTCAGCAGGTCTTTAGGTGGATGAGTGAGGGGTCAGCAGGTCTTTAGGTGGATGAGTGAGGGGTCAGCAGGTCTTTAGGAGGATGAGTGAGGGGTCAGGTCTTTAGGTGGATGAGTGAGGGGTCAGCAGGTCTTTAGGAGGATGAGTGAGGGGTCAGCAGGTCTTTAGGTGGATGAGTGAGGGGTCAGCAGGTCTTTAGGAGGATGAGTGAGGGGTCAGCAGGTCTTTAGGAGGATGAGTGAGGGGTCAGCAGGTCTTTAGGAGGATGAGTGAGGGGTCAGCAGGTCTTTAGGAGGATGAGTGAGGGGTCAGGTCTTTAGGAGGATGAGTGAGGGGTCAGGTCTTTAGGAGGATGAGTGAGGGGTCAGGTCTTTAGGTGGATGAGTGAGGGGTCAGGTCTTTAGGAGGATGAGTGAGGGGTCAGGTCTTTAGGAGGATGAGTGAGGGGTCAGCAGGTCTTTAGGAGGATGAGTGAGGGGTCAGGTCTTTAGGAGGATGAGTGAGGGGTCAGCAGGTCTTTAGGAGGATGAGTGAGGGGTCAGGTCTTTAGGAGGATGAGTGAGGGGTCAGGTCTTTAGGTGGATGAGTGAGGGGTCAGGTCTTTAGGAGGATGAGTGAGGGGTCAGGTCTTTAGGAGGATGAGTGAGGGGTCAGGTCTTTAGGAGGATGAGTGAGGGGTCAGGTCTTTAGGAGGATGAGTGAGGGGTCAGCAGGTCTTTAGGAGGATGAGTGAGGGGTCAGGTCTTTAGGAGGATGAGTGAGGGGTCAGGTCTTTAGGAGGATGAGTGAGGGGTCAGGTCTTTAGGAGGATGAGTGAGGGGTCAGGTCTTTAGGAGGATGAGTGAGGGGTCAGCAGGTCTTTAGGTGGATGAGTGAGGGGTCAGCAGGTCTTTAGGAGGATGAGTGAGGGGTCAGCAGGTCTTTAGGAGGATGAGTGAGGGGTCAGGTCTTTAGGAGGATGAGTGAGGGGTCAGCAGGTCTTTAGGAGGATGAGTGAGGGGTCAGCAGGTCTTTAGGAGGATGAGTGAGGGGTCAGGTCTTTAGGAGGATGAGTGAGGGGTCAGGTCTTTAGGAGGATGAGTGAGGGGTCAGGTCTTTAGGTGGATGAGTGAGGGGTCAGGTCTTTAGGAGGATGAGTGAGGGGTCAGGTCTTTAGGAGGATGAGTGAGGGGTCAGGTCTTTAGGAGGATGAGTGAGGGGTCAGGTCTTTAGGAGGATGAGTGAGGGGTCAGCAGGTCTTTAGGAGGATGAGTGAGGGGTCAGGTCTTTAGGAGGATGAGTGAGGGGTCAGGTCTTTAGGAGGATGAGTGAGGGGTCAGCAGGTCTTTAGGAGGATGAGTGAGGGGTCAGGTCTTTAGGAGGATGAGTGAGGGGTCAGCAGGTCTTTAGGAGGATGAGTGAGGGGTCAGCAGGTCTTTAGGAGGATGAGTGAGGGGTCAGGTCTTTAGGAGGATGAGTGAGGGGTCAGCAGGTCTTTAGGAGGATGAGTGAGGGGTCAGGTCTTTAGGAGGATGAGTGAGGGGTCAGCAGGTCTTTAGGAGGATGAGTGAGGGGTCAGGTCTTTAGGAGGATGAGTGAGGGGTCAGGTCTTTAGGAGGATGAGTGAGGGGTCAGGTCTTTAGGGGGATGAGTGAGGGGTCAGGTCTTTAGGAGGATGAGTGAGGGGTCAGCAGGTCTTTAGGAGGATGAGTGAGGGGTCAGGTCTTTAGGAGGATGAGTGAGGGGTCAGCAGGTCTTTAGGAGGATGAGTGAGGGGTCAGGTCTTTAGGAGGATGAGTGAGGGGTCAGCAGGTCTTTAGGAGGATGAGTGAGGGGTCAGGTCTTTAGGAGGATGAGTGAGGGGTCAGCAGGTCTTTAGGTGGATGAGTGAGGGGTCAGCAGGTCTTTAGGAGGATGAGTGAGGGGTCAGGTCTTTAGGTGGATGAGTGAGGGGTCAGCAGGTCTTTAGGAGGATGAGTGAGGGGTCAGCAGGTCTTTAGGAGGATGAGTGAGGGGTCAGGTCTTTAGGAGGATGAGTGAGGGGTCAGCAGGTCTTTAGGAGGATGAGTGAGGGGTCAGCAGGTCTTTAGGAGGATGAGTGAGGGGTCAGGTCTTTAGGAGGATGAGTGAGGGGTCAGCAGGTCTTTAGGAGGATGAGTGAGGGGTCAGGTCTTTAGGTGGATGAGTGAGGGGTCAGCAGGTCTTTAGGAGGATGAGTGAGGGGTCAGGTCTTTAGGAGGATGAGTGAGGGGTCAGCAGGTCTTTAGGAGGATGAGTGAGGGGTCAGGTCTTTAGGAGGATGAGTGAGGGGTCAGGTCTTTAGGAGGATGAGTGAGGGGTCAGCAGGTCTTTAGGAGGATGAGTGAGGGGTCAGGTCTTTAGGTGGATGAGTGAGGGGTCAGCAGGTCTTTAGGTGGATGAGTGAGGGGTCAGCAGGTCTTTAGGTGGATGAGTGAGGGGTCAGGTCTTTAGGAGGATGAGTGAGGGGTCAGCAGGTCTTTAGGAGGATGAGTGAGGGGTCAGGTCTTTAGGAGGATGAGTGAGGGGTCAGCAGGTCTTTAGGAGGATGAGTGAGGGGTCAGCAGGTCTTTAGGAGGATGAGTGAGGGGTCAGGTCTTTAGGAGGATGAGTGAGGGGTCAGGTCTTTAGGAGGATGAGTGAGGGGTCAGGTCTTTAGGAGGATGAGTGAGGGGTCAGCAGGTCTTTAGGAGGATGAGTGAGGGGTCAGCAGGTCTTTAGGAGGATGAGTGAGGGGTCAGGTCTTTAGGAGGATGAGTGAGGGGTCAGGTCTTTAGGAGGATGAGTGAGGGGTCAGCAGGTCTTTAGGAGGATGAGTGAGGGGTCAGCAGGTCTTTAGGTGGATGAGTGAGGGGTCAGGTCTTTAGGTGGATGAGTGAGGGGTCAGCAGGTCTTTAGGAGGATGAGTGAGGGGTCAGGTCTTTAGGAGGATGAGTGAGGGGTCAGCAGGTCTTTAGGAGGATGAGTGAGGGGTCAGGTCTTTAGGAGGATGAGTGAGGGGTCAGCAGGTCTTTAGGAGGATGAGTGAGGGGTCAGGTCTTTAGGTGGATGAGTGAGGGGTCAGCAGGTCTTTAGGTGGATGAGTGAGGGGTCAGCAGGTCTTTAGGTGGATGAGTGAGGGGTCAGCAGGTCTTTAGGTGGATGAGTGAGGGGTCAGCAGGTCTTTAGGAGGATGAGTGAGGGGTCAGCAGGTCTTTAGGAGGATGAGTGAGGGGTCAGGTCTTTAGGAGGATGAGTGAGGGGTCAGCAGGTCTTTAGGAGGATGAGTGAGGGGTCAGGTCTTTAGGTGGATGAGTGAGGGGTCAGGTCTTTAGGAGGATGAGTGAGGGGTCAGGTCTTTAGGAGGATGAGTGAGGGGTCAGCAGGTCTTTAGGAGGATGAGTGAGGGGTCAGCAGGTCTTTAGGTGGATGAGTGAGGGGTCAGCAGGTCTTTAGGAGGATGAGTGAGGGGTCAGCAGGTCTTTAGGAGGATGAGTGAGGGGTCAGCAGGTCTTTAGGAGGATGAGTGAGGGGTCAGCAGGTCTTTAGGAGGATGAGTGAGGGGTCAGGTCTTTAGGAGGATGAGTGAGGGGTCAGCAGGTCTTTAGGAGGATGAGTGAGGGGTCAGCAGGTCTTTAGGAGGATGAGTGAGGGGTCAGGTCTTTAGGAGGATGAGTGAGGGGTCAGGTCTTTAGGTGGATGAGTGAGGGGTCAGGTCTTTAGGAGGATGAGTGAGGGGTCAGCAGGTCTTTAGGAGGATGAGTGAGGGGTCAGCAGGTCTTTAGGAGGATGAGTGAGGGGTCAGCAGGTCTTTAGGAGGATGAGTGAGGGGTCAGCAGGTCTTTAGGAGGATGAGTGAGGGGTCAGGTCTTTAGGAGGATGAGTGAGGGGTCAGGTCTTTAGGAGGATGAGTGAGGGGTCAGCAGGTCTTTAGGAGGATGAGTGAGGGGTCAGCAGGTCTTTAGGTGGATGAGTGAGGGGTCAGGTCTTTAGGAGGATGAGTGAGGGGTCAGGTCTTTAGGAGGATGAGTGAGGGGTCAGGTCTTTAGGAGGATGAGTGAGGGGTCAGCAGGTCTTTAGGAGGATGAGTGAGGGGTCAGCAGGTCTTTAGGAGGATGAGTGAGGGGTCAGCAGGTCTTTAGGAGGATGAGTGAGGGGTCAGCAGGTCTTTAGGAGGATGAGTGAGGGGTCAGCAGGTCTTTAGGAGGATGAGTGAGGGGTCAGCAGGTCTTTAGGAGGATGAGTGAGGGGTCAGCAGGTCTTTAGGAGGATGAGTGAGGGGTCAGGTCTTTAGGTGGATGAGTGAGGGGTCAGGTCTTTAGGAGGATGAGTGAGGGGTCAGCAGGTCTTTAGGAGGATGAGTGAGGGGTCAGGTCTTTAGGAGGATGAGTGAGGGGTCAGGTCTTTAGGAGGATGAGTGAGGGGTCAGGTCTTTAGGAGGATGAGTGAGGGGTCAGGTCTTTAGGAGGATGAGTGAGGGGTCAGGTCTTTAGGAGGATGAGTGAGGGGTCAGGTCTTTAGGAGGATGAGTGAGGGGTCAGCAGGTCTTTAGGAGGATGAGTGAGGGGTCAGCAGGTCTTTAGGAGGATGAGTGAGGGGTCAGCAGGTCTTTAGGAGGATGAGTGAGGGGTCAGGTCTTTAGGTGGATGAGTGAGGGGTCAGGTCTTTAGGAGGATGAGTGAGGGGTCAGGTCTTTAGGAGGATGAGTGAGGGGTCAGCAGGTCTTTAGGTGGATGAGTGAGGGGTCAGGTCTTTAGGAGGATGAGTGAGGGGTCAGGTCTTTAGGAGGATGAGTGAGGGGTCAGCAGGTCTTTAGGAGGATGAGTGAGGGGTCAGGTCTTTAGGAGGATGAGTGAGGGGTCAGCAGGTCTTTAGGAGGATGAGTGAGGGGTCAGCAGGTCTTTAGGTGGATGAGTGAGGGGTCAGGTCTTTAGGAGGATGAGTGAGGGGTCAGCAGGTCTTTAGGAGGATGAGTGAGGGGTCAGCAGGTCTTTAGGTGGATGAGTGAGGGGTCAGGTCTTTAGGAGGATGAGTGAGGGGTCAGCAGGTCTTTAGGAGGATGAGTGAGGGGTCAGCAGGTCTTTAGGAGGATGAGTGAGGGGTCAGGTCTTTAGGAGGATGAGTGAGGGGTCAGGTCTTTAGGAGGATGAGTGAGGGGTCAGGTCTTTAGGAGGATGAGTGAGGGGTCAGGTCTTTAGGAGGATGAGTGAGGGGTCAGGTCTTTAGGTGGATGAGTGAGGGGTCAGCAGGTCTTTAGGAGGATGAGTGAGGGGTCAGGTCTTTAGGAGGATGAGTGAGGGGTCAGGTCTTTAGGAGGATGAGTGAGGGGTCAGGTCTTTAGGAGGATGAGTGAGGGGTCAGCAGGTCTTTAGGTGGATGAGTGAGGGGTCAGGTCTTTAGGAGGATGAGTGAGGGGTCAGCAGGTCTTTAGGAGGATGAGTGAGGGGTCAGGTCTTTAGGAGGATGAGTGAGGGCTCAGGTCTTTAGGAGGATGAGTGAGGGGTCAGCAGGTCTTTAGGAGGATGAGTGAGGGGTCAGCAGGTCTTTAGGAGGATGAGTGAGGGGTCAGCAGGTCTTTAGGAGGATGAGTGAGGGGTCAGGTCTTTAGGAGGATGAGTGAGGGGTCAGCAGGTCTTTAGGAGGATGAGTGAGGGGTCAGCAGGTCTTTAGGAGGATGAGTGAGGGGTCAGCAGGTCTTTAGGAGGATGAGTGAGGGGTCAGGTCTTTAGGAGGATGAGTGAGGGGTCAGCAGGTCTTTAGGAGGATGAGTGAGGGGTCAGGTCTTTAGGAGGATGAGTGAGGGGTCAGGTCTTTAGGAGGATGAGTGAGGGGTCAGCAGGTCTTTAGGAGGATGAGTGAGGGGTCAGCAGGTCTTTAGGAGGATGAGTGAGGGGTCAGGTCTTTAGGAGGATGAGTGAGGGGTCAGGTCTTTAGGAGGATGAGTGAGGGGTCAGGTCTTTAGGAGGATGAGTGAGGGGTCAGCAGGTCTTTAGGAGGATGAGTGAGGGGTCAGCAGGTCTTTAGGAGGATGAGTGAGGGGTCAGCAGGTCTTTAGGAGGATGAGTGAGGGGTCAGCAGGTCTTTAGGAGGATGAGTGAGGGGTCAGCAGGTCTTTAGGTGGATGAGTGAGGGGTCAGCAGGTCTTTAGGAGGATGAGTGAGGGGTCAGGTCTTTAGGAGGATGAGTGAGGGGTCAGGTCTTTAGGAGGATGAGTGAGGGGTCAGGTCTTTAGGAGGATGAGTGAGGGGTCAGGTCTTTAGGAGGATGAGTGAGGGGTCAGGTCTTTAGGAGGATGAGTGAGGGGTCAGCAGGTCTTTAGGTGGATGAGTGAGGGGTCAGGTCTTTAGGAGGATGAGTGAGGGGTCAGGTCTTTAGGAGGATGAGTGAGGGGTCAGGTCTTTAGGAGGATGAGTGAGGGGTCAGCAGGTCTTTAGGAGGATGAGTGAGGGGTCAGCAGGTCTTTAGGAGGATGAGTGAGGGGTCAGGTCTTTAGGAGGATGAGTGAGGGGTCAGCAGGTCTTTAGGAGGATGAGTGAGGGGTCAGCAGGTCTTTAGGAGGATGAGTGAGGGGTCAGCAGGTCTTTAGGAGGATGAGTGAGGGGTCAGCAGGTCTTTAGGAGGATGAGTGAGGGGTCAGGAGGTCTTTAGGAGGATGAGTGAGGGGTCAGGTCTTTAGGAGGATGAGTGAGGGGTCAGGTCTTTAGGAGGATGAGTGAGGGGTCAGCAGGTCTGAGGTATGGATGGTTATGGCTGTAGATGCAGAGTTGGTGATGAGGTCATTGCTGTAGAGTTTCAATAAGCTTACTTATAAAACACCCATACCTACTTTAATAACTGTTCTATACACTGATATAATACTCAATTATATGTATATATAAATATAGTCAAAATCAAGCAAATCAAGGCAAACAAAAGAAAAAAAAAACAAAGCTAACGCCCATCATTTAGTTGTGCTACTATGTATGTATGTATGTAATTATAATGAATAGTGTTACATTATCATTACTTTACTATAATACTACAATATAATAGAGAACAATAGACAGCAATGATATAACAATGTACTTGATTAACTATATAAGAGTACATATGATATATATATACTGGTTCATATATTTACCTCCAATTATATACATAAAATTACTATAAATCTATATATTGACATATCTACATATAACTATAAATCAATATATATTAATAGAGATACAGATACACAAATACTGTATGTATAATACAACTCAATATATCCATAAACATACCTACATTTAACATATCTATATACGTAATGTACATCTATATATCTACATATATTAATAAATGTACATATCTACATGTTAATTTGCGTCTGTATTTTGAGTGCGGGCAGCAAAGTTCTGAATGAATTGAAGTTACTGGAGGTGTTTGTTGGGGATACCGATGAGCAGGCTGTTACAGTAGTTGATATTGATGAGCAGGCTGTTACAGTAGTCCAGTACCGATGAGCAGGCTGTTACAGTAGTCGATACCGATGAGCAGGCTGTTACAGTAGTCCAGTACTGATGAGCAGGCTGTTACAGTAGTCGATACTGATGAGCAGGCTGTTACAGTAGTTGATACTGATGAGCAGGCTGTTACAGTAGTCCAGTACTGATGAGCAGGCTGTTACAGTAGTCGATACCGATGAGCAGGCTGTTACAGCAGTCCAGTACCAATGAGCAGGCTGTTACAGTAGTCGATACTGATGAGCAGGCTGTTACAGTAGTCCAGTACCGATGAGCAGGCTGTTACAGTAGTCGATACTGATGAGCAGGCTGTTACAGTAGTCCAGTACCAATGAGCAGGCTGTTACAGTAGTCGATACCGATGAGCAGGCTGTTACAGTAGTCGATACCGATGAGCAGGCTGTTACAGCAGTCGATACCGATGAGCAGGCTGTTACAGTAGTCCAGTACTGATGAGCAGGCTGTTACAGTAGTCGATACCGATGAGCAGGCTGTTACAGCAGTCGATACCGATGAGCAGGCTGTTACAGTAGTCCAGTGCAGATGAGCAGGCTGTTACAGTAGTCCAGTACTGATGAGCAGGCTGTTACAGTAGTCCAGTACTGATGAGCAGGCTGTTACAGTAGTCCAGTACCGATGAGCAGGCTGTTACAGTAGTCCAGCACCGATGAACAGGCTGTTACAGTAGTCCAGTACCGATGAGCAGGCTGTTACAGTAGTCGATACCGATGAGCAGGCTGTTACAGCAATCGATGCCGATGAGCAGGCTGTTACAGTAGTCCAGTACCGATGAGCAGGCTGTTACAGTAGTCCAGTACTGATGAGCAGGCTGTTACAGTAGTCGATACTGATGAGCAGGCTGTTACAGCAGTCGATACCGATGAGCAGGCTGTTACAGTAGTCCAGTACCGATGAGCAGGCTGTTACAGTAGTCCAGTACCGATGAGCAGGCTGTTACAGTAGTCCAGTACCGATGAGCAGGCTGTTACAGTAGTCCAGTACTGATGAGCAGGCTGTTACAGTAGTCCAGTACCGATGAGCAGGCTGTTACAGTAGTCGAGAACCAATGAGCAGGCTGTTACAGTACTCGAGCCTGGAGGACATTAGGGCGCGGATGAGTTTTTCTGCATCGGAGAAAGTGAGGAAGGCGCGGAGTTTAGATATGTTCTTTATATGGAAAAAGCAAGTTTTGTACAGATGTTTGATGTGGTTTACAAAGGTGAGTTGTGGGTCCAGCTTCACACCGAGGTTTGTAACAGAGGTAGAGAGGGGGATGTCTTGACTGGAGAAGGAGATGGTGGTTATGGGGGATGACTGGATGGCTTCGGTTTTGGAACCGTTCCGTTGAAGGAAGTTGTGACTCATCCACGCCCTAATCTCTTCCAGGCAGTTGGAGAGGGCTTGAGTAGGTGATGATGAGAGGACTGAGGTGGAACGTAGGTTGGGGTCAGTCCGGAGGTACAGCTGAGTGTCATCGGCATAGCAGTGGAAAGAGATGCCGTGTCGGCTGACACGACACGACCGTACCGGTAACCGTACCCCCAGTCCTGAGGGGGTCGCTAGAGGGCAGCAGACCACCGTACCGGTGGGATCCCACCAGTGTTGTGCAAGTTCCTACTTCTCATGAACTAGTTCAAAGTTCATTTCACATAGTTTAAAAATGAACAGCTCACATTCATAGTTCACCATTTTCACTTTAAACTAGTTCAAATTCAGTTCATTTCAATATTTTTAGGTGAGAAGTACAAATGAAACGCCCCCCTATCCTAAACTGTTCACTGTATTCAAATAATGTCCTAGTGGCTTTTCAACTTTACTCAGAGACTGTAAATCTCCAACAATGTAGTCCATTATCAGTTTGTCTCCCTGTTGCAGGTAAATCCTCCCCCTGAAGGAGCAGCAGTGACTGGGGTCGTTTGGGGCTGTTGGGTCTTCTTGCTCTTTCCTGATGACTTTGTTTCTCACACTGGACGGATGCTTTAACTCCACATGACGTTTCTAATGTGAAGTTGACGAGGCAGATACTCTGACTTGTTTTCTCAGCGCAGGTGGACATAATTTGCACAGAAAGATTAGATTTTTACCGTCGGACTCTTTGGGAGACAATGTGTATAATTCCCGTGGATAAACATAAGCGGATCATCATCTGGCGGCTCGCTGACGCTGCGTCTGCAACGTCTCTCTCTCCACTGGTGATGTAAAGATGCACCGGGCTCGGGCCACCGTTGCCATGGAGCTGGTGCCGTTGTTATGCTAGTGTGCACTGCATTGTGGGCAATGTAGTGAGATGTCTTTTAAATGTGCACGCCGCCCGCTGGTGAAATGAGAAGGATTATTCCGTAATAATTGGACCTAAACAGTGAAGCTGAAACTCACATAATCTGAACAGTTCAAGTTCCAGTTCCTGATCTGCAGAATGAACAAGTTCACCTTCTAGTTCTTTATTTGCAAATATGTTGCATTCAGTTCAACGTTCTCACAGAAATGAACGTTCAAATGAACGCTTTTATTTTAACGTGTTCATGCACAACACTGTATCCCACCGGGGGTCGCTAGAGGGCAGCAGCGAACCGTACGGTGGGATCCGGGGCCCCCGGTGGCCCCCGGTCGGGGGGATAATGCTCTAGACGGTGACGGCGCTGGGGACGGCTGCAGCAGAGCGTCCAGATGTAAATCATGCGGAAGTCCATCCCTTTCCTGTCATTAACTTTTCCTGACAACGCTTGGAATCTTAATGAACCTGTCATTTCCTGGCGTTTTTCCGGGCGTGTTGCTGATAAAGACAGCAGGTCTGATTGGGTTCCGGGTTTGGGATGGTACGAGGTTACAGGACCAACTCTATGTTACCATCAACCCTGGGAAAACACGGGTTTGGTAATGTTTGGACCTGTTTTACTCATCTGAACACGGGGGAAGGTTCAGGACCACCACCACTCTTCCATGGAAATAATCATCTCTGGTTCTGGTTCTGGTCCCATACGGCCCAGATCTCCAGGACCGTTTCCGAGGAGAGGGTTTGGATGGGGGGCCGCTGTTGAGACGTTTCCATCACGACTTAAGGAGTCCCACAGCTGCTGAAGTCCAGCAGATTTACTATGAGAGCTGGCTAATAAAGACGGATCACTACCAGATGTCCCCCCTTCTCTAGTACTGGTACCGCCCCCCCCAGCCCCCCTCCCCACACCCACCCCGGCTCGGTGATCTCAGTGGAAAGTGTGAGTCGGAGCCAGACCTTCCTTTGCAGTCCCACTAACTTTCCCCAGTGAACACCCCTCGCCCACACATGTCTGCCCCCTTCCTGCACTCCCCACAACTCTTTCCAGAGAGGCTTCCAAGAGCGTCACACCAGCAGCAGATGCAGCACTGGATTCAGCACTAGATGGAGCTCTGTCTCTTCCAGCACAGCCCTAAAGAGGGGGGTGATGCTCTTTCATGTTCAGATCACGGCCTGGTCCAGTTTAACCAGATGTATTCCGACTCCGCCCACTCCGTCTTCTTCAGAAACTGCGCTTTTTTTAACAGGAATGGAGCTCCAAATGCGTCCAAGATGTCCATCGTCTGCTTTTCATTAGCCGGGATGAAATGACTTCGGCGTGTTCGACTCAGTTTTCTGGGTCTGTGAGGTCAATCTCTCTCTGACATCTCACCGTGTATCTGGATGGCGATTAAAACAATATTTAAACAGTATTTTTATTAATTATTCACTTTCACAAGTAAAGAATGGATACGTAATATGATCCACAGAAATAACAGGCAAAACAGGCAAATAAAACATACCCTGGGTTACAGTAAAAATGTACAGTATGACCAGTCAAGAAAATCCCTGCAACATGATATTAGAGACATCAGGCTCTACATAGTTCAAGTAGGGCTCCCAAACGTTATAGAATTGGTCTGTTTTTGAATGTAATATACATGTAAGGTACTCTAATGGCACTGGATCAAACACCACTCTCTGCCTCAGCCTTTAGACCGAGCACTTTAAGGAAACGTGGATGCAGGATTGTGCGTAAAAGTTTGGCAGGTGTCGTGCCAAAAAGTGATTGCCTGCCGGAATCTGATTTCTCCCCTGAAAATGGGTCTTTTTACCTGCCAAAAATTGATTGAAGGCCAAATACAGTTAATGAAAGGTTGTTTCTACCTAAATCTGACTTGATCTCATTCTTGAGCTTCATAATATGAAAATCTGACGTTTTAGCGCTATCGCTCAACGGGCTGCTGTGCGCGCTCCCGCGGCCAGAAATCAGATTCTGGCACGCAATCACTTTTTGGCACGAGATTGGTGTCGTGCCAAAAAGTGATTGCCTTTTTTTTTGGCAGGTGAAAATGCCTATTTTGTGTTGTAATGGTCCTTTAAAAGAGTTAAAAGCAATCCTGTGAGCTCTAGTGTTTATATTATGAAGCTCAAGAATGAGATCAAATCATATTTAGGTAGAAACAACCTTTCATTAACTGTATTTGGCCTTCAATCAATTTTTGGCAGGTAAAAAAGATCAATTTTCAGGGGAGAAATCAGATTCTGGCAGGCAATCACTTTTTGGCACGACACCAGCCAAACTTTTACGCACAATCCTGCATCCACGTTTCCTTAACGTGCTCGGTCTAAAGGCTGGAAGAGAGTGGTGTTTGATCCAGTGCCATTAGAGTACCTAACATGTATATTGCATTCAAAAACAGACCAATTCTATAAATTTTGGGAGCCCTACTTGAACTTGAGAAATCAGATTCTGGCAGGCAATCACTTTTTGGCACGACCCCGGCGCGCTCTGCGACCAGCCTGACTCATCCCCCTGCTCGGAGAGATGTTTGTGAACTCCCCCCCACCCCCCCTCGCCGTGCGCTCTGGTGCTCCTCTGCGCGCTCCCCTCCTCCTCTGCGCGCTCTGGTCCTCCTTTGCGCACTCCCCTCCTCCTCTGCACGCTCTGGTCCTCCCCTCCTCTGCGCGCTCCCCTCCTCCTCTGCGCGCTCTGGTCCTCCCCTCCTCTGCGCGCTCCCCTCCTCCTCTGCGCGCTCTGGTCCTCCCCTCCTCTGCGCGCTCCCCTCCTCCTCTGCGCGCTCCGGGGCGACGCTTCTCCAAAAAGTTGGCCGAACCCGTGCAGCAGCAGCGGACCCAGACCCAGACGGCCGGGAGGTGCGTGGACTTTTCTGGGGACTAAAATAGTCGTTTAAAAGGTAGTTTGTTTAGAACTTGTCCTCCGTCAGAAGCATGGAGGCTCTCAGAGGTCTCCTTGCGCTGCTGTGCGTCTTTTTGTCTCAGGCGCAACCGCAGATCCCAAGACCCAGTTTTGCGGGTAAGTTTTTGCAGTAAATCTTTTTTTCACCATTGCAAACAGCTTATTGCTTGCTGTGTGTTGCACTAGTAAAGTGTTCATCCCTCGGGAGGGTTTACTGATGTCACGTTTCCTCCGAGCTGAGCGCTTTTCTGTCTTCAGGTCGCTTTAACATGAGCAGCAGAGATGCAGATGCTGGAAGTGCGATGGAAACAGATGCCCAGCTTCAATTCAATTCAATTTTATTTGTATAGCGTCTAATACAACAGATGTTGTCTCTAGACGTTTTCCAGAGACCAGAACATAAACCCCCGAGCAATTATTAGATAAACAATGGCAGGTAAAAACTCCCCTAGTGGGAGAAAAACCTTAAGCCAAACAGTGGCAAGAAAAACTCCCCTTTAGGAGGGAAGAAACCTGGACCAGGACCTGGATCATAAGGGGGGACCCTCCTGCCGAGGGCCAGACTGGGGGGTCAGGGACGTCAACAGCACAGCAGGCAGGTGGAAGCAGCAGCGGGATGACCAGAGGGGGGTAGGGGACTGCAGGCAGGTGGAAGCAGCAGTGGGATGACCCGAGGGGGGTAGGGGACTGCAGGCAGGTGGAAGCAGCAGTGGGATGACCAGTGGGGGACCGCAGGCAGGTGGAAGCAGCAGCGAAGGCCTTTTCTCGGTCCTGGCTGGCTCTGCAGCTTTAGAGAGTGAAGCAGACTTAGATGTGTGATAGTGCAGTCAGATCCAGCAGGGGGGGCTCAGCAAGGGCACGTGCCCCCCAGCAGTTATGGTCCAGGTCCAAACACCGGGGGGGGGGGGGGGGGGGGGTCCTGTCATAACCCACCTGCAGTAAACCTGACAACTCAGGAGGGTCAGCTCTGACACCCATATGACACTCCAGGAGTAGTCCAATTCATATGAAAACAGACACAACTTAGGTTTGAAAATAATAATTTGTATTGCAATGCTTCACACAATAAGTAAACAAAATCAAGGTAAACACAAGTCCTTTGGGTTTTTGGAAGTTTCTCTTCCTTAAAGAGTTCTTTTTTAAAGTCCTTTGTCCATTGAATCAAAGAACAATAGTCAAGTAATCTCCATTCAGTTCAACAAGGTTTGATCCACCACCAGTTGGAGGTTTAATTGAGTCCAAGGAAGCTCGCCATCAAGGATTGAAGAGGGATTCTTTGTCCAAACCCATTCAAAGGTTTCAACTAATAAAAACCACATGTGTTCACTGGATGATATTTGCTGATATTTGTTTCTTTTCCTTTTGGGAGCAGACTGTCCCGTTGACCTTTTCTTTGTCCTGGATACGTCTGAGAGCGTGGCCCTCCGGCAGAAACCCCCCAACTTTTACATCGACCAGATCAAAGAATTCACCAAACAATTCATAGATGAGCTGCAGGACATGTAAGACACACACACACACACACACACACACACACACACACACACACACACACACACACACACACACACACACACACACACACACACACACACACACGTAGTGACTAGGGGTGGGACGATACGGGTAACTCACAATTCAATACTGTGGCGATATGTGGCCCACGATAACGATAATATCACGATATCTACGATATTCGATATATTGTAAGAAATTTCATCAACGATATATCACGATATATGTGACTGAAAAAGAAAAAATACCCATAAAAAGGAAAACGTCTGTAGTTATGCATGTATTCAATGCCAAAACTTCCTACAATGTACAAAGAAAGTGCATTTGTATATGTCCTCACTGCCTGCTAGGCTTGTAAATGTAAACACTGTACAGCTGGACTAAGTAAAGTGCATGAACAATAGTGCGGTGACAACCACGTAATTCCATTATGTGTGTTGTTATAAAATTTCGATATTTGCCGTCAGTTTATCGATTATTTATTGCGACAGAGAGCGCAACAATACACATTTTTTTCCCCACCACTAGTAGTGAGACACTAATATTCAGATAATAGTTAATCTAGCATGTTATGGTACGTCAGTGATGAACATGCTAACATCACACCTAGGCCACGCCCACCAGTGTTGTCTTTGCTTTATCATGACATTATTACTTTTTTTTTTAACAGTATGTTTATTGTCGTTTTTTTTGTTTTTCAAACATACAACATTTACAGATACATTACATAGACACATACACTTAGCTTGCACCATTTTCAATTAAAATATAAATAATTATATTTAATTAACCAATCGTTAATCGAGGAAAAATAAAATAAATTAAATAAATAAATTAAACAAAAATAAATAAAAAGATGATATTTTCCACAATATTTACAAGTTACTTTCAGGTAAATCTTGCACTTTCATCTGTCATAATGTTCATATACGGTTCCCAGAGTCCTTTCGTTTCCCTTTAGCGATGTACGTTAGTCTTTCCAGTCCAATACAGCCAGAAAGCTTCTTATCCACATTCTCAATGTCGGAGCATCCGTACTTTTCTAACACAGTGCAACGGTTCTCCTGGCCTGAACAAGTCCAAAGTCCAGAACTGAATATTGCTTTGACATTTGTAAGAAGTTCTTTGGGTTTATTCCAAGCACACACAGTTTGGCATTTAGGGGGACTTCAGCATTAAACATCTCTGACAAACAATTTAGAACATCCTTCCAGAAGTTTTGGATCTTCACACATTCCCATAAACATTATTCCATTATTAATATGTGTCTGTCTCCGCCGTGTTTGCATTTTCATTGTGGTTTATATTTGGCCCTCGCGTGTTTTGTTCGCCAGGCGCCACAAGTGTGAACGGGTCCTGACCTGGAACTCAGGAGTGCTGCACTACAGTGACGAGGTCATCCTCGTGCAGGAGCTGAGTGACCTGCACGTCCAACGGCAAACCCTCAAGAACAACGTCGACGGCATCACCTACATTGGCAAGGGCACGTACACGGATTGCGCCATCAAGAGAGGCGTGGCAGAGCTCCTTATTGGGTAATAAGAATCATAATAATAATGCATGCAAGCATGCGTAACACCCGGGAGCGCTAGTTTCTGAGTGCACGTTTGTGTTTTGCCCCGTACAGCGGCTCCCACTACCATGAGAACAAGTACATAGTGGTGGTGACGGATGGCCATCCCATCACCGGCTACAAGGAGCCGTGTGGAGGCGTGCAGGAAGCCGCCAACGAAGCCAAGCAGCACGGGGTCAAAGTGTTTGCTGTGGCCATCTCCCCTGACCAGGAGGTAGGGGACCCTAACCCTAACCCCCCCACACGGACATGTTCATCCCTGGGGGAACACCAGGAACCAACCTCTAACCCTAACTCTAACCCTAACCCCCCCACACAGACATGTTCACCCCTGGGGGAACACCAGGAACCAACCTCTAACCCTAACTCTAACCCTAACCCCCCCACACAGACATGTTCACCCCTGGGGGAACACCAGGAACCAACCTCTAACCCTTACTCTAACCCTAACCCCCCCACACAGACATGTTCACCACTGGGGGAACACCAGGAACCAACCTCTAACCCTAACTCTAACCCTAACCCCCCCACACAGACATGTTCACCCCTGGGGGAACACCAGGAACCAACCTCTAACCCTAATCCAGTCTAGTGTCCAGACTGGTGTCCAGACTAGAGTCCAGACTAGTGTCCAGACTAATGTCCAGTCTAGTGTCCAGTCTAGAGTCCAGACTAGTGTCCAGTCTAGAGTCCAGTCTAGAGTCCAGTCTAGTGTCCAGACTAGTGTCCAGTCTAGAGTCCAGTCTAGAGTCCAGTCTAGTGTCCAGACTAGTGTCCAGACTAGTGTCCAGTCTAGTGTCCAGTCTAGTGTCCTACCTGGACAGGCTCTGGTCCCGGTCTGCTCTCCACAAGCTCATGGAGGTGCATCAAGGAACCGGTGGATAACTAGATGATATGACCAACTCTGGCACCGTATTCGTTAAAACCTTACATTTCTGCACCCTAATCTCAGAGAGATTTTTTTTCAGACAAAACTAATGTAAAGCATCAGTTTTGACTGTTTGTGCACTCTCCACTCCTTTTGATTGCAGCTGGTTTGAGGGGGTGGATTCAGGCTCCAGACTCCGCCCACCTCTTTTGAGGTGGATGTCGTAGCCATAGCTACCCCACTTGCAGGTAAACCACTGCAGCGGAGAGATGAAGAGATAAATATGCAGAAGATGGATAACTCCACTGTTGTGCCACAACGGTTGCAGTTATCAAGAGTTATTAATAATTTTATTCAACAATTATTAATAATTAATAAAGTAGACTATTTATCAAATTGAATCATCAAAATGATTTAATCCTAATCGGGGCACCACCTGAATATTATAACTTTTAACAGTAGAAATCAGTCTCAGAGATTAGGGATTATTCCACCGGAACAACAGTAAGGGCTGTTGTTTCTGGTGAATAAAGTTGAAGGCCATTACAGTTTACACTGGCTCTGTCAAACAGCCATTGTGACGAAATACGTGCAAACAACACAAACAACTTCTCTCATTAAAATCAATCAGAATTTATTTACATTCAGGTATCAAGCAGATGGTAAAAGCGATACCCAAATAAACTCTGATGGCAACTACATTAAAAACAGAAAATACTAACTACCAAGAAAAACAACAACAATAAAACGTTAACTGCATAAGGAGAATAAATCAAAACAATAAACACGTGATACAAAACTCCCGATCATCTGTGTCTCCAGGCAACTGGCTGCGCGTGGCCGACAAAACATTTAAAGATGGCGGCGCCCTGTGGTATTTAAAGATGGCGGCGCCCTCGCCACGCCATGTGCAATCAGACGGGATGACAAAACACGGCGTTTAAAACGTGAATAACTGGCGGAAAATGGCGACACAAAATAAACGAACAACAATAATGATGCCGGTAGTTGCCGGCGTTACACAGTTATATGCGAACAATAACTTCATTAAACACAAATTTAGCTCTGAACCGCTCTAGATTAAACTGATCGCCCAAACACAGCCTCACGTCTCCCTTGGCTCCGGGTCTGGGGCTGCGGGTTCTGTCGGGGGTTCCAGTCCGAGGCGGCCTCGTTTCTCTCTCTGTTTCAAACTCTGGAAAGAGAGGGGACAGTTGCTGCAGCGGCGCCTCATGCCGGCTCACTGCTGTCGGTCCACGGAGCCTGTACACGCTGCCTCGCTGCACACGGGGGCCGGTTCCGTCCGTTGGAATCGCGGCTCGTCCGTCTGTGTCGCCGGACTGTGGGGGAGCTTCAATTCAATTCAATTCAATTTTATTTATATAGCGTCTAATACAACAGATGTTGTCTCTAGACGCTTTCCAGAGACCCAGAACATAAACATGAACATAAACATAAACATAAACCCCCGAGCAATTATCACATAAACAATGGCAGGTAAAAACTCCCTTAGTGGGAGAAAAACCTTAAGCCAAACAGTGGCAAGGAAAAACTCCCCTTTAGGAGGGAAGAAACATAAGGGGGGACCCTCTAAGGGGGGGTGGGGGGGGCGGGAAGCTTCACTGGTCCAAGGCTGGAGCTCCTACGGCGGATTCTGGTCCACGCTGGCGATCGCCCTGGACGGCACGGTTCCTGGTGTAGGAGAGTGATCAAAAGAGGGGATTTAAAGGCAGAGAGAGTCAAGAATGCGCCGCACTCGGGTCAGGGCTTACGCTCGGCCGGTCAATCCGGTCCAAGCGGCTCTTCCCCCCCACAGCTCTCAGGAATAGTGGGAAGACGCGCCCAGGTGCGCTGGTCGGCAGGATAGGTCTGTCCTGGTCGCTGGGTTGGGCGAAAAGAGGATGAGGGCTGGGGGAGAACCGAGATTTGCGCTCAGCGGGCTGCGTGACGTCACCAGCGCCTGGCCAGTGATTGGACGTGCGCCCTTCAGGTGCCGCCCCCAAGGCACGTTGGTCTTTGTAGTTCTTCACAAAGCGGCCATTTTAAGAGGCATTTTAAAGCTGATTTCAGGCCGGGGTTGAGCCGGCTTTAAAGTCGAATTCACATATTCACCAAATGTTCATAAACATTCATAAGAGTTCACGTGATCACATGACGTAGCACAACACCACTCTGATCCGATCATTGATCAGTTCACAGAATCAGATCCGCCCCTTTAGGAGCCGTTCTCAGGTCTGACATCCAGCTGATAGGGACAACACCGAGTTGCTTAAAGATGGGCACAAATGAAATTACACTCAAACTTATGCAACTGATTGAAAGATAAGAAAGTATATGAGACAGGTAAAAGTTTACCTCAGGTGAGTGGGTAGACCTGGAGAGGTGACATGAACCCGGCAGCGCCAAGGAGGATGGTGCTAACAAGCTCTCTCTCATGCTGACAGCAGACAGGGAGAGTCCAGGAGCCTGTCTGGAACTGAACGCTGCTCTTCTCTGTTTCTGGTCCCACCAGGACACCCGGCTGTCCGTCATCGCCACAGACCAGAACTACAGACAGAACTTCACAGCTGCAGACGAGACCAGATCCACAAAGATCAAGACCATCCGCTCCATCATTGACATCATTGTACGTCTCCACCCCTCTCTTCTCCTCTCCTCTCCTCTCCTCTCTAAATGAAACATATGGATTTAAAATAATCTTTTTTAAATCTCTGTCTTTTCAGAAAAATGAGACGATGGATGTGGTATGTATATTTTTCTTCCTCTCTTGTGAATGAGGGTAGAAGACATTTAGCTCTGAGGTTTTGCTTAAAACTGTAAAACAGAGTAGATTTGGGTTTTTCTCAAACCCCCTAAATAATTTTTATAGAAATATTAGCGAGTAGTCAGTTTATTACACAAAATATATTTAAGAAGCACCGCAGAAGTTGAGTGTTTTTGTCGACCCCAGCGCTGTTGTAGTCCCATCTCACACACTACCTGCTGATCTGTTTACCATTTGAAGGCCAGCACGGCTAAGAACAGGCGGGAATCGCGGACCTGTATCTCTGCAAATAAATATGCATCCCATAATTATTATTATGGTTTATTATTTTGCATGCCTGTGGTCAAAGTACATAAAGCACTGCAGACAACACAACAGAAGGGATAGTTGCTTGACAGGAACCTGAGAAGACTGGTTCCTGTGGGACACGTCGGACCAGCGCTGGTCCTGGACATCTGGTCCGGTTGTACGTGAGGTCCGGTTGTACGTTAGGTCCGGTTGTACGTTAGGTCCGGTTGTACATGAGGTCCGGTTGTACGTTAGGTCCGGTTGTACTTTAGGTCTGGTTGTACGTTAGGTCTGGTTGTACTTTAGGTGCGGTTGTACGTTAGGTCCGGTTGTACATGAGGTCCGGTTGTACGTTAGGTCTGGTTGTACGTGAGGTCCGGTTGTACGTTAGGTCCGGTTGTACATGAGGTCCGGTTGTACGTTAGGTCCGGTTGTACGTTAGGTCCGGTTGTACATGAGGTCCGGCTGTACCTGAGGTCTGGTTGTACGTGAGGTCTGGTTGTACGTGAGGTCCGGTTGTACGTTAGGTCCGGTTGTACATGAGGTCCGGTTGTACGTTAGGTCCGGTTGTACGTTAGGTCCGGTTGTACATGAGGTCCGGCTGTACCTGAGGTCTGGTTGTACGTGAGGTCCGGTTGTACGTTAGGTCTGGTTGTACGTTAGGTCTGGTTGTACGTTAGGTCCGGTTGTACGTTAGGTCCGGTTGTACGTTAGGTCCGGTTGTACGTTAGGTCCGGTTGTACGTTAGGTCCGGTTGTACGTTAGGGCCGGTTGTACGTGAGGTCCGGTTGTACCTTAGGCTCGGTTGTACCTTAGGCCCGGTTGTACCTTAGGTCCGGTTGTACGTTAGGTCCGGTTGTACCTTAGGCCCGGTTGTACGTTAGGTCCGGTTGTACGTTAGGTCCGATTGTACCTTAGGTCCTGTTGTACGTTAGGTCCGGTTGTATGTTAGGTCCGGTTGTACGTTAGGTCCGGTTGTACGTTAGGTCCGGTTGTACGTTAGGTCCGGTTGTACGTTAGGTCCGGTTGTACATGAGGTCCGGTTGTACGTTAGGTCCGGTTGTACGTTAGGTCCAGTTGTACGTTAGGTCCGGTTGTACGTTAGGTCCGGTTGTACCTTAGGTCCGGTTGTACGTTAGGTCCGGTTGTACGTTAGGTCCGATTGTACGTTAGGTCCAGTTGTACGTTATGTCCGGTTGTACGTTAGGTCTGGTTGTATCTTAGGTCTGGTTGTACCTTAGGTCCGGTTGTACGTTAGGTCCGATTGTACGTTAGGTCCGGTTGTACGTTAGGTCCGGTTGTACGTTAGGTCCGGTTGTACGTTAGGTCCGGTTGCACGTTAGGTCCGGTTGTACATGAGGTCCGGTTGTACGTTAGGTCCGGTTGTACGTTAGGTCCGGTTGTACGTTAGGTCCGGTTGTACGTTAGGTCCGGTTGTACGTTAGGTCCGGTTGTACGTGTTGTCCGGTTGTACCTTAGGTCCGGTTGTACATTAGGTGCGGTTGTACGTTAGGTCCGGTTGTACCTTAGGTCCGGTTGTACGTTAGGTCCGGTTGTACGTTAGGTCCGGTTGTACGTTAGGTCCGGTTGTACCTTAGGTCCGGTTGTACGTTAGGTCCGGTTGTACGTTAGGTCCGGTTGTACGTTAGGTCCGGTTGTACGTTAGGTCCGGTTGTACCTTAAGTCCGGTTGTACGTTAGGTCCAGTTGTACGTTAGGTGCGGTTGTACGTTAGGTCCGGTTGTACGTTAGGTCCAGTTGTACGTTAGGTCCTGTTGTACGTTAGGTCCGGCTGTACCTGAGGTCTGGTTGTATGTGAGGTCTGGTTGTACGTGAGGTCTGGTTGTACGTTAGGTCTGGTTGTACGTTAGGTCCGGTTGTACGTGAGGTCTGGTTGTACGTTAGGTCCGGTTGTACCTTAGGTCCGGTTGTACGTTAGGTCCGGTTGTACGTTAGGTCCGGTTGTACGTTAGGTCCGGTTGTACGTTAGGTCCGGTTGTACGTTAGGTCCGGTTGTACCTTAGGTCCGGTTGTACGTTAGGTCCGGTTGTACGTTAGGTGCGGTTGTACGTTAGGTCCGGTTGTACGTTAGGTCCGGTTGTACGTGAGGTCTGGTTGTACGTGAGGTCTGGTTGTACGTTAGGTCCGGTTGTACGTTAGGTCTGGTTGTACGTGAGGTCTGGTTGTACGTTAGGTCCGGTTGTACGTTAGGTCTGGTTGTACGTGAGGTCTGGTTGTACGTTAGGTCCGGTTGTACGTTAGGTCCGGTTGTACCTTAGGCCCGGTTGTACGTTAGGTCCGGTTGTACGTTAGGTCCGGTTGTACGTTAGGGCCGGTTGTACGTTAGGTCCGGTTGTACGTTAGGTCCGGTTATACCTTAGGTCCGGTTGTACATTAGGTCCGGTTGTACCTTAGGCCCGGTTGTACGTTAGGTCCGGTTGTACCTTAGGTCCGGTTGTACGTTAGGTCCGGTTGTTCCTTAGGTCTGGTTGTACCTTAGGTCCGGTTGTACGTTAGGTCCGGTTGTACGTTAGGTCCGATTGTACGTTAGGTCCGGTTGTACGTTAGGTCCGGTTGTACCTTAGGTCCGGTTGTACGTTAGGTCCAGTTGTACGTTAGGTCCGGTTGTACGTTAGGTCTGGTTGTATCTTAGGTCTGGTTGTACCTTAGGTCCGGTTGTACGTTAGGTCTGATTGTACGTGTGTTTCTGATGTACGTGAGGTCCGGTTGTACGTTAGGTCCGGTTGTACGTGAGGTCCGGTTGTACCTTAGGTCCGGTTGTACGTTAGGTCCTGTTGTACGTGAGGTCCAGTTGTACGTGAGGTCCGGTTGTACGTTAGGTCCGGTTGTACGTTAGGTCCGGTTGTACCTTAGGCCCGGTTGTACGTTAGGTCCGGTTGTACGTTAGGGCCGGTTGTACGTTAGGTCCGGTTGTACGTTAGGTCCGGTTGTACCTTAGGTCCGGTTGTACGTTAGGTCCGGTTGTACCTTAGGCCCGGTTGTACGTTAGGTCCGGTTGTACGTTAGGTCCGGTTGTA
Organism: Cololabis saira; assembly: GCF_033807715.1. Lineage (NCBI taxonomy): Eukaryota > Metazoa > Chordata > Actinopteri > Beloniformes > Belonidae > Cololabis > Cololabis saira. The sequence goes on along the minus strand of NC_084596.1, from coordinate 45,689,769 downwards.
CATGAGGTCCGGTTGTACGTTAGGTCCGGTTGTTCGTTAGGTCCGGTTGTACGTTAGGTCCGGTTGTACATGAGGTCCGGTTGTACGTTAGGTCCGGTTGTACGTTAGGTCCGGTTGTACGTTAGGTCCGGTTGTACCTTAGGTCTGGTTGTACCTTAGGTCCGGTTGTACGTTAGGTCCGGTTGTACGTTAGGTCCGATTGTACGTTAGGTCCGGTTGTATCTTAGGTCTGGTTGTACCTTAGGTCCGGTTGTACGTTAGGTCCGGTTGTACGTGAGGTCCAGTTGTACGTTAGGTCCGGTTGTACGTGAGGTCCAGTTGTACGTTAGGTCCGGTTGTACGTGAGGTCCGGTTGTACGTTAGGTCTGGTTGTACATCAGGTCCGGTTGTACGTGAGGTCCAGTTGTACGTTAGGTCCTGCTGTACGTTAGGTCCGGTTGTACCTTAGGTCTGGTTGTACCTTAGGTCCGGTTGTACGTTAGGTCCGGTTGTACGTTAGGTCCGATTGTACGTTAGGTCCGGTTGTACGTTAGGTCCGGTTGTACCTTAGGTCCGGTTGTACGTTAGGTCCGGTTGTACATTAGGTGCGGTTGTACGTTAGGTCCGGTTGTACGTTAGGTCCAGTTGTACGTTAGGTCCGGTTGTACGTTAGGTCTGGTTGTATCTTAGGTCTGGTTGTACCTTAGGTCCGGTTGTACGTTAGGTCCGGTTGTACGTTAGGTCCGGTTGTACGTGAGGTCCGGTTGTACGTTAGGTCTGATTGTACGTGTGTTCCTGATGTACGTGAGGTCCGGTTGTACGTTAGGTCCGGTTGTACGTTAGGTCCGGTTGTACGTTAGGTCCGGTTGTACGTTAGGTCCGGTTGTACGTTAGGTCCGGTTGTACGTTAGGTCCGGTTGTACGTTAGGTGCGGTTGTACGTTAGGTCCGGTTGTACGTTAGGTCCAGTTGTACGTTAGGTCCGGTTGTACGTTAGGTCTGGTTGTATCTTAGGTCTGGTTGTACCTTAGGTCCGGTTGTACGTTAGGTCCGGTTGTACGTTAGGTCCGGTTGTACGTGAGGTCCAGTTGTACGTTAGGTCCGGTTGTACGTGAGGTCCAGTTGTACGTTAGGTCTGGTTGTACATCAGGTCCGGTTGTACGTGAGGTCCAGTTGTACGTTAGGTCCTGCTGTACGTGAGGTCCAGTTGTACGTTAGGTCCGGTTGTACCTTAGGTCCGGTTGTACGTTAGGTCCGGTTGTACGTTAGGTCCAGTTGTACGTTAGGTCCTGTTGTACGTTAGGTCCTGTTGTACGTTAGGTCCAGTTGTACGTGAGGTCCGGTTGTACGTTAGGTCCGGTTGTACGTTAGGTCCAGTTGTACGTTAGGTCCGGTTGTACGTTAGGTCCGGTTGTACGTTAGGTCCAGTTGTACGTGAGGTCCGGTTGTACGTTAGGTCCGGTTGTACGTGTGTTCCTGATGTACGTGAGGTCCGGTTGTACGTTAGGTCTGGTTGTATCTTAGGTCTGGTTGTACCTTAGGTCCGGTTGTACGTGAGGTCCGGTTGTACGTTAGGTCTGATTGTACGTGTGTTCCTGATGTACGTGAGGTCCGGTTGTATGTTAGGTCCGGTTGTACGTTAGGTCCGGTTGTATGTGAGGTCCGGTTGTACGTTAGGTCCAGTTGTACGTTAGGTCTGGTTGTACGTGAGGTCCAGTTGTACGTGAGGTCCGGTTGTACGTTAGGTCCTGCTGTACGTTAGGTCCGGTTGTACGTGAGGTCCGGTTGTACGTTAGGTCTGGTTGTACGTGAGGTCCAGTTGTTGTTCCCGTGTCACTGTTGTGTAAACTCTGCCAGGAAGCAGGGACGGAGCGGCAGAGCTAATTAAGATAAATAATAATTAAGATAGCAGATACTGTTGTGTTTCCTCCGGTGGTGCCAGTTAAACTCTTGACGTGCCGTCCTGCTGTTGTCTGATCTTCCCCTCCTTGAAAGACCAGCTGATCATGACTGAAATCCAGTCATGATCAGCTATTCTTTCAAGGAGGGGAAGCTCATTTTCGCATTACATCATAAATTGTGTCAGTTTATTTGTATGTGAATTCTACCGTCCGTTCCGGCTGTGAATGCTTTGCAACGGTGGAGCGGCTACAGCAGCACCCGCTCCAATAAACACCAGTGCAGTCTCCAGTAACACCAGTACAGTCTCCAATAACACCAGTACAGTCTCCAATAACACCAGTGCAGTCTCCAGTAACACCAGTACAGTCTCCAGTAACACCAGTACAGTCTCCAGTAACACCAGTACAGTCTCCAATAACACCAGTACAGTCTCCAATAACACCAGTACAGTCTCCAGTAACAACAGTGCAGTCTCCAGTAACACCAGTACAGTCTGCAATAACACCAGTACAGTCTCCAATAACACCAGTACAGTCTCCAATAACACCAGTACAGTCTCCAATAACACCAGTACAGTCTCCAATAACACCAGTGCAGTCTCCAATAACACCAGTACAGTCTCCAATAACACCAGCACAGTCTCCAATAACACCAGTACAGTCTCCAATAACACCAGTGCAGTCTCCAATAACACCAGTACAGTCTCCAATAACACCAGTGCAGTCTCCAATAACACCAGTACAGTCTCCAGTAACACCAGTACAGTCTCCAATAACACCAGTGCAGTCTCCAATAACACCAGTACAGTCTCCAATAACACCAGTACAGTCTCCAATAACACCAGTGCAGTCTCCAGTAACACCAGTGCAGTCTCCAATAACACCAGTGCAGTCTCCAATAACACCAGTACAGTCTCCAATAACACCAGTACAGTCTCCAATAACACCAGTACAGTCTCCAATAACACCAGTACAGTCTCCAATAACACCAGTGCAGTCTCCAATAACACCAGTACAGTCTCCAATAACACCAGTACAGTCTCCAATAACACCAGCTCAGTCTCCAATAACACCAGTACAGTCTCCAGTAACACCAGTACAGTCTCCAATAACACCAGTACAGTCTCCACTAACACCAGCACAGTCTCCAATAACACCAGTACAGTCTCCAATAACACCAGTAGAGTCTCCAATAACACCAGTACAGTCTCCAATAACACCAGTACAGTCTCCAATAACACCAGTACAGTCTCCAATAACACCAGTACAGTCTCCAATAACACCCGTACAGTCTCCAATAACACCAGTACAGTCTCCAATAACACCAGTACAGTCTCCAGTAACAACAGTGCAGTCTCCAGTAACACCAGTACAGTCTGCAATAACACCAGTACAGTCTCCAATAACACCAGTACAGTCTCCAATAACACCAGTGCAGTCTCCAATAACACCAGTACAGTCTCCAGTAACACCAGTACAGTCTCCAGTAACACCAGTACAGTCTCCAATAACACCAGTGCAGTCTCCAATAACACCAGTACAGTCTCCAATAACACCAGTACAGTCTCCAATAACACCAGTGCAGTCACCAGTAACACCAGTGCAGTCTCCAATAACACCAGTGCAGTCTCCAATAACACCAGTACAGTCTCCAATAACACCAGTACAGTCTCCAATAACACCAGTGCAGTCTCCAATAACACCAGTACAGTCTCCAGTAACACCAGTGCAGTCTCCAATAACACCAGTACAGTCTCCAATAACACCAGTACAGTCTCCAATAACACCAGTACAGTCTCCAATAACACCAGCACAGTCTCCAATAACACCAGTACAGTCTCCAATAACACCAGTACAGTCTCCAATAACACCAGTACAGTCTCCAATAACACCAGTACAGTCTCCAATAACACCAGTACAGTCTCCAATAACACCACTACAGTCTCCAATAACACCAGTACAGTCTCCAATAACACCTGTACAGTCTCCAATAACACCAGTACAGTCTCCAATAACACCAGTACAGTCTCCAATAACACCAGTACAGTCTCCAATAACACCAGTGCAGTCTCCAGTAACACCAGTACAGTCTCCAATAACACCACTACAGTCTGCAAACACCAGTACAGTCTCCAATAACACCAGTACAGTCTCCAATAACACCAGTACAGTCTCCAATAACACCATTACAGTCTCCAGTAACACCAGAAACAAGTTGCTGAGTGTGTCGCTTATCGTTTTAACAAAGACAAAAGTCACTACGAGGATTTCCAAACTCTCCAGATCAACTCGGAATGGAACGGAATGAAGCTACAAAACTTCTCCGGCAGTATTTATATCTCAAGATCGCTGATACGCATATAGCGCATATATAGTCAATGAAATGTAAACACAACAGTACATATTTGACCACTTATTTTTTGACATTTTAGAGGAAGCTGAGCTTCCCTTGCAGTCTTAGAGGAATCGCCACTGCTGAAATCCTTTTTTAAAAGTTCTCTCTTTTGTTTTCAGTGCTGCTCCTTCGACTGCAGTGTAAGTATCCAGGCTTGTTCCTCGTATGAATCCCAGTTGGTTTGTGATCAGTGTTTTACGATGAGTGACGGTGGTCTTCTGTCTGATGTGTAGCCTCCTGCAGGAAGGAAAGGGATAGACGGAGACTCTGGCGCTAAGGTAGGATCTCATTCGGGGAACACTCTAACCCTAACCCCCTAAACCCCAAAGCCCGAAACCTTCTGAACTCTTTTTTTTTCTTTCCTTCTTTACAGGGAGAGATGGGTCGACCAGGAATGCCAGGAGAGAAAGGAGATATCGGTAACCCTGTAAGTCTTTTCCATCCCCCCACATGCTGCAGAACCATGCAGGAGTCCCGTTGGCTGTGCAGGTCCACCATCCAGTGACTAACGTGGCTTTGTCTTTGCTACAGGGCAGCATTGGCGACCCAGGTCCTGTCGGTTATCGTGGAATGAAGGTAAGAGTTTACTGGTGACACTGGGACGAAATGGGTCCAAATGCAACACACTTCATCCGGTTTTCGTCGTAACTGTATTCAATCAATCAATCAATTACTTTATTTGTCCCCAAGGTGGCGATTAGTTCCGCGACAGGAGAAGCACACAATGTTAAATATACATAAAATATACATAATAAGTTACAATATCATAGTACAGAGCTAAGCTTAAGAGGGAAGGCTTTTTCACCCACTACCTTTTCCTTCCGGCATTTAAAAGAACAATAGCGGAGGAACAAAGGAGTGTTTGTATCTGTTTGTCTTTGCAAAAGGGAGTGTAAGCAGTAACTGATGGTAGAAACTGAAACTGTTTATTAAGGGATGTGAGAAGCAGACAACATGGAGTTCTTGATAAGCTGTTTATCATAAAGTTCTTGTGAAGTTTGTTGAGCCGACCCAATGATTTTACTGCTTAGACTGACAACCTTATTGAGCAAGTTTCTGTCTTTGACCTTCAAAGATTGAAACCAACAAATGAAAGAAAAAGTGATAACAGATTCGATGAAAGAACGAAAAAACATAGTCATCAGGGAAGAATCCACCTGGAATTTAGAAAGTTTTCGAAGACAAAAAAAGCGCTGCTATATATTGAGTCTGAATTTTTTCCAAATGACAGTTTGTTGTCAATAATAGGATCTTTACTGTGCGGCCGGTCCAGACATACTGGTCCCAGACAACGTGAGGTGAGACTCTGGAGTCTCCACGTAATCTCTGTGAAGAGGCCGTCTTGTTCGACCTCTGGCGACGTTTTACCACCTTCTCGTGACCGCAACGCTGCATATCATGATGTCACCATTAATATGTGTGTTTTCACTTCCAGGGCGACCGCGGCCCCCGAGGACACAAGGTACTGTCAGATACACAAAGGAAAATAAAGTACATATTTTAAGCAATAATTCAGAAAATGTTCGGTCGTGTAAAATTCTCCGGTGTCTTTTATCCTTTTAGGGTGAAAGAGGACACAAAGGCTTCAAGGTGAGCTACTCTTGAACGTCGGCTAAATTTCCTCTGTTAGCATCCTCTTCGTCTTTAACTCCGCCCAATTTCTGTCCCCTCCTTCTCCACCTTGACCTCAGGGCGACAAAGGCCAACGAGGACGGGACGGGACTGACGGACGCAAGGTGAGTGCTGCGCCTCCACGGCAGGGCTGGCTTTGGTCCCTTAGTTGGTGTGTCAACGTGTGTTTTACGTGGATTCTCTCTTCAGGGCGAGGGTGGTTTCCCCGGGCTTCCCGGCTGCAAAGGCTCACCTGGATCAGATGTAAGTTGTGGTTCTGTACCTTTGGCCGGCCCCGCTCCCTCAGCCCAGCTCCACCCGCCGACTCCACAGCGCCAGCACTGTTGGAAAAAGGAGGACAGGTGGAGAGTAATTATTAGATCTTTGCAAACGCTGCCTGCAGACAGGTCTGCAGGCGGGCCAGCAGACGGGCCTGCACATGGGTCTGCAGACAGGTCTGCAGACGGGCCTGCAGGCGGGCCTGCAGACAGGTCTGCACATGGGTCTGCAGACGGGCCTGCAGACAGGTCTGCACATGGGTCTGCAGACCCGTCTTCAGGGTCCCTGAGGTGTAAAGATGTTGGGCCCCAGACTCTGCTGTAGATTGGTGATGTAATTTGTAGCAACAAGCCACTTCCGTATCTGCCCAAATCTCCGGCTCTCTTCCTTTTGTTTACAGATTAGCCATTAGCTGAACTCCCGCTCTGCCTCTGGATCCTCGGAGACCGGGTCCAGAGAGGCACTGGGCTCTTTAATCACAGCTCCGTTTACATTCTCGTCTGTCAGCCTGTTTAAATGGAGCTGTATAGTGGTTCTGTAAACAAGCTCACACACTGAGCCCACGGCAGAATCAAAGCCTGTGGCTTCAGCTGCTTTTGATCATCCAGCACTGAACATGTTTCCTGGGCTGTCCAACTTTAGGGTCTGCAAGGATTTCCAGGACCAAAGGGAGACGCTGGTTCTTATGGGAAGAAAGGTGAAAAGGTGAGATTTAAAGATGTGTGCTCACGGCGTGCCGGAGCCTCGTGGCGCTCAGTTCTGAGGATCTGTGCTCCCAATTTCAGGGGGATCCTGGCAGAGAAGGTGAGCCGGGGCGAGCCGGGAACGATGGGCCGCTGGGTCCGCAGGTGAGTAGAGATGAACAGAGGAGTGTGACGGGAGACGGAGGAGGCGCCGAGACTCCGGTTTAACCACCTGTGTATGTGACAGGGAGTTCGCGGCCCCCCCGGAGGTGATGGAGCCAAGGGAGAGCGCGGTGATGACGTACGTGCCAACGCTTCTGCTGGACCCCGCAAATCTTCCGTTCCTGAACTTTGATAGACCTCCTGATGTCTGGTCTTGTGTTTCAGGGCCCACCCGGACCAGACGGACCTCGCGGGGAGAGAGTTAATAGGATTCATATTGACTTGAAGTTAAAGTTTTGTCGCGCAAGCTGGAAAAATATGTCTGAACACCTTTAAACTCTCTTGCAGGGGTTGGTCGGAGAGAAGGGCGAGGACGGTTCTCGTGGAAACAGAGGTCCAAGAGGAGACGCAGTAAGTCTCCCTAACTAAACCCCTGCTCCTGCCGAACCAGCCGGCTCCAGCTGCTCTTAACGTCTTCAGCTACTTGGCTCACTTCTTTCTCCCGTTTCCTCCCAGGGAGAGCCGGGACCGCGTGGAGAGCAAGGGAGGGAGGGCTCGGCCGGCCCCAACGGAGACCCTGTAAGGCTCAAAACCAAACACCCATGCACTGTTAACCTGGCGTACACGCACTGCCCACACTTCTCCTTTCAATATCCTCCTTTTCCATTTGGTGATGTGGATTTCCTTGTGTGTGCACGTGGGAGCCTACTATGTCCATAGTTCATGTTGGGGAGGAACACCTTGGGCCGGAGCTTAGACAGCCCACTCCTCTCATCTCCGGTTTCTCCTTCTCATCGCTGACTCCTCCGGGGAACAACAGCGCTCACTCTTTCCCCTCTGACTCAGTTGTTCTCTCCGTCTCCTCGGGCCAAAGCCTCAGTATGGTTTTCCCTAACAAGGCACCGGCAGAGTAATAATAATAATACGTTACAAGCGTCAGATGTGGTAACCTCCGTGATGTCAGAACCTTGAATGGTTCTTTTGTGCTCTGGACCTTCCCCTCCTCATCAGCGAGGTTCTGAGCAGCCCGACAGCACTGAAAACATGGAATAAGTGAGATGCCAGGCCTAGCCCTGCGCTGCAGCCATGCCGGGCTCATCATGCCCCCACATTAAACACCGTCAGGCTGCATTCCTCCCAATGAATCTGTAGCTGCACCGCGGCTCGCTGCCATGCATCAGCAGCCTTTCAGCAGCGTTCCCATGATGGCCTCGGGGCTGTTTGCGGTCCCTCTCCAAGCCGGATGAAGACCCACGGATTGCTTCCAACTTTCCAACCGGGACGCGTCCAAGTGCTTTTGTCCTGAGTCACGAAATCCGATTAAAAGATCAGATCAGTTTGCTGCCAAAGTGAAGTTGCCATTTTACCGTATCTGAGCAGTAATGAGAGGAAGGAAGTTTCATCTGCACCTTCGACCTGAGGACAGGAGTTGTAATAACGAAGCAGGATATTTCTTTTAAAAGCAGACATGACGGATATCAGCCGAATTTCAGCCCTGATATAAATCCCAGTGTGAACCAGGAACACATAAATACACATAATTAAAAATACAGACCTACTTGGGCTCTGTCCCAGGTTTTTTTCTGGCCTGTTGCTGGTTTTTGATTCATTATTGTCCAGTAATGTTTGACCCGCTCTTGAATGACGGTTGCTGTTTTCCAGGGTGAGGCCGGAAGGGCCGGCGCGCCGGGCTACCGAGGCGACGAAGGTCCCCCAGGACAGGAGGTGGGTCCAGAAAAAGCAACGTCACACTTTCTCCACAAGTTCACAAAAGCTCAGAGACAAAGGAAGCATGTTTTAATTTTAGAACAAGCTTCTGTTCAAATGCTGCCAGATCTGGAGCACTAACACTGGTTACTGAGCTTCAAAACCTAAACAAATGTGCATTTAGCCGGAACCAGGGGGCAATAATCACCTGCTGGAACCACTGATACCCACCACTGGGGGAGTGGGGGTGTTCAATAACGTCACTCAGTACGTTTACGTGCGCTAACAGAAAGTCAAATTGTTGTCTTAATCTGACTGATATCTATTTTTTAAAAAGCCATGTTTACATCTTAGCCGGGCTGAAGCTCTTGAGGTCGAGCTTTTAGTGCCAGATAATGCTCCTAATCCGAGTTATTCCTGCATGTATACAACCCTCGCTTAGCCGAGCTAGCGACGGCCCCGGGACACGCTTAGCCGAGCTAGCGACGGCCCCGGGACACGCTTAGCCGAGCTAGCGACGGCCCCGGGACACGCTTAGCAGAGCTAACGACGGCCCGGGACACGCTTAGGCGAGCTAGCGACCGCCCTGGGACATGCTTAGCCGAGCTAGCGACGGCCCCGGGACACGCTTAGCCGAGCTAGCGACCGCCCTGGGACACGCTTAGCCGAGCTACCGACCGCCCCTGGACACGCTTAGCCGAGCTACCGACCGCCCCGGGACACGCTTAGCCGAGCTAGCGACCGCCCCGGGACTCCCGTCTGGAAGTGACGCGCCGCGAGAACGGGAATAATAACACCGTAGGAGAAGAAGAAGACAAACAACAAAGAAGGAACCGGAAGAATGAAAAAGTGTGTGTGGCGCCACCTAGCATCGCGGAGTCAAAGGCACCTCAGCCAATAATCAATCGTCTTCTTGTGCACGTATGCTTGGATTTCTCTTAATCTCTTCAATCCTCAGCTGGATTGTTGCCAATAGCTTGATTTAGATGTGCATGGACGACACTGATTGTTATGGTCGTAGCACAGTCAGTTAAGGCTGAATTCTGGTTCTGCGTTAAACCTACTCCGTAGGGTACGCGGCTACGCAGGAGTCTCTCCGTAGCCTGACCTGCACCTAAAAAACGGAACTAGGCGTGGAGGCGACGCAGACCCAACGCAGACCGAGAGGGCTGGGATTGGTTTGCTTGGTAGCAACGCATTTCCGGTTCCGGTTCTCTCTCGGTCGCCGTTGTTCACTGTGACCGGAAAAGCCGGAAACTAAACAAAGAATCAACTAGAGACGACGATAATCAAATTGTAATTCAGCCACATTGGAGGGTTTTCGAGCATGAATCGCCTTTACTTTTCCCTGGAAAAGAACGCAACCACCTAGCGCTCTGGGGGGTACTGCACCGCGGAGAAATGGAGTGACGGAGAAGTCCGAAGGGTTCACGACGGCGTCACGGCAACGGTGTAGGCTCTGCGTTGGTTTAACGCAGAACCATAAATCAGGCTTAAGGAGTTACTCAAGTCTGACTCTGGAGATAGTTTTCTTCATGAGGCAGTTTCAAGAAATAATCAAGTGCTTGTGTGTTTCAAACTGATCTTTTTATTTCTTCACACACACACACACACACACACACACACACACACACACACACACACACACACACACACACACACACACACACACACACACACACACATTTTCAGCAAGACCGTGTTAAACTTCATATGTTTCCAATCTCATCCTGCCTTTCTTCTCCCAGGGATCCAAAGGGCCGAGAGGAATCAAAGGATCAGCTGGCGATAGAGGCTCCATGGGGGAGAGGGTGAGTGGGCCAGGGGGGGGTGGGGTACAGATGTGGGCCATCCATCATAAACCCGTCCATGACTTGTGGACCAGCTGCATCTCTGAGCGGCTCCTCTGCTCTTCTCCGTCCTCAGGGAGTGGACGGTGTCCCGGGCAACGGCACGGTGGGCTGTCATGGTCTGCAGGTTGGTGCTGCCGCGACGTCACTCGTCTAATTCCTGGTAAACTATACGTGAACGTCTCAACATCTCTGCATGTTTCTCCCTTCAGGGGGACCGCGGGACCAACGGAGACCCCGGCGAGCCGGTAGGTTGTCTCTCTCAGCCGCTCAACGGCATCTTTTCAGAGCAACAGTGTGAAAATTCCCGCTAAGCGTTGTGGCTGTGTGCTCCTCAGGGCAGCAAGGGCACCCCCGGACCTAAAGGAGACGACGGAGAGCCTGGAGATCCGGGCCCCGATGTGAGTCTGCCTCTCATGTTCACGTTGCTTACCCACTTTAAAAGAGAGAGACGATAATGCTTTCCATCTTTCACTTGTTTGTGTTTCATTAGTTTTTTCACTATTGGCCTTTTTGGACACATAACTTTTCCCGTCTTGCCGTGTCCATTTATCTCACTCCCACACTCTCCTTCTGTTCTCCAGCTGCAAATGCTTTCTTAAGAACATTTGAACACATTTGTGTGTGTGTGTGTGTGTGTGTGTCTGAGAGGAGGTTTTTGAGCTGATGCAGCTGTGTATATGCCGTTGTCAAGGATACCAGGAAATGAGCGGTGACGATGCAGGAACGGGAGTTGTGCTGTGTGCGTGAGTGAATGTGCGAGGGTCGTCCAAGGGAGCGTTGTACCCGGGTACAACGCCGCTAACCCGGGTTGGGCTGGACTGTGTTTATGTTAAGGTCGGGACATTTCCACCAAGGTCCGTGGCACTAACACTCCCCACGTGAGCCTTTTTCTTTCACCAGTGGGACTGAGCTGAAGGCCAGTTCAGCGCTGATCAGGATCAGATGCAGCGTAATGAAACTCTCACGCCCCCCCCAGCACTTTGATGTTCATGCCACTTCTGTAAAAAGGTTGCGAATAGAAGAGGAATTAGGTAAAAAACAAACCAAATTCCCGATCAACAGTTGGACCGGTTGCACTTGTAGCCTCGGAGTTGAGTTTTTCAGCTGGTTGGAAGACTGTCGCGAGGCCAAAGCACTTTATAAATGTTTTTTATTTGATTTGAGAACATTCCAGAAATGAGTTGGCTGCAACACTTGAGCACTAGTTTGGCACTCAACCTCTCACACCCTAAGCAGTAAGATTTCAAACGGAAGCAAAGCGAAGAAATATTTTAGTAGCTGGATAGTTGGTAGACGTCAGCCATGTTCCCGTTGCTGGCTAGCTGGTGAAACTTGAAATTATAAGCTAAGTTGAAGGGTTAAAAACTGAAAAAACGTCAACTAAAATGGACCCAGTATTTAAATAAATTGTGAATTTAAAGGACAAATGCCCCATTTTGTCACCAGATGCTTTTCAGAAGTTCAAAAAAACAAGAAAAGAAACTGTGTGATAAAAGAAAGGTTTCTTGTGTCGGTAGCTGTTTTGGAGCATGCGCTAAGCCCTGAATACTTTCATAGACTCTCTGATGTGGTGCCATGTGTGAGCACATGTGTCTGCAGTGTTGGCGTCGAACTTCTGGGAGACATTTCTTCCACAACAACAGTTAAATGTGTAGGAAAACAATGAGCGAGCTAACGTGCATGTAAGTATTTACGTTAGCGCGTGCTGATAAGTGTTGCGGCGTCTGAACACTCGCTTGTTGATATCGCTGATTCATCCAGATGTTATTGATAGAAACTCGACAACAGTCATCAAAGAGAACCGTCCATCATTTCCATGCGATGTAAAGAAAACCCCAGTAATTTCCACAGCATATTTTTTGTGTTACGTCTTGCTTCCTGTTCACTCAGACGTTCCCTGATGTCTCCTGTCCTGCACATCTGCTGCAGCACATGTCCACCAAGCAGCTTCCTTTGAAGTGCATATGTCAGCAGCAACTGCAGAAAAAGTCTGAAAGTATTTTCCAGAGCGAGAAGACAACCCGTATCTTTGCTTACCGTCACTGACACGTCCCCTGCAGGAGACCAGCGACAGGATGATTGATTACTGTAGATGATAAGAACTTGGGGGCATCTTAGGCCACGTTTACACGTAGCCGGGTATTTACAAAAACAGATATTTCCCCCTCTACGTTTTGAAAAATCTCTTCATTTACACAAACCTACAGGGGGCAGTGTAACCAGAAGATAAAGTCATGCTAGCCAATCAGAATCCTGGAAAAAAACATCAACAAATGACACGAGTAACTTCCAGTTACTTCCAAGATGAACGAGAGTCTTTGGTATGGAGTGACAGAGAAGTGGATTTACTTTTAAGTGTGACGTTAGAATATAAAACAGGTAAAATACAAGAAAATATTGACGGTGGCCAAACAAATTGTAAACACAGGTCGCACTCATGACGCTGGTGACGTTTCTGTCTCATAATATGACGTTCTGAAGCCTAAATATCCGTTTCTCTCCGTTTACAAGCAAACGTGGAGACGGAGTTTTTGAAAATCTCCACTTTGGCCGGAGTTTTCAGGAATGATGGTTTTTGGAGACTTTGAGCTTCGTTTTCGTTTAAACAAACGGCCAAAACGCATGAAAACACCACCGTTTTTGCTACGTGGAAATGGGGCCTTAATCAGTTCTTTCATCTTCCCACAGTCTCTAAGGGAGACATTGGACCCGTTTGGACAAAAGCCTCCCACATTTCCTCAACTTTACTTTCATGTGTCATCAGCGTACAAATGAACACGTGTGGATTTCCACACTAACTCATCTACCCACGTATTCACACCAAAAGAAAGGAAACTTGACTTGACTTGAAGTTAAAGTAATTGTTGTCAAAATTAGTGCCAGGGATTTGAACCCACTGATGCCTGGACTGGGGATGGGATGTCAGGGCTGGGGATCAATTCAAATGTCAAGAATTGATTCAATTCCGATTCCTAAGATTCAGAATCGATTATCACGATTTGATTTGATCCGATTCGATTCCGATATTGGTTTGGGTTAGTGTTAATAAAACTGTTTTTTGAGCTGGTGCATGAATGATATGACTGTAGTTCTGCAAAATATTAATACTAGTATTATATTGAGATTAAACAGCAAGTATTGCAGCTAATGATGCTGTAAGGACCAATCAGCTCCCAGAATGCTGATAGAACTGCTTTCAGAAACATCGTGGGTCAGAATTACCAAACAGATCCAGGGAGGAAACAGAGGACGAATGAAATTGGTTTTATTTTTTCCATTTTCTGTCTTTTTCGGTTTTTAATTTTTGCGAATTTGTTTTTTGCAACCCCAAGACAGTATAAAAAGTAATGAAATATAGACAATTTATGCAATTATAACTGAAAAGACAAAAACGTGGCACAAGATATTCTCGTGTGCAACAAAACATTCCTTTTTTGGGCATAAACACAAAAATACCAAAAGTTGTAATGCAATGATGAAAAAAAATTGATCTTTAGACACAAATCAATTTTTGGTTGCACCCGGCCCTAGTATTGTCCTTTTCGTGAAATATAACCAAACCACCTCCGTGCCATATTGGAAACATTCAAAGCCAAAATACGAAGCATGTAGATGACATTATCACGCAAATGCGTCAGACGTTGGCAGAAGCGTTAGACGTTAGACAGACGGGTTAACGATTCCACGGAATGGAACTACTGGGATTCTCCCTTCCCATCCTTAATACTGTTTCAATGCAAACATTCATCATCTCATGAAACAGCTTCTGCACGGTTTTATGTCACACCTGCGGTGACTCCGGTCCAACTGTAGCACATTTGTAGAGTCATAAATACAAGCTTTGAACAGAACAGACAGCAACCAGGCCGCGGGCTGAACACTGGGGCCGTTTCCACAACACTTCTCTCACTGCAGACATGTCTGACCAGTGAACAGAGAGGACGCTTTGTCATTGAAGGGACACATTTAGGCTTTGTCCACATCCAGCCATCCACATCCATATTAGCGTTTCAGATCCGTGTCAGAAGAGCTCTCGTCCATCTTACCCCACCGTACACGTACCACACCGTCATGCTGGGAAGGGCTGGAGATCCATTCAGATGTGTCAAGAATCCATTCCATTCCGATTCTTAAGATTCAGAATCGATTATCACGCTTTCATTTGATCCGATTCGATTCAATCCGATATCTATTTGGTTGGTGTTATTAAAAATGTTTTTTTTTAAGCTGTTGCATGAATTATATGACTGTAGTTCTGCAACATATTAATACTGGTATTATATTGAGATTCAACAGCAAGTATTGCAGCTAATGATGCTGTAAGGATCAATCAGCTCCCAGAATGCTGATAGAACTGCTTTCAGAAAAGAATTATCAAACAGATCCAGGGCAGCATTTGTATGAAATCGGTTTCATTTTGTCCCATTTAGGAAAATTTGGTTTTTAGCATTTTATGCTAATGTAACCCCACAACGGTATATAAAGTAATGAAATATAGCCAATTTATGCAATTATTACTGAGATTATTACTGAAATTTATTGTTTTCATACCTTTAAACATTTTTAAAGGCAAAAATATGGCAGTAGTTATTCTCGTGTCCAACAAAACATTCCTTTTTAGGGCATAAACAAAAAATACCAAAAGTTGTAATGTAATGATGAAAAAAAAATCGATCTTTAGACACAAATCGATTTTTAAGAATTAATATGAGAATCGATTTAGAATCGGAGAATCGATCTTTTCAACGCAGGCCTAATGCTGGTCATGCTGGGCAGGCTGGGCTCGCTCAAGCGGAGCGCTTATAATTAGTTACAGACTTCAGTTTGGCTGTACGGAAATCCATGGTCACATGATATAAATGAATCAAAGGAGGATATATAATGTCCCAAAGGACGGAATCACGGAGGAAATGCAAGTAAATCATTGTTTCCAGATGCTCCTGGTCTGGTTGTGTTCATCAAGACTTCACTGCAGCGGTTAGCATGTACAGGCTGAAACAGGGTCTTGTTTTCGAGGGTTGAATTAGCTGGAGTCGAGTCAACACCACGCATAACCGTACCAGACGTTTAATACCTTTACAAATGGAAACTTATCACTGTGCGATTCACTAACTCACTACCAGACGGAGCAAACAAAGGTATGAAAGTTACAACACCAACAACCAGCTAACAGCAGCTACATGTCCTTTTTTATTAGGGCCCGAGCACTTACAGTGCGAAGGCCCTTTTGTATCTGTAGGAGTTTTTATCCTCGTTTTTCTTCCGACGAAATGAGGGCCTTTTTTTCCCCCTAAACGTGCCCCAAAAGTCACCAAATTTTGCACGCAAGCCAGTCCTGGTGAAAAATTTGATATTTAATGGTTTGCATTAATGGGCGTGGCCTAATGGCTCAACAGCGCCCCCTAGAATACTTTGTGCCTCAAGCCCCACGATACGGTTTGACGTACATGCACGAAAATCGGTAAACACCTGTATCATGTCGCAACTTAAAGAAAAGTCTCTTGGCACCATGGCCGAAACCGAACAGGAAGTCGGCCATTTTGAATTAATCATTTAATTTTGGCGCAATTTATGCAATTTCTTCGGCCGCTTCTTCACCCGAACCGTAACGTGCACCCAGGTGTGTTATACATCAAAATGCGCGTCTCCATCCTGCAACGATGCGCATTACTTTTCTCTTTCAAAATCGTTACCGTAGCGACGATAGATGCCAAAAAGCGCCCCCCCCCCCCTTCATCTGATTGGTCCATATTTGATAGTTCCTACTTTCTGTTATAACTTTTGAATGGTTTGACATAAAGACTTGTGGGTGGTGCCATCGGACTCGGTTTTGACTCCTTCACCTT
This sequence comes from Cololabis saira, assembly GCF_033807715.1. Lineage (NCBI taxonomy): Eukaryota > Metazoa > Chordata > Actinopteri > Beloniformes > Belonidae > Cololabis > Cololabis saira. Next base: position 45,673,354 of record NC_084596.1, on the reverse strand, counting down.
AATTGGTGCAAATTAGCCCCGCCCCTTCTTCTGATTGGTCGATATGTGATAGTTCCTATTTTCAGCCATATATTTTGAATGGTTTGACATAAAGACTTGTGGGTGGTGTCATCGGACTTAGTTTTGAGTCTTTGACTTTTATTGGTGGAAATTGCACGTGCGAGGGCCCGTTCATCACTGCTTGCAGCTTTAATTATATTTATTACTGCTACTTTAAATACAAGATTTGCAGTAATGTTGTTGAGAGCAGGCCTGGAACAGCCAGCCCAATGAGTACCTCCACAAATTAACTTGTTTTACATCCAATCAAAATAGATCATGTACAAACTAAGAGCTGTTACTCATTTTGCATTGTTAACTTGGTTCCTTCGGGACCTGAGCTAAACAAGTAGTTTCAAATAAGAAATATGGGTCAGTTTTCTCATCACGCCCTCTCGGGTAAAACCTAAGAAATATACATCTTGTAAAATGAGAGGCAAGAGCCTTAAACCAGAGATATGAGTCTCTGACGACTGCTGATGAATCCTTTAAAAGAAAAACAAGTGTTTGTTGCTGTTTACCATTTAGACAGATCTAATCCCACTGGCTTTCAGCTGAGATATGTTAAACAGACAGGTATGTAATCTAAATTGTTAAAATATCTGTACAAGCTGCACAAGCTGGTGCTTGCACTTTCTCTGGCCAGAGGGGGGGGGGGTCCAGACGGACTTCTCCACATTATTCTGCTTCTGTAGCAGGCTACGCTTTGGATTGATGATATGCACATATTCAACAAGCTGCAAGGAAACGGCCACATCTGGCTGTGAGTCATGGAATAAGCCATGAAATCCAGGTCAGGGTGTGTGTTTGTGAAAGTGTGGATGATGTAGAGCATGTTCTCTGCATCAGATGTGTATGTGTGTGTGTGTGTGTGTGTGTGTGTGTGTGTGTGTGTGTGTGTGTGTGTGTGTGTGTGTGTGTGTGTGTGTGTGTGTGTGTGTGTGTGCGCGCTCTTAGTCAGGGCTGATGGGTGTTTGTGTATGTGTCAGGGCCAGGTGGGGGTACGTCCTCTATCCCTCTCCTTATAAGTCCAACAGGCTGCTGGAGTGCTGCAGGGCTGCAGGGCTGCAGGGCTGCTGGTCTGCGTTGCCTTCCAGCTCACATCAAAGACCAGTCAGGATTTAAGTGACTTTGCATGGTTTGTATTTGCTGGGAATACATCTGCTAAGGACCTCAAATGTCACGTTTTTTATTCTATATACAGGACTGTTCTTTATTCTAAGTTCTTTATTTTCTGTAATGCAATTAAAAAAACAAACGTGTCATACATTCTGGATTCATTACAAATCAACTGAAATATTGCAAGCCTTTTATTATTTTAATATTGCTGATCATGGCTTACAGTTTAAGATTAGGATTCCCAGAATATTCTAATTTTTTTAGATAGGATATTTTAGTTTTCTTAAGCTGTAAGTCATGATCAGCAATATTAAAATAATAAAAGGCTTGCAATATTTCAGTTGATTTGTAATGAATCCAGACTGTATGACATTTTTGCATTACAGAAAATAAAGGACTTTATCATAATATTCTAATTTTCTGAGACAGTCCTGTATGTTTTTAAATCAAAAGAGGACGCATACTTCCATCCAAAGTAAGCCTTTTAAAGGGGGTGCCTACACCTTCAATAACGGAAAAGAAGACATACCTCTGAGTTTGCAGGTGTTTGCAGGCCGTTTTTAGAGTGTAGTGTGTGAGTATCTGCTCTCAGTTTGCAACCGTGCCTCACTGCGCAATTTCCCAAGACCGGATCTCCCACGTTTCTTGATAGTGAATGAAAATATCTGAGGAAATGAAATTCAAAGATGGCATAATTATCTTGAACTTGTTAACCTCGTGGATCTCCAGCCGCTGGACGGTGGTTTCACAGCGATCGTTGCTCCATCGATGCTCTGGCCCCTCCATCCTCCAGCTCTACCCTCTATTTAAAACCCATTTATTGTTTTACTAATGGATGGGCATATTGAAGATATTATCCTCTGACATCCTTCAGGAACAGATTGTTTTTCTCTACAAATTTTGAATGGTTTTTAATATTATAAGTCCTAGTTAAACAATTAGAGTGTGACATAATACAGCCAGAAATGATCATTATATTCAAAATAATAGAGTTCAATCAAGTGTAGATCTTATGCAAGTTCTTCAACTTGCATAAGGGCCTGAAATGATGTTAAGGGAGGCAGATTTGAGTGAGAATGGAATATGTTTGCAGTGGTAGTCAATATTAGCACATTGATCAGTCGACCAAAGCCAAGACAACAACTATTTTAAGTCTCAGACGAGACTCAAAGACGTGGGTCCACTGAAGCAGCAGTGTGGATCTTTGTATGTATTCAACAAGGGTTTCTTCAGGCAGTCGTGTCACTGCCGTTTCGGTAAAAGTCTGTATGACCGCTGCTTCTCACACGGGTTCATTTGGACATGAATATCCGAGTTCTGATCCGGTTCTATCTGCACATCACAGCCACTCCAGCAGGTTTCTAGTGCCAGTGGACCACTGAGTTCCCAACAGTGTTTTAAACGGGATCCCCAGCATTTCACGGTCATCGTGCACAACCGTAAGCCCAAGAAAATAGAGCCCAGCCCACTGGTCAGAGTCCCTGGTCGTGACTCTCAACCCCGCGCTGACCACGTTCCTGATTCTGTGTACGATGGAGAGAACCGTGCAGACCAATGGCACTTTTCCACTAGAACCTACTCGGCTCGACTCAACTCGTCCTGGTTTCTTTTCCATAACAATCCAGCACCTGGAGCAGAAGTAGGAGGTTGGAGAGAAGCTGCTGTGACGTATTTGATTGTGTGATCTAAACGAAGAAGACAACACTAAAGATGTAGAACCTGGAGGAGATGATAGATGTGCTGCTGGATCTGTGGCTTGTGTTTGATATCAAGTTAAAAAATGAGAGTGAGAGAAGCTTCAAGCGGCAACGCTTTTGTTTGTTTGTCTCTGTGCTGCCGAAAAGTCAGCTGGAGCCGTGAGCAGCTATGAAGAGACAGAGCTCCTGGTAGATCTGGTCGTTCCTTATCACCCGTCTAGATCTCTTTTTAATTCTCTCCTCAGCACCAGGTTTATGAACATCTGACCCTCAGAGTTGGATCATGAAACAGACTTTTGCTGCCGTTGCTGGTTGAATAAAATGAACTTTCTTTCTCTGATTTCCTCCTCCCGACTCAGACGTCTGACTCCAACCCCCTGACCAATCGGTGGCCTGTAGTGTGATGATGTCAGATACTGCCGACTCAGCACGATTAGAACCTCGGCAGAATAGATACAGGAAAGTATCTACTCGGTACGTTAGACTCCTAGTGGGAAAGCACAAAAACGAGGCGAGTCGAGTTGAGCTCAGTAGGAACTAGTGGAAAAGCGCCATAATACCGCTTTTGATTAAAGGGGCTTCTGGATCGAGGACAGCTCGATACTCAGGAGCCCCGTGGAACACGGTGGAACATGTTGAGTCTGAAATAAAGGTTTTGCACCAGATGCAACGTTGACGGTGCGGCTGGCCGGCTGCGTACATGTGGCCCAACGCTGGGTACTGCATACGTGTGGCCCAACGCTGGGTGCTGCGTACATGTGGCCCAACGCTGGGTGCTGTGTACATGTGGCCCAACGCTGGGTGCTGCGTACATGTGACCCAACCCTGGGTGCTGTGTACATGTGGCCCAACCCTGGGTGCTGCGTACATGTGGCCAAACGCTGGGTGCTGTGTACATGTGGCCCAACGCTGGGTGCTGCGTACATGTGGCCCAACGCTGGCCGGCTGCGTACATGTGGCCAAACGCTGGGTGCTGTGTACATGTGACCCAACGCTGGGTGCTGTGTACATGTGACCCAACCCTGGGTGCTGTGTACATGTGACCCAACCCTGGGTGCTGTGTACATGTGGCCCAACGCTGGGTGCTGGGCTGAGGACAATGTCTCATCACATTAGTGATACTGTATGCTTTTTGTCTGCTGTTTAGGTTTGAATATCGTTTGTCTCTATTTAGTGTTTACTGGAGGCGGATTTAAAGCTCTGCTTGAGCGTCACATTTCTCTCTCCTGCTGCGTTGGAAACTAACAAATACTCTGGATTTATGTCTGGAAGCAGTATAAGAGGGCCTGTAAGAATGGGAGTTTGCATTGTCATTAAAATCCCTTTGAGTGCTCAACAAGACTATGAAAGCACTCCATTAACCGTTTATCCCTCGCACTCCTTTCCAGCGCTTAAAACACGTCTACATAGCAGAACTGGACGCTTTTGCTTTTTTAGCAGCACGCGTTCAATGTGAGGGCTGAGATTGTGGTAATTCACACACGTAACTACGACGTGTTCTCCATCCTGAAGTCTGAATACCTGTAGTGATTACTGTAGCTTTCTGTTAATTCCCATCCATTTTCTGTCTTCACAGAACAACCAACCTGGGCCTCCAGGACCTAAAGGAGCCAAGGGCCACAGAGGACAGGAGGGCAGAGCGGTAAGAATGTCCCCACATCTAGAACATATTTTTCAACACATACAGTACATGAGAAAATTATTGCAATGTTTGAAAAAAAACATTGCAATAGAAATATTAGAAAGAATTTGCATGTTTCTGCTTCTGTCGTACAAAATATCGCAAAATGATTCAAGAAGTCTGGAGGAATTTCAGTGTGTAAAGGTGGAAGTTTAACCTGGACAACGGAGGTCCCTCAGCCATTGCAGCATCGAGAACATCAGTCTCCAAACGGAAGCAACCAAACAGGAAAGATGAAACCTTGGTCAAGCACTACGATTATCTTTACGATAAAAGATAAAAACTTGTTTACAAAGGCCACATAAACTTTACAATGACATGACAAATGACAATTGATGTCTTAATGTGACGTTGATGTGCCGTACTGTTGACGAGAGGGTCTGCATTGACGTCAATTCCCCACTGGACCAGCCCCCTTACTGGTACTGAGTGGCAAAAACAGCTGCAACTAGTGGAGAAGACGGGATAACAGCTGATTATGGGCTTAAATTAAAGGCAGTCGGACTTGACAGTGACCCGTACAGTTACCCCAAGAACCAGTGGTCCATGGACATTAATATTTGGTACAGTTACTCCAAGAACCAGTGGTCCATGGACATTAATATTTGGTACAGTTACCAAGAACCAGTGGTCCATGGACATTAATATTTGGTACAGTTACCAAGAACCAGTGGTCCATGGACATTAATATTTGGTACAGTTACCCCAAGAACCAGTGGTCCATGGACATTAATATTTGGTACAGTTACCAAGAACCAGTGGTCCATGGACATTAATATTTGGCCATGAATCCAGTTTCCTGATATTTATATGTACTTAATTTCTACGCCGGGGAAATACACAAAGCAAAGCTTGAAGGCTTACAAAAGTCTTGACGCTTGGTCCGACTTCAAGGAGGGATTTGTTGTAGAAATTAAAGTGATGAGGACACTGAACTTTATGATTGGACCGTTTAACGTTAGCTACCCAAAAATCCAACATTACCTGATACAAAATGGGAACCGCAAATCCACGTTTCGGTGCCTGGAATCCAGTTGTTTCTGTGAATTGCAGCGATCCATTTGTCTCTCTTAAGCTTATTTTCCGGCAGAAAGGATAACTCAGATTTATTGCTAAATCTATGAGTACAGTCGATCGCACAACAGCTCTTTCCCATTTTAGATGTTTTCCAGTTGCTCAAATTGAAAGTTTACGCTGACACTCAGTCTTTCTGCCACTCAGTCTTTCTGACACTCAGTTTTTCTGACACTCAGTCTTTCTGACACTCAGTGGGCGTAACCCGCTGTGAAGTCACATCTGTGACATCATGCGCCCAGGTTTGGGCTCTATAGTATCCAAACCAATCACTATTCCACCTCTTCTGTGAAAGAAATGGGCACCGTGTAGCAACCTTTTAGACCAGCAGCAAGTCCAAACCGCCCATCATCAGAGTACGTTCTGGTCTGGGTTTGTGGGAATAATCCGTCGGCTGTATCTGAAACACACAGAGTCTGACACGGCTCTTGCTTCTCTCAGAGATCTTGTGCTCTGATATGTAAACATGCAGAAGGACAAGAATAACAAAGTTTGACAAAGTCGAGACAAATCCCTAGATCACAGATCTAAAACAACTGCCTGTGCAGTTTGTGCAGCGTGTGACGTCCTCCAGCCTCCGAGCCCTGACAGAACCGACACATGGAATGTTCAGGGACAAGGAAGGAAAGTTGGAAAGAGATGCGTCGAAGCTCAAAGGCCCACTCAGTAATGTTTACCATTGCTTACATAGTTTGTACAATTTCACTACATCATCAAACCACTGAAAGCAGAAATAGACTTTAAGCTATAAAAATGTCTAATACCAAGTACTAGTACAGTACAGTACAAACATACCCTCTGAAATCCTCAATATTTCAGTACATGTGAGGAAACAAATAATAACAGTACATCAGACGGATGAAGCGTCTTTCTAGACACTCAAAAACGCTCGACAGCATCATAGAAAAGACTAAAGTAGAATGACTGGTAGAGACTATGGGGGTGCCAGACTGAACAGGGGGGGTTTGAGCAGTGGTCTGAAGGTCGGGGGCAGGAATTCCTGAGGGTGAGGCCAGCGAAGGCTCAGTACCCCAAGGTTGGGTGTTGGGTCCTAGTAGGTGTCAGCCGGCCGGAATCAGCTGATGGAAGACATCGGGCAGGTGAACGGCACTGCAGGAGGTCAGCAAGGTGGGAGGGGGCAACTTATTCAGGGCTTTGTCTGCGAAGGGGGGGGGGGGGGGTTTGAACTTAATGCTGTATTGGGCTCTGCGCCAGTGAAAGACGGGGGAGATGTGGTCTCTGGGACGAGTGCAGCTGAGTACCTGGGCAACTAAATACTGTCTAAATATGTTCCGTTAATTATAATTGATTTCCGTTTGGGGATAAACAAAGTGTTTTTGAATATGTGTGCATTGCAGTTGCAGTTTGTAGGCTGGTTGTGGGAAGTCCGTAAGAATGCTGGTACGGTAACTGAGTCTGGAGGTCGTGCTATGGGTCCGTTAATGATGAGTTCTGTTAAGTTGCTGTTGGGTTTCAGAGAGTTGTTGTCCATCCAGGGTTTGAGTTCAGTCAGACAGTTTGTGATGGAGGACAGGAGGACCGGGGTGATGGAGTTGGGGAGATGTGTAGTTGTGTGGAAGTCAATGAATAGGAGGGGACTGAGCACTGAGCCTTGAAGGACGCCGTGGCTGACTGGTGTGGTGTGGGATTTAGTAGTTAATGGAGACATAATGATGGCGGACAGGGAGGTAGGAGGTGAACCAAGTCGGTGCTAAACCAGTGCTTACGGTGATACCCTTGCGTGACTGCAGACCATTGAGGAGGATGGAGTGGTCAATAGTGAAAGGGTGGCGTGCCTTTTCTTGGTGGGTGGAGAAGTCCTGCCTCAGGTGGAGGAGTTCAAGTATCTTGGGATCTTGTTCACGAGTGAGGGAACAATGGAGCGTGAGATTGACAGACGCATCGGTGCAGCGTCCGCAGTTATGCGGTCGATGTACCGGACCGTCGTGGTGAAGAAGGAGCTGAGTCGAAAGGCAAAGCTCTCGATGTACCGGTCAATCTACGCACCTACCCTCACCTATGGTCATGAACTTTGGGTAGTGACCGAAAGGACAAGATCGCGGATACAAGCGGCCGAGATGAGTTTCCTCCGCAGGGTGGCTGGACGCTCCCTTAGAGATGAGTTTCCTCCGCAGGGTGGCTGGACGCTCCCTTAGAGATGAGTTTCCTCCGCAGGGTGGTTGGACGCTCCCTTAGAGATGAGTTTCCTCCACAGGGTGGCTGGACGCTCCCTTAGAGATAGGATGAGGAGTCCGGTCACGTGGGAGGAGCTCGGAGTCGAGCCGCTGCTCCTTCGAATTTGAGAGAAGTCAGCTGAGGTGGCTTGGACATCTGTACCGGATCCTCCTGGACGCCTCCCTAGGGAGGAGTTCCAGGCATGTCCCTCCTCCCTAGGGAGGTGTTCCAGGCATGTCCCACCGGGAGGAGACCCCGGGGAAGACCCAGGACATGCTGGAGAGACTATGTCTCTCGGCTGGACTGGGAACGTCTCGGGCTCCCCTCGGAAGAGCTGGAGGAAGAGCTGGAGGAAGAGCCGGAGGAAGAGCTGGAGGAAGAGCCGGAGGAAGAGCTGGAGGAAGAGCTGGAAGAAGAGATGGAGGAAGAGCTGGAGGAAGATATGGAGGAAGAGCTGGAGGAAGAGCTGGAGGAAGATATGGAGGAAGAGCTGGAGGAAGAGCTGGAGGATGAGCTGGAGGAAGAGCTGGAGGAAGAGCTGGAGGAAGAGCTGGAAGAAGAGATGGAGGAAGAGCTGGAGGAAGATATGGAGGAAGAGCTGGAGGAAGAGCTGGAGGAAGATATGGAGGAAGAGCTGGAGGAAGAGCTGGAGGAAGAGATGGAGGAAGAGCTGGAGGAAGAGATGGTGGAAGAGCTGGAGGAAGTGTCTGATGGATGGATGGATGGATGGATGGATGGATGGATGGATGGATGGATGGATGGATGGAGGGGTCAATAGTGTCGAAGGCAGTGATGAGGTCCGGTAGGAGGAGGATGGCGAGGCAGCAAAGTCGGAGGCAAGGAGGAGGCCATTAGTGACTCTCATTGAGGCTGTTTTAGTGCTGTTGTGCAAACGGAAACCAGACTTGAATGTTTCGAAATACTAGCAAAGGAGAAGATACTGCTCAACTTGCACAATCCTGGTGCACTCCAATGTTCTGGAGAGCACCAGGAGACTGGATATGGGTCTGGGATTGTCCAGGTGGTCAGGATCCAGGCCGGGTTTTTCAGGGTGGGAGTGGTCCTAGCAACTCTGAGTGAGGGTGGGGCGGAGCCAGCACCGAGGGGGTGAGTGGGGTCAGAGAGGGCTTTGACGAGGGCCCACCAGACCAGGTGGTTCACAGAGTTTCCCCAGCAGCCCCGGGTTTCGGGCGGGTGGGGGACAGTAGTCGGGAGACGTCAACAACGGCAGCTGTGTTTACCTCCGTCCTGCACTGTTTGTATTCTGCATCAGTCTGACCTCCTGCCTCCGTCTGCCTTCACAAGCACAACATCTCGTCCTTCTTTCATACAGCTGACGCACACCAAAAGGTAATGACGGCACATTTGTTTCAAAAGGCTGTCACGTGCAAGTCTGGTGCAACTCAGACCTTTGCAAAACCAGTACGGTAATGATACCGATCGATGTTGCAGGTAGCGTGAACCCAGAGGAAAACCCAGCCTAGTTGGTTGAACAAACGTTAAATTAAAAAATAAAAAATACATCTAATACAGGGTAGGAGTGGGTGTGGCCATTCTGTTTGACAGCGGAGTTCTGCGGTTGCAACTTGACGGACAGAGACAGTGTCATCGTGGGAATGATTAAATAACAGACTCAGGGTTTCTAAATGGACTTCTATAAACAAATGAGTCACGTCACAGTGGCCGCTTCCAAGTGCTCAAGGGAACTCATTTAACTGCTTTTTGGCCGCCTTCTCTTCAGGCTTTGAGGACGACCAGGACAGCGGTCATGATGATCCACACAGACACTTCCATGTTTAGCGCTCAGTGCAGGAGGAAATGCCACACTTTGGGAGGGGTTTTCTATTTTTCTGTAGGCTTCCATCAGCCGAACCGATGGCTAATCTCGCTTCCTAACGGATGAAAGTGTAAAGTAAATGTGGGTGTCTCTTGGTGAGCTGGCATGTAAACCTTTTAGTTTTGTATCCTGCAAAAAATGAGCAAATCTTGATGTTGTAGCTGCACTTTTCCCACCTTCCTCCCTCCTGTCTTCTCTCCTTCCACTGCTCCCAGTCTGGCTCCCGTCCCTGCTACGTATCTCCGTCTGACGCCTTTTTCTCAGGTTTTTTCTTGGAACCGTTTCTTTCTTCCACAGCTAACGGCTGTGTGGAGCTGGCTCTGGTGCGTGCACGCGCGCTGGCGTCTTTGTTGCAGAAAAGAATGCTCTTAAACTTAGTTTTAATGTTGCTTAAAACAAAACAGATGGTTTTTCCTGCAGCCGAGTGAAAGAAACCCCAAATACTGTTGCAGTCAACTGTCGGATGATTCACATGCTGTAACGGGAAGATAGTGGTGCACACCAATGTGTGGGTGTAGACGTGGGTTCACTTATTGTGGGAATCTGGTTTGCAGTTGTTAGAGTAATACTTTTTTATCTTTTTTTTTTCAAAGAAACCCCCGTTTCTTCATTCCAGTCCAAATAAAAAGACTCCTCCGCTGCCGGCCGTGTCGTCTTGCAGTCAGACCAGACACATATTTGTTAAACAGGAAAATATAAACATCCATCAGGGTGTTTGAATCACTATCTTCTCTTCTTGTGCTGCTCTGTCTCTCTGCAGGGTCCTTCTGGGCCGCCTGGACCAGCAGGAACCGATGTGAGTATAAGACTAAATAAAAATCAGACCATCCAATGTGAACCTTTACCCTGTTTTAGACCCGGGGCCAGACAGCGTAGCAACACACGTAATTCCCCCTCGAGGCTGCGCTACTATTGAATTTGAAACGGATACTTTAATGTTTGGTCCAAAATCCTACTTCCAATTTCCTCAACACTGAAACCCGAAGCCATTCACGGACTTTTAAATACAGCACCGCCATTATTTTTCCTTTATCCCTCTTGGACGGCTGGAAGGGCCCGGGGATCTAGTGTTTTGAATGCGATGTGATGTCACGGTACCGTCCTATAATCTGTGCTCCACTTCTCCCCGCAGGAATGTGAAATTCTGGACATCATCATGAAACTCTGCTGTAAGTTGTTTTGTTTTTTTAACAATGACTTTGAAGACACCAGGGGGATAAAGGGATAAAATGAACAACTAACTGGTGGGGGGGGGGTCGGCTCAGTCTCAAAGACACACAAAAAAACTATTAGAACAACGCGCACAAAATACAACCATTTAAAAAACAAACATCTGCAGCAGGATTGCTGACACCTCCGGCCTCACGAAGCCCAGACAAGGTTCCAGGTCCTGAAGACGAGATCCGTCTCTGAGTCCACGAGGCGTGTCAGGTGGTCCAGTGGAACCAAATCCATTAGCAGCAAGGGTCAACGCACAGTCAAGTGTCTTATGTTCAGATGTTACGGCTCTGCTCGGGAGCCCCTAAAACAGAAATAAGATAAGATAAGATAAGATAAGATAAACCTTTAATAGTCCCACAGAGGGGAAATTTGCAGTTTACAGCAGCAAAGGGGATAGTGCAAAAACAAGAGGCAACAATAGAAAAAAGTAATAACACAGTAATAATAATAACACACTATAAACACTATAAACAGTAAACTGGTATACAATAATAATAATAATAATAATAAGAAGAAGAAGAATAAAGATAAATAATAAGATATTAGTATATGAAAAAGATAACAGACGGATATTTACAGATGGATTTATATATACATAATTGCACGTTGCAGTGAGTGAAAGATTGCACATTATTTCCCTTATTTACATTATTGTCAGGTTTGTATGTGGTCTACTGTGAGCAGTGCTGGTTGTGTAGTCTCACAGCTGCAGGGAGGAAGGAAGGAAGGAAGGAGAATGGAGAGGCCGTTTCCAACTTAACTCTAAATATCTTCTCCATTTCCAGCAAGACTTCAATAGTTGATGGAAAACAATGAGTAGGAGTCCCCACCTCCATCTCACACGTCTAGGCTGCAGTGCTTTTGCCACAATTACAACCTGAAATTGATTCGGCTGGTTTCCAAATATTTTCCCAATCTTCATCATCAGAGTTAAAATGTAACTGCAAAGCGAGGTCTCCACATCCACCCTAACCCAATCCGTTTGCACTTGCAGTCGTAAATGTAGGCCATGTGGGCACAGAGCTGCTATATTCTAATGCTGGCCGGTCCACGCCTAGCTCACGCCTGGTCCTTATAAAAGAGCCCAGCCAGCCATTTAAGTTCTTTATTACCTTGTTAGAAAATGGGGATCATACTAATTGGATCCAGATACTGCGGCACTACATTCAATTTAATCAAACATATACGTACCGACCAAGGGTTAGGGTTAGGGCACAGGCAACAAGTTGCATCTCACCAAATCCCCTCTTACCTCCTCAAACAAAGGATGGAAGCTTGTTCTACATAGATGCTCCAATTTAGGGGTCACAATCACACCTAGATATTCCAAACCTCCTGGGACCCCTGAGAGGCAAGGAAGTTGGACAGTTGGTATTGATGAACACTCCCAAGTGGCCAAGCCTGAGATCTGAATTGGTTCATTAGATTTAACAGAGCTGGACTTTCTCTGGCAGGGAAGGAAGTATCGTCTGCATACAAGCGTATCTTATGGTGACGGGGGACAACCCTGCCTCGTCCCTCCGTCCATCGTGGGACTGTCTGATCAGCCACCTGAGGACGATGACATCATATCTTAATCTCTTTCATACAATTATAACAAAGTCTGAATTAATCCGTTGAACAAAATAAATAATCCCGTTCCAGCTACACGCTGGAAGACCTCGGTAACATTTAGAAAGTAACATTATTACAAGATGTTTGTCCTTTAATGAAACTGAGTTCATTGAAGGTTGCTGTGAGTTAAAGGGCGGTTTTTAATGAGCGCTTGAACACACGATCATAAACCAGGACAAGCTGTGCTGGAACTGCAGACCAAAGCTGGCCACTCAGGTTATTCAGTTCAATTCAATTCAATTTTATTTATATAGCGTCTATTACAACAGATGTTGTCTCTAGACGCTTTCCAGAGACCCAGAACATGAACATAAACCCCCGAACAATTATTACATAAACAATGGCAGGTAAAAACTCCACTGGGAGAAAAACCTTAAGCCAAACAGTGGCAAGAAAAACTCCCCTTTAGGAGGAAGAAACCTGGACCAGGACCTGGATCATAAGGGGGGACCCTCCTGCCGAGGGCCAGACTGGGGGGTCGGGGACGTCAGCAGCACAGCAGGCAGGTGGAAGCAGCAGCGGGATCACCGGGGGGCGCAGGCAGGTGGAAGCAGCAGCGGGGTGGGTGGGGGAGGGGTTTCCGGGACCGCAGGCCAGCACGCAGCTCCCGAAGCTCTGGCCTGCAAACAAACAAGTTATGTTGTGTTGATCTTCTTCTCTGTTAATTAACGTTGGCTTTTTCTTTTCTCATCCTCTTCATATCACTCCCAAGCTTGTTGTGGTAAGTTTGGACTCACTGATTTGAATATTCTTTACACTCTGTCGACCCCAGGGATGTTTTGGTTTGATATCTTTGTCATTTCTGTCTTCAGAGTGCAAGTGTGCGCCCGTGGACCTGGCCTTCATCGTGGACAGCTCGGAGAGCATCGGCGCCTCCAACTTCGCTCTAGCTAAAGACTTCATCATCATGGTCGTGGACAGACTGATCAAAGACCACCAGGTCAAGGTAAGGTGTGTGTGGACGCTGTCGTCCCGGCCTCTGCGGGGTGACAGCAGCCTGACCTTTGTGGCCTGGCGTATGTGCAGAAGATTTCAGCAGAGCTGTTTTTCAGAGGCGTTGCAGAATGCTTGCCTTGTGATCCGTCCTCAAAATAGAAAGACTGAGTGAGATATATTGTCTTGTGTTCTGGAGCACGCTTTTATGTCCCTCCAGTGACTCCAGCCTTCCAGTGTGGATGTAATTAGCCGGGATGGGTGGGACGCAGAAATGTTGACAGATGAAAACACATGCAGACATGACACACACACACACACACACACACACACACACACACACACACACACACACACACACACACACACACACACACACACACACACACACACACACACACACACACAAAGACCAAAACACACTCTTACCGTGCCGTGTTTTTCTCCCTAGTTTGCAGTGGACCAGTCCTCCGTGAGTGTGGTCCAGTACAGCGGATCCAAAGCACAAGAAGTTATCAAACTATTAACCAGCCCTACCGAGTTTAAGCAGTGAGTACACACACACACACACACACACACACACACACACACACACACACACACACACACACACACACACACACACACACACACACACACACACGCACACACGCACACAAGAGTGTTGGCTGCCTGCTTTAAGGTTTCATTCATGAGTTTTTCTTTAACTTTGTGGTCCATGATTCAGTGATTGCTAACTATCATTACAACAGGAGGAGACGTGCACTTAGCAATCAGCAAACTCTGGGGTGAATCCTCTTCTGCTGCATGGATTCCATTGAGATAAAAGTTGCTGCACAGTATGTCCTCCACTGTTCCAACAAGCTTTATATTTACCATATTTATCCTTTTGGTTTCTAAATAAACATAAATATATAACTAAATGCTAGTGCTGTCAGGCAATGAAAAAATTTATTCTAATTAATTACAGTATTTATAATGAATTAATCTGATTAATCGCATTTTAATCTCATACCTGCTAAAGGTCCCCAAATAAAGAATCTGAATTGTAGGACATTACAAAATTGCAGTGCATGACTAATCAATGTAATACACTAAGAAGAGAAGATTTGAAATCCACATTTTTATTGGTGAAGTGTGTTTCATAAATGAAATTCAAAGTAAAAAGCTCAAGCACATCAGCAAACCAATTAGGCCAGGTGCATTATTCAAAAATGCAATACAAATACAGTTAAATAAATAAAATTCAGAAATAAAATAAGGCCGAGTCTCAAATAGGCACAATGGGCCAAATTTCAAATGCTTGCGCATTTTGTTACTCATAATTAATTGTGTTAATTCTACTATCTATGTGCAATACTCCCATCCTTTCAAGGGCAATATTATTCTTCAATTCATTTAAGTGCAATATCCCCCCACCCATCCATGTACATTTTTTATCCTCCCATTCACTCTTGTTTATAGTGTGTGTACATATACATTTATGCTTCCTTGCTTACATAGTCTTTGCATGTGTGCACTTTGGGGAGCTGCTGCCTAATTCCACTGTACATGTACATTGATAATAAAGGCTTTCTATTCTATTTCTATTCTATTCTATTCTATTCTAATTTGCATAACGCATTAATTAGCAATGTAATTAATTAATCTAATTTACGCGCTAAACTGACAGCCCTACTAAATACACTTACAATGGTGTGCAACAGAATGACTGTTGTTGGTTTTGCAGTAAAAACAGTTCTGCAGCCATGTTGGTTGTTCGGGCCCAATCCCAATTCTCCTTCACTCGCCCTTCTTTTCTTCACTCGCCCTTCTTTTCTTCACTCGCCCTTCTTTTCTTCCCTACCCCCTAAAAAAGAAGGGGGAGATTTTAGGGCACTTGAGATCTAGGGCACTTGGCCCAGGTCCCTGTCCCATTTCTCCTACTCCTAGTAGAACTAGTTCAAAATGAAAATGGTGAACTATAAACGTAAACTGTTCACTTTTAAACTATGTGAACTGAACATTGAACTAGTTCATGAGAAGTAGGAACTTGCACAACACTGGGAACCAGACGCGTGTGTGAATTATTATGGCTGGTCAGACTCGATTAAAGTATGAGATGAAAATAATGGCATGGCACTTCTGTTTGTTATTGGATTATCAATGACGCAAAAGCACCAGAAGCCACGGTTGGTTCCTTTCAACATAATCGAATCTAAACAGAAATAGAACTACAGACAATAAAATGAAATCTGGTAAAATAAAAAGTTGGCTAATGAAAAGTTTTTTTTTCTTTTTTAATTTCCAGAACAGAGTTAAAATAGCAAGAAGAGTCAAAATATTACTAATAAAGTGAAGCTTTTACAATTGGCGTCACATATAGTGAAAATGTTAACAATAAACTTGACACTTTACAGCTGAACTCAGTTTTGCGAGTGTGTTGAACTACCGGCGTTACAACAGATGTTGCAGACAGAAATGCCTTCAACGAAGTGGTGGAGGTCGTTCTCTGAGAAGCAGCTGCAGGAACAAGGAAAGTGTGTCTCTTCTAGACACAATTACAGGGCGGCAGTAGGGGGTGGTTACTGAGGAGGGAGTGTTATTACCTGTTATTACCTGTCATCTGAGAGAGGACTCCTTCACTAGCTCTAATAACTTTGTTTTTCAATTTTAGAACTTAATCTTCAAAATTTTAGATAAATAAACCTGCTCTTCCGTTTGTCAATCTACTGCTTCGTGTGCACGTACGGGCAATGTGCACGTGCACGGGCTGCCTACCCAATAGAGGGTCTGCATTGACATCACTTTCCCTCTGGACCACACCCCCAAAACAGCTGCAACTAGTGGAGAAGACCGGATAACAGCTGATTATCAGCTTAAATTAAAGGCTGTTGGACTTGACAGTGACCCGTACAGTTACCCCAAGAACCAGTGGTCCATGGACATTAATATTTGGTACAGTTACCAAGAACCAGTGGTCCATGTACATTCATATTTGGTACAGTTACCCCAAGAACCAGTGGTCCATGGACATTAATATTTGGTACAGTTACCAAGAACCAGTGGTCCATGGACATTAATATTTGGTACAGTTACCAAGAACCAGTGCTCCATGGACATTAATATTTGGTACAGTTACCAAGAACCAGTGGTCCATGTACATTTATATTTGGTACAGTTACCAAGAACCAGTGGTCCATGGACATTAATATTGGGTACAGTTACCAAGAACCAGTGGTCCATGGACATTAATATTTGGTACAGTTACCCCAAGAACCAGTGGTCCATGGACATTAATATTGGGTACAGTTACCCCAAGAACCAGTGGTCCATGGACATTAATATTTGGTACAGTTACCAAGAACCAGTGGTCCATGGACATTAATATTTGGTACAGTTACCAAGAACCAGTGGTCCATGGACATTAATATTTGGTACAGTTACCAAGAACCAGTGGTCCATGGACATTAATATTTGGTACAGTTACCCCAAGAACCAGTGGTCCATGGACATTAATATTTGGTACAGTTACCAAGAACCAGTGGTCCATGTACATTCATATTTGGTACAGTTACCAAGAACCAGTGGTCCATGGACATTAATATTTGGTACAGTTACCCCAAGAACCAGTGGTCCATGGACATTAATATTTGGTACAGTTACCAAGAACCAGTGGTCCATGGCCATTAATATTTGGTACAGTTACCCCAAGAACCAGTGGTCCATGGACATTAATATTTGGTACAGTTACCAAGAACCAGTGGTCCATGGACATTAATATTTGGTACAGTTACCAAGAACCAGTGGTCCATGGACATTAATATTTGGTACAGTTACCAAGAACCAGTGGTCCATGGACATTAATATTTGGCCACGAATCCAGTTTCCTGATATTTATATGTACTTAATTTCTACGCCGGGGAAATACACGAAGCAAAGCTTGAAGGCTTACAAAAGTCTTGACGCTTGGTCCGACTTCAAGGCAGGATTTGTTGTAGAAATTAAAGTGATGAGGACACCGAACTTTATGATTTGACCGTTTAACGTTAGCTACCCAAAAATCCAACATTACCTGATACAAAATGGGAACCACAAACGTCATGCACATTCCCTCTATACCTGTGCGACATGCAGCCAGAGGTGACGTAACATCGTCCCAGCATGCCCCAAACCAAAGCAGGACATATATGTTAACGGCTCAAAGATGGAGTCAGAACACTGGCAGCTTGATTGCGTGAGATCCTCCCTATGTCTCTTCAACAAGAAGCTGTTTTCCCAACCCAGCTGTGGTTTGACTGCAGGGCCGTGAGGGACATGAAGTGGCTGGCCGAGGCCACGTACACGGGGGAGGCCCTGGACTTCGCTCTCACCGCCACCATCAATGACATGCGCAAGGAGAACAAGGTGGTTCTGGTTCTGACCGACGGGCGCTCCGACATCAGCAGGGACCGGGTTCCGCTGGATGTTCTCTGTGGGAAAGGCCTGCAGGTAAGAGCTGCCCATGGAACCTGACGGAAGCCTCCGTGACTATGTTTACTGTACATGCAGTCAAAATTCTGGTTATTGCTAATATTCCGGTTACTGAAACATTGGGAATATTCCGTTTACATGGTAATTAATCATTGGGGATATCTGGATCAAACCAGCGACGCACGGAGAACGTGATGACGCAATTACCGTCATTTCCGCTTCTTCTTCCTGTATCCAAATTCAAAACAAATGCTGCTTCGCGCAACTTTTCTCTCACCTTCTTGTAAATCTTCTATCCCGGTACTTTCTACCATCTACAAATGCAGAAATGTTCATATCCTTCATTACATTTATGAAGTGATTAGTCTCCTCCTGGTCTTGGTTTCTCCGTGTTTATAAGAACTTCCTGGACTCAAAAGACCAGGATTCCTTGTGAACAGAGCATGTGCAGAAAACAAATTCCTGTTCCGTTTGATGGGGATATTCCGTTTGGTGTTTACATGACCAAATATTCAGGTTTTAAAAGGAGTAACCCAGGGCTCATATTGGGGTTTTTAAAAACCTGAATATGAGCAAATTCGGGTTATTCAAAGGGGTTATTGGTGTTTACATGTCCGTGCAAATTCAGGTTATTGCCAATATTTGGGTTTTAAAAGGGTTATTGATGCATGGAAACGCAGTCCGTGTCACACCCCGGCTCAGGCAGAGACGTCTCCTGTCCCCTCCAGGTGGGCGGTTTGGGGGTGAAGGATTATTCGGGTCGCCCCCCCAACCCGGAGCAGCTGGATAACGTGGCGTGTAAGAATGACCCCAAACCAGGATTTTCCATTGTACTGGAGAACTTTGCTGAGCTGCTGGATGACAATTTCCTGCAGAATCTCACGGGCAGGATCTGTGAAGGTGCGGCTTCACAAACACACACTTTTAATGCACGCTTGTTTCATTTGGTGAAAATGTTCCTGAGTCCAGTTAATTCAACCTGCTCTCTGTTGTTGTCTCCTGCAGAGAAGAAGTGCCCCGACTACAAATGTCCAAGTACGTATTTTATTCTTTTCCAGTATTTTACTGCCCTCGCTCTCTCTAGCCCAGGGATCGGCAACCCAAAATGTTTTAGAGCCATATTGGACCAAAAACCCCCCAAAAAATATGTCTGGAGCCGCAAAAAATTAAAAGTCTTGTATCAGCCTTAGAATGAAGGAACACATGCTGCATGTTTCTATATTAGTTAGAACTGGGAATTCAAATGATTCGCTCCAAGAAACGTTGAATCAGGGCCATGCAGGAGAAAAAATGTTTGAGAGGGGAAGATTTTTTTTTATTTTGCACTTCGAGAAAAAAGTCGAAATGATGAGAAAAAAGTTGAAATGTCGAGAAAAAAGTAAAAATATCGAGAGAAATGTCGAAATTAATGTTTTTTCTCAACATTTCGACTTTTCTCAAAATTGTATTTCAACATTAATCTCGAAATTTCAACTTTTTTCTCGACATTTCTACTTTTTTCTCGAAGTGCACAATAAAAAAAAAAATCTTCCCCTCTGAAATATTTTTTCTCCTGCATGGCCCTGATACTCTTCCGTACAAATCTTCGTTAAGGGAAATATTTATTCTACACATTTTTACAGCATTGGAAAACATTCAGAATGTTTGTGTCATGTTTGTCCCCCTACAGAAACCATGTTAAAACAAAAAATATATTTCCCTCCCCCATCTATTTCCATTTTCAAACATTTTTGAAAAAGCTCCAGGAGCCACTAGGGCGGCGCTAAAGAACTCTAGAGCCGCGGGTTGCCGAGCCCTGGTCTAGCCCCCTGGAAACAGCGGCTCAGCGGTGTTTGTTTGTGTTGCAGTCTCTTTCTCAGGAAGTACCGATATCTTGGTGATGATGGACAGCTCAGCCAGCGTGGGCCAGAAGAACTTTGAGACCAGCAAGAGCTTTGTGAAGCGCTTGGCCGAGCGCTTCCTGGCCGCCGAGAGGCAGAACAACGCCAAGGTGAGGGTGGCCGTGGGCCAGTACAGCCGGACGGCCAAGGCGGAGCAGGGACTCGGCCCGGGGGCCGACAACGTCACCGTGGTGCTGTCTCGCATCGACGAGGCCGCCTTCCAGAACGACGGCACCAACGTCCTGGAGGCCATGACCTTCGCCAGTAGGATTTTACAAGGCCGTGGGGACGGATCGGGGGGCAGGAAGAAGCTGGTGCTGTTCTCCGACGGCCGGTCTCAGGGCATCACCGAGGCCGTCCTGCAGAAGCGCGTCAGTGACCTAGCGGCTTCTGGTGTCGAGCTCTTCGTCCTCTCCGCCGGCAACCAGGTGAACGAGGCCAACCTGCGGCTGCTGGTGAGCCGGGGCCAGCAGGACGACGTGGCCTACGGCCAGCGCCACCTGTTCCGAGTCCCGGACTACCCCTCTCTCCTCCGCGGCGTCTTCTACCAAACAGTTACCCGTAGGGTGTCCATGAACGCAGGGCCTTGAACCACCACGCCAACATGTTTAGAGATTTTTTAGCCCCAGTATGAATATTCAGTTTCACTTAACAATACACTGCGTTCAAATTACATTTTAAAAAAGATTTTGAAAGATGTCACAAAACGACAAATGATTGTGGAGCAGAGAAACGACCCTTTTACTTCAAGTTTATCCACCAAAGCAGACCGTCTCCACTTGTGATTCTGCTGATCAAAAAGCATCTGGTTGTAAAGAACATGTGGCAGGAGACATTTCTGCTCTGGAGATGAAATTCCGGGTAAAAGATGAGCCCTCCGGTCCTGGACAGACTTCTGTAAGATCCACATTAAAGCGACTTCTAGCTTTCCTTTTGGCTGATTTCTACTCAGGTACCCTGCTTCTCTGCATCATTCCCTGCTCCCATTCACATCTCCCAGCAGGCTACTCTCTGGTCTCTCCAGGACCGATGCTCTTCACGTTTGAAAGATTTAATTTTTGGGTCTAATGTGGGCTCAGTTACAGTTCCTACCACTCCTTTAAGTGGTGTCAGATGTAATATGTGACAGTAATCGGAGACTAGAGAACAACCGCAGCTGTGAACCAAAACCATGCCCATTCACTTCTCCTGCCTAGCCTAGCTTGCCTAGCTAGCCTAGCCTAGCTCCTAGCTCCTAGCTCCTAGCTCCGTCCTCACCAAAGTTTATTGTAAAAGTTTATTGGACAGGTGATGTCATTCCTGACTTGACGACAACACAACAGGGAACAACAGGGAACCCAGGACGGAGACTAATGAAACCCATCAGTACCTAAGGCTAGTGAGGACAGCTGTGTGTGTGTGTGTGTGTGTGTGTGTGTGTGTGTGTGTGTGTGTGTGTGTGTGTGTGTGTGTGTGTGTGTGTGTGTGTGTGTGTGTGTGTGTGTGTGTGTGTGTGTGTGTGTGTGTGTGTTTGTGCCCATTATGCAAATACATGTGGCTGAATTGATTCCTCCCAAACTGTCCTGGGGTCAAACGTTGAATAACAGAATGACAGAAACCTGCTCTTTATTATATGTGCAACGAATAAACGTCATATAAACGCAGAAGCACTCACGTACACACACACACACACACACACACACACACATAGCTTTGTAACTCATCAGTGAGGCAGGGAAACATCTGTCTCGGTTGAAAGTTAGAAGGGAAATTCTAAGGAACTCGTAATAAGAGTAGCTTACAAAGCTGTTCTTATTACTGTTTGGTGCTGACTTGCATGGGTTGTGCAGTTGCCTAATCCTAACCGTAATCATTCCTGGTTCATACCTGACCCTATTCATGTCCAAACACACCCCTACCAGAACCAATGACACTCTGCCTCATTAGGACCAGACTTTGCTTCTAAGTCCCAACTAGGTCAGTGATTATGCCAAAATAAGTCCTAATGAGGTCACAAAAACAAGAACACACTTTTCCAGATCTGCCCAATTTCACAACTTTAGGTTCCACATAGTTTGTTGTCACCAGTGGCTCGGAGAGCGGCTGCATGGTCGTTCTTGTATGTGGTGCTATTTGTCTCAGTGTATCAGCCTCTGTCCATGTTCTTTAAGAAGATATTTGTAGCTGGGGATCCACGGCCTCAGAAGTGTTTTAAGAGCTCCTTCAATAAAGGTTGCTACACCAACATGTGTCTGCTCTCTTTTGCTCACCATACTTGGATTTCTAAATAAATATTCACACTGTTTTAAAGAGGGAATACTGTACATGCACCTCTTGAGGTTATTTCTTGGATGGAACCAGAACAACTGTGTGACATTAGCGCAATAGCAACATGGCGTTTTGCCACGGTAGGCTTGTTTATGTTTTATTTAGAATTTTTAGAATTTATTAAAGGATAGCCCCTTGAGATGTAACATCTCATTTTCAAGGGGGTCCCATAAAATATACAAGATTACAATATATCACATTACAGTCTAGACATACATGACATAAAACACACACAGACATCTTGCTCACCCACATAAGTCTAGTTACAAAGTAGACTAATTGAACAATGAGATAAATATAACATAAGGGAGAGAAAAGAAAAAAATTAATAAATAAATAGAAAAAAGGACAAAAAATACATAAATAAATTAAAAACAATTCATTTTATTATGAGAATATAATGCCAACTTAAAACAATGAGAAGAGGTAATAGAACGCAAAAAGAGAGGAAGATTATTCCAATCTGATGGAGCTTTAAAATAAAATGATATTTTACCAACCTTTTGAAATTCTAGGAACAAAGAAAAAAGGAAAATGCATATGTCTGAGTGAGTATGGAGAGTTATATAGAATCATGAGTTCTTTTAAATATGGAGGAAAAACAGTGAAAATAAACACATTTAAAAAGGAAGTGAAGCCAGTGAAACTGCCGTCTAGATTTGGGTTGAAACCAGTTCAATGAATCAAACATAAAACAATAATGTTCTGAAAGGACAACGTAACACAAATCTACATAATGAATTAAATAATACAGTCAGAGGTTTAAGATGGGGATCTGGAGTATTTTGATAAACAATATCTGCATAATCAACCAGTGGTAGTCTGAGTTGAGAAATGAACCTTTTTCTGACACTCTGTTTTAAAGAGGGAATACTGTACACGCACCTCTTGAGGTTATTTCTTGGCTGGAACCAGAACAACTGTGTGACATTAGCGCAATAGCAACATGGCGTTTTGCCACGGTAGCCTTGTTTATGTTTTATGATCTCTTCACTTCTCATCTAGCACCAAAACCCAAATAATATGTTTCAAATTTGCGGGTTGATGACTGCAGTGACTGTTGTGCAAATTATAGAAGAATGCCAAGACCAAGATTTGTTAAAGGGGAGTAATAAATTAAACCAAAACAGAACTTTACTGAATTGCTTCACTTTGTAGAAACAGTAATTATGTCTATGCAACTTAAGGCAGCACATTTAACGCAAAACATGACCAAGTATTTTATTACAACTGTAGGTCATACAGTTTATTCATTTAACTGTAGTTCTGTTTCTTAACCAGGATTTTGAGTAAAAGTGGTTCTAGTAGTAAAGTTTATTTCCATAGCACCGTTCACAGACAGGGGAATGTGCCAAGGTGCTTCACAAAAGAATAAGCACAATACAATAAATGTAAATTACAATAAAAAGGAGAAGATACAATGAAACCTCTTGGAGTGAAAATGTACATAAAATCAACATGATGGTCATAAAACAGCCCTCTCACTACTGATGTTTCAAAGCCTGGAGAAACAGGTGGGTTTAAGTTTCCCCTTAAAAGCGTCAAAGGAGTGCAGCAGACGTGGAGACAGCGGGACATCATTCCTGAGCTCCGATGTGAGCCCTTCTATTACAACAATAGCAGCCGTTGGACTTGCTGCAGGACGAGATGTTCCTCTTTGTTTAGACAAGAAAATAAACAGTTGCAGAAGTCTAAACGAGAGACAAATGTGTGAATGATTAACTCAAGGCACAAGGCAGCTCATAAAGGAGTTTGATTTCTGGATCTCAGAGGCTTTAAAAGAGCAGTACAGCTGGAAGTCGTCTGCAAATAGGTGGTACAAAACCTCAACAAGCTCCTGGGTTTTCTTTCCCAAGGGGAGAACATACAACTAAACAAAATCGGGCCCAAAACAGAACCCTGAGGTACTCCGCACGGCAAATCAGTCAGACAAGATCCTGTTTGCTGAAATACTAAAACTCCTAGCTGACAAATAGGAAGATCCAATTCAATCCACTTTATTTATATAGCACATTTTAAAAAACAACAAGGTTACCAAAGTGCTGCACAATGAGTAAAGCAAGACAATAAAATAGAAAAAACTAAAAACAGAGTAAAATAGATAAGAGCACATAAAAGCACGGAATAAAAACACACCAGACAGACAACAACCAGTGATTCAGAAACATAAAAGACAGGACAGAGACCACACAACTCTCACGCTGGATTAAAAGCCAAAGAATAAAAATACGTTTTAAGACGAGATTTAAAAATTTCTAGTGTGGGGGCCATTTTGATGTGCGGAGGTAGCTTGTTCCAGAGTTTAGGGGCTATTGCTGAAAAAGCTCCTGGTTTTTTTCCTGGTTTTGCGACTGAGCAGAGAAACCTCAAAGACCTCGAGGGAGTTAAACATGTAGGAGGTCTGAGATATATTTTGGTGCCAACCCATTTAATGACTTAAAAACAAACAATAGTATTTTAAAATTAATTCTAAAAGAGACAGGGAGCCAGTGAAGGGAGGCCAGAATGGGGGTGATGTGATCATGCTTGCGGGTTCTTGTTAAAAGATGAGCAGCCACGTTTTGGACTAACTGTAAGCGTGCAAGGGAGGTCTGGTTGACGCCAGTATAGAGGGCATTACAGTAGTCCAAACGGGTTGAGATAAAAGCATGAATCACTCGTTCAAAATCATTAAAAGATAAAACAGATTTAATTTTAGATAAAAGCCTCAGATGATAAAAACTGGATTTTACTACAGAATTTATTTGCTTGTCCAGTTTAAGATCACTGTCCATTTTGACGCCGAGGTTGGTGACTGTAGTTTTCAAGTAAATTTGTAGGGAACCCAGATCAATGGGAGGGCCATCATAGGCCCGATTGGGTCCAAACACCATGACCTGTTTTACCTTCATTTAAATTAAAAAAGTTTAATGCCATCCAGGCCTTAATGTCCTTTAGGCACTCTAGCAGAGGCATCAGGGAGCTGTTGTCATTTATTTTGAGGGGCAGGTAGATTTGAGAGTCATCTGCATAGAAATGGTAAGAGATGCCGTGCTTTTTAAAAATCATTCCAAGGGGGAGAAGGTATAGAGAAAAGAGGATGGGTCCGAGAATTGAACCCTGGGGAACTCCACAAGATAAAGGGACAGAAGACGATTGGGAGTCACCAAGTCTGACTGAGAAGCATCTCTCGGACAGATATGACCTGAACCATTCCAAGGCAGTGTCTCTGATACCAACACAATGCTCAACTCAGATGTAAGTTGCTTTGGAGAAAAGTGTCTGTGACATGGCAGTAGTAGTAGGTCCTGCCATTCCAACCAAATTGCGCAGTTTTGTTAACAGGATTTCATAATTGACTGTCAACTCGACTTGTGGTGTTGTTGTGTCAGGGAGTTTTCCTCGTATTTTCCTTTTGAAGAGTAGCTCTGCCGGGCTTTTTCCAGTCGTGGAGTGGCCAGTAGATCGGTAAATTGTGACATACTTCTGGAGTTCTCTCCTTTTCATTCGTCAATCATTTTTGTCTCTCCATTTGACCTCAGGGGAACAGCAATGTTTGACACAACAGCAATAAGAACAAATACAAAGGGCAGATGTTTATCTGTTTTAGGAGTAAAACTGTGGAACTCATTAGATAACGACCTTAAACTAGCAAACTCAATAAAAGCATACAAGATATTATTCAAAGCAAGGGTAATGGACATATATAGGAGCACAATAAGCAAACAAAGAAGAATGTACACATGCATGAGATGAAATGATAACTTAAATTGGTTTTGTCGGTTTCCTTAGCATCTTTTCACTTTCTGTTTTCAGAGCTATCATTATTATTATTATCATTATTATTACTATTATTACAGTTATTTAAGCTGCTATTATTATTATTATTATTACTATTATTATTATCATCATCGTCATTATTGTTATTATTATTATTATTATTATTATTATTATTATTATTATTATTATTATTATTATTATGTGTAGACTTACAATACTTAATTTGTTCTTTTTGTATATTCTGTTCTGCTAAAAGGTGGGTAGATAAGCTTTATGCTTCAAGCCCAGACCTTTTCGGTCAAAATAATCACAATGTTGACCAGGGAAAAACCTGTGTTGTCTTGTTTGTTGATTTATATGTTTGCGATTGACCAAAATAAATATTAACTAACTAACTAACCCCTGGCTTGTGCCCACTTGGGTTTAGTTTTCATATTCTGTATTCCGTTGTCCTCACAGTATGTCTGGAACTGTGTAGATATGAAGTGTGGGTTACCATCAGAACTAATGGTGATCAGGAGACCCTGACGACTAAAAATGTTCTCCAAACTGTCTATCAGCTTCTCTGTGGTGGTTGATTTTAAGATCTCATATTCATAATATCTGCTGTAATAATTTACAATTATGCTTCTTCCTCACATCCGGTTACAGACCAGCTATTTTTAGCCCAGCTGACTTTGCGGTAAGTATTTATCCGGGTAAATACATTTCCAACTGTAAACATGCATTCCACACTCACATTCACTCAACAAATAAACCTTCCTGTTTACACCTTACATGCCCCGTAATTTATATTTAATCCCAAACTCATTACGACATTCACCTGTAAAGACAGACATCACACATTTCACCACTGGTTCTACATGAATGACCCTCGCGGCTGCCCCATTATTAACCTTATTAGCCCACCAGGCTGTTGTCTACCTGTATGTGTTGAAGGAGTCTGCTTACAGCAATACTCAAAAAACTCAAAACGTCCTCACGTTGAATGCAAAAACAACTACAGCAACTAAACTCACTAAACACTGACTTGGCCTATTCATCATGTCAAACAATAAAGAATAAACTATTATCTTTTTTTCTTTTTTTACATATGATATGTTTGAGTGGAGGGCATTGCCGGGATGAACGATGACCTGGGAAAGTGGGTGTGGCCATTTTTCCACCAGGGAGTGGTCTTGGTGAAAAGAGAAGAGGATGGGTCCGAGAATTGAACCCTGGGGGACTCCACAAGATAAAGGGACAGAAGACGATTGGGAGTCACCAAGTCTGACTGAGAAGCATCTCTCAGACAGATATGACCTGAACCATTCCAAGGCGGTGTCTCTGATACCAACACATGGACGATGACCTGGGAAAGTGGGTGTGGCCATTTTTCCACCAGGGAGTGGTCTTGGTGAAAAATAAATACTTGCAATGAACTCAGAATATTGAAAAACCCCTAGTTTGACCCCTCGCAAGTTACTTAAGGCCAATTTGCATTTTCAAATTTTCGAAAATCGGTTATTGGTACCCCGACTTTGTGCAGTGGTTTTACGAGGTTTCCCCCAGGAGTTGAATTTCAACTTTTTAGGACATGTTATTAGACACCTTTAGAAACACATTGGTGAAGAGATTTCTTGGTAACGATTTAGTTCCCAGATTTGCCAAATATCTTACCTTACTACAATATGTGACTAGCTTATGTGCTTTACCTCACTCTTGACCACCATGTCATGTCCATACTGAAATATGAAATTACATTATTGACAAATGAAGTAAAATAAAGAAAAATAAATGATTACTCAAATGAACTAAAATATGGGGGGGTTCATATGAGGGCAGCATGGTGGCTTGGTGGTTAGCACTGTTGCCTCACAGCAAGAATGTCCCCAGTACAGTACTGCTGGTCTTACTGCTGCTCAAACTGTTCTTGGCATCTGCCTCTGAAAGTGCTGTTGGATCTCTCCTTTACTGTTTTTGTCTCAGCTTGACCCTGCTCAAAGGGGAGAAAGTCACAGGGAAGCAGTGGATTTCCGTGGAGGACTCTTGTTTGACCTGAGCTGCCCTCTGGCTGTCTTTGTGCTTCCTTTCTGTCACTATGTAGACCAGGGGCCTCATTTAAAATGGAGTGCGTAGAATTCATACTAAAAGTGCACGTACACCCAAAAGCCAAAAATGGCGGGCGCAAAAAAAAATCCGGATCTATAAAACCGCGTGTACGCAGACTTCCACGTAAGGTTCTCTTTATAAATCACAGTCCAGCTGGAAGGTTGCGCACGTGAATCCGCCTGGTATCCCGCCCTCTACACGCCCACTTTCTACCGAAAATGGAATCATTTTGCATATGAATGAGCCTGCTGAGCATGCGCAGTGGCTTCCTGCAACCTGTTTGGCTTCAGAATGAATGAACGTGTCGAGCAACCGTGCCACTGAATTTCACTGAGATCTGAGATCTAGATGTTGTAGATGAGGTGGAGGACAGGAAAACGACATTATTTTGTGGTCACAGTAAAAGTAGAAAAATAAATAGTATAAAATACAGCGAGTGAGTGCAGCACGCCGTTGCTGCACGGAACGCCGTGAGTGCCCCGGCGCAACAAGGGGGGGGCATGTCCCCCCGTCTTTTCAAAATCATGTTTTTGTCCCCCCCACTTTTTATAGTTACTATAACTAACGGTAGGCTCAGCCTTAAATTGCAAATCACACCCTGTGCGAAGGGCCCGGCAGCCCCGCTTCACCCCCCGCTCCCCCTCCTCCTCTCCCGTCTCCCCTCAGAGCTGCTCAGGGCTGATTTAGAGTTCCGCGTTACCAACGCAGAGCCTACGGCGTAGGTGCGCGTCGCCGCGTACCCTACGCCGTAGGCTCTGCGTCGTTTTAACGCGGGACCCTAATTTAGGCACCATACACCCGCACCTAAAGGTTTCACGCGCGTGTAAAACTCATATATATAAAAATATCTGTGTCCCTTTAGGGAAGAAATGAGCCCCTAAACGCTCTAGGGACTCCCCTTTGTTCTGTCTTAAAGCGGTGGGTGAAGAGGAGGTTGCAGCAGCAGCAGCACCAGAGTCCTGACTGACTGAGCTTCACACACACAGAGGGACACGATCAGCGCTATTTTATTATAAGTCTGATATATGTTGTGATGTGTGATGACATTATTAAGAGTATGACATGAATCTGGCTTCATTTCAACACCTCAAACCCAGCGTCGCCAGTTCCCCGTGTCTTAAGTAAATTCTTACGGGAGGGTCCGAGTTGCCGTAAAGATAAGCAGATTTTTCGGTTAGTTTTTTCTTTTTAGATCCGAGGCTTTGCGTAGATGGCAGCTTCCGCAACTTTCAGGCGCTTTTTCTGCGCAAGCAAGCTTTATAGATGAGGCCCCTGGTCCTCCCAGAACGATCTCAACTTCCAAGGGCCTCCTCTCTCAGAGAAGTTACGAATCAGAACTCTGCATCCTGGGTACAACTCTGCTCCATAACTATCCTGATCCTAGCGTGCCAGTGCCCTGTCTCTCTCTCCTTGTGCTGTTTTTGATGCCAAGCGATAAGCCTCTTCCATCCGTTTCCTCCACTTTGTGGTCTACTCGCTGTGTGATGCACCCTGGTCACCTGGCTGGAGACCAAATATGATGTCCACAGGGAGCATTGGGTTCCTGCCAAAGAAGATATAATATGCTGCAGTGGTTTCACTGCGGGTACAATTGTACGCATGTATGACCTTTGCCAAATAACTTTTCCACTCAGCAACGGCATCTTCAGTCAGGTTTTGCAACATGGAGACCAATCGCTGCACCTGACCGTTCCCCTCTAGGCGGTACGGGGTGGAGCAAGAGCCCCGGATACCACAGTATCTTTCCATGTTGGCAAACAGCTTGTTCTGAAATTTGGTGGGAAAGTCCAAATTTTAGTACAAGGTCCCCGAAAACCTTCTCAGCTGCTGTCTTTGCTGATTTGTTGTTGCAGGAATAAGCTTGAGCAACGCATGACCACCAGGATGTACTTATACCCCCCTTTGCAGCTCTCAAGGTGAAGATAGTCAATTGCCACCAGTTCAAAAGGATAACTTGTCACTACTGTATGTTCTTCACATGGTGCCCTTGTTGGCCTTTTTGGTCGTGTGCGTTTGAAGCTACACACCTAAGTGCTCGATGTCTTGCTGCATGTGCGGTCAGTAGAAGCGGCTGCGGACCAAATGCAGGGTCCTCTCCACACCAAGGTGCCCCAACTCCTCATGCAGTTCTGAATAGATCATTGGTTGAAATTTCTTGGGAAGCA
Organism: Cololabis saira; assembly: GCF_033807715.1. Lineage (NCBI taxonomy): Eukaryota > Metazoa > Chordata > Actinopteri > Beloniformes > Belonidae > Cololabis > Cololabis saira. The sequence goes on along the minus strand of NC_084596.1, from coordinate 45,643,310 downwards.
CTAGTTGAGATCGTGTGGCTGTTTTTCTAAACGGAATACCATCCCCGTTGATGAAGAGTCGATTCCTTTTTCTCATTAGTGCTATCATATCATCTGGCTGTCTTTTTTCTTTTTTTTCCCCCTTGTCTGCACATATATTAATGGTTAATACCATGCTGGTAAGAACCTAAAGCATATATATGTGCATTTTTGATATAAAATACATATGATATATTTTTTTTCACATATATTTATTTTATAAAAAAAAAAAAATATATATATATATATATATATATATATATATATATATATATATATATATATATATATATATATATATATATATATGTATGTAGCAATATGTAGCAAGCTGCAAGCTCCTTGCCACTGGGGCCGACCGACAGGACAGAGGACACAGGGTTTAGTGAAGGAACTCCTTTATTCAATCTCACCGCCACACGTGCACCAGCAGAACCTTCTCCCAGCAGACCTCTTGCTGGTGTGCAGCCACTTCTTATGTAGACAGGCAGGGTGGAGAGGTTGATTGGGCACAGGTGTGCCCAATCGGCTGAGTGGCTGCTCCTCCACCCTGCCACTATATATATATATATATATATATATATATATATATATATATATATATATATATATATATATATATATATACACACTTACATACATACCCAATTTTTTTTTTTTTTCATCTGGTTGTCTTTGACATAGGAGATGGCACACGCAGCACACGCTGTGGCCATGGTAAGTCTCTAAACTGTTCACATATTGCCCATTTCATGGCTAGGAACTCAAGCTTTCCTGAATGGAGATCACCTGTAAAGACAGACATCCAACATTTCAGCACCTCCACTCTTTCAATAGTGTCCATTTTTAGCAGTTGGTTTATTTTTTTGTCCACTGCCTCTCTTAACTGGAATTTCACACGTCTCTGGGACTGTGCCACAGGTGTCACTCTCTCGTCACTGTGCAAACTTAGTGTTTAATTTTCCAAACCCTTGGAACAGCTTTGGATATTGTCTCCGAATTTATGCTTTGATGCCAGTCACAGTGGCTATGTTCGCACCAACACCCAATACACCAAGCTTGACAGCAGTTTCCTTGCTGAGTAATGGCTCTCCATGTCCTTGGATTACAATGAACTCTGCCTCAGTGTTACCTTTTCCATATGCTCATTTGGCACTTGAACACACCTTTTACTATTATAGGCATTTCGGAATGAAGGGGTAAAGGGGTCTACCAGTTGCCTCGGAAGACACATTTTATTCTTTTACAACTCCCATGTGTCTTCATCCACTATGCCACTTGATGCACCCGGGTCTGTCCTGGGTCTCTGTTTTAACACATCTCACTGTCTGTTTGTTATTACCTTTTGACTTGCACATTTTGGCAAAGTGGTCTCTTCCGTTGCACTTTTTTGGCATGCTTGTCCTTTTGCTGGGTATGCAGGATCCTTGGGAAAGTGACCTCTACGTCCCATTTTTTGAGAATCAGACTTTTGAGAAGCATACTTCTCTCATTTCCCAGGTCTTCTTTTCCGATTGAACTTACCCCTTTCTTGTAAACACGGTGTACTGCTTCACCGCCCTCTGCGACGACGTTGTCGCTCACCTTCATGCCAGCCATTTGCATCTCCACTCGTTCTACGATCTCCAGGATGCGGGCAGGCGTCAGGTTGACCTCCTCCAGCAACTTTCTCCTCACATAATCCGATGTGCGTCTGCTCAGCACTGCATCTCTGATTCTGGTTCTCTGTGTCTGCAGCGAAAGCAGTCTTTAGCAGCCTGGCGTAATCTGGTTACAAACTGCTGTACCGTTTCTCCTGGTTTCTGCGTAGTCTGGTAGAATTATAGAGGGAATGTGCATGACGTCACAGATGCGACTTCACAGCGGGTTATGTCCACTGAGTGTCAGAAAGACTGAGTGTCAGAAAGACTGAGTGACAGAAAGACTGAGTGGCAGAAAGACTGAGTGGCAGAAAGACTGAGTGGCAGCGTAACCTTTCAGTTTGAGCAACTTGAAAACATCTAAAATGGGAAAGAGCTGTTGTGCGATCGACTGTACTCATAGATTTAGCAAGAAATCGGAGTTATCGTCCAAAAAATAAGCTTAAGAGAGACAAATGGATCGCTGCAATTCGCAGAAACAACTGGATTCCAGGCACCAAAACGTGGATTTGTGGTTCCCATTTTGTATCAGGTAATGTTGGATTTTTGGGTAGCTAACGTTAAACGGTCAAATCATAAAGTTCGGTGTCCTCATCACTTTAATTTCACCAACAAATCCTGCCTTGAAGTCGGACCAAGCGTCAAGACTTTTGTATGCCTTTGCTTCCTGTATTTCCCCAGCGTAGAAATTAAGTACATATAAATATCAGGAAACTAGATTGGTGGCCAAATATTAATGTCCATGGACCACTGGTTCTTGGTAACTGTACCAAATATTAATGTCCATGGACCACTGGTTCTTGGTAACTGTACCAAATATTAATGTCCATGGACCACTGGTTCTTGGTAAATGTACCAAATATTAATGTCCATGGACCACTGGTTCTTGGTAACTGTACCAAATATTAATGTCCATGGACCACTGGTTCTTGTTAAATGTACCAAATATTAATGTCCATGGACCACTGGTTCTTGGTAACTGTACCAAATATTAATGTCCATGGACCACTGGTTCTTGGTAACTGTACCAAATATTAATGTCCATGGACCACTGGTTCTTGGTAAATGTACCAAATATTAATGTCCATGGACCACTGGTTCTTGGCAACTGTACCAAATATTAATGTCCATGGACCACTGGTTCTTGGGGTAACTGTACCAAATATTAATGTCCATGGACCACTGGTTGAACAATGATTCTACTCAAGTGTTTAACGACCAGCTTTATGGAACAACAATCCTTCAGTATAGCTCCCCTGCCTGTTAGATCTACACATACACCCAATCCCTTCCCTGTTAATGACCTAATCAATATACGACAATAACGTCACTAGATACTTTGACCAGGGAAGTTTCTCTAGAGTGATGCTTGTGGAAACCAGACTGAAAAGGGTCAAAGATGTTGCACTTCTCAAAAAAGGAAGTTCATTGTTCAGAGACCACCTTTTCTAAGACTTCGGACAGGAATGGACGCTTTGATATGGGCCTGAAACTATTTGGATCAGTGGGATCCATACTAGATTTTTTGAGAAGTGGTTCCCCAAAGGCATGTTTAAAAGAGCTGGGGAGAACACCAGAAGACAAAGACTATATCTACCAGCTTGATAACCCATGGGCCAAGGGCTTCCAACACTTTTAAAAAGAGTTTACAGGGAAGAGCATTAGATAGACAAAAAGAGGGCTTCATTCTGGTTACCAAAACTGAGATATCAGCCTGGGTTATCAGATTAAAAGAAAGCCAATTATGGGGTCAACAACAACAACAGGATTACGAGATGAGCGCAGTGGAGGTTTAGCCTTAATATCCTGAATTTTGCTGATAAAATACTTTAAAAATGCATTGCTATAAGCTTTGCAAGACACACGTGTAGAAGGAGCAACATGACACACAATAGAACTAATGGTGTCAAACACAAATTGGGGGTTTATTCTCATTCAAAATGATCGGCTAATGAAAGAGTTCGGCTCTGGCATTTTTAATCATGATGTAACCTTTTTACCTCAAGTTTGGTAGACTTCCACAGACACTCCACGGACAGAGTCGCCTCATGTCCTGAATACAGACAATAATCCATGGACATGGGGCTTTCAGATTCAGATTCAGATTCAGATTACTTTATTAGCTATTTGTGTAAACACATTGGAATTTGTTACGGTGGTAACAGAGTGCGCATTCAATATATTTTCACAGAATAAATAAATAAATTAAAGCTGCAAGCAGCGATGAACGGGCCCTCGCACTCACGGCCACCGCCCCCCATAAGCATATCAGAAATGACACCACCCACGACTCTCAAACCATGTGTCAAACCATTCAAAAGTTATAGCATAAAAAAGGGACAACCAATCAGAAGAAGGGGCGGGGCTAATTCAGGCCAATGAAGGTCATGGACTCCATACAGAATCTGATGACACCACCCACGACTCTCTATGTCAAACCATTCAAAAGTTATAGCAGAAAATCGGGACAACCAATCAGAAGAAGGGGCGGGGCTAATTTTCGCCAATTATGGTCAAGGACTCAATACCGAGTCCGATGACACCACCCACGACTCTTTATGTCAAACCTTTCAAAAGTTATGGCAGAGAAAAGTATTCTAGTGGGCGCTGTTGAGCCGTTAGGCCACGCCCATTAATGCAAACCATGAAATATCAAATGTATCGACAGGCCTGGCTTTTCTTTAAGTTGCGACATGATACAGGTGTGTACCGATTTTTGTTCATGTACGTCAAACCGTATTATGGGGCTTGAGGCGCAAAGTTTTTTCTGTCTGAACCAATCAGATGAAGGGTGGGCACGCTTTTTGCCGTCTAGCATCGCCACGGTAACGCTTTTGAAAGAGAAAAGTAATGCGTGGTGTCGGAGGATGGAGACGCACGTTTTGATGTATAACACACCTGGGTGCACGTTACGTTCGGGCCGTATTAATGACCGAAGAAATGGCATAAATTGCGCCAAAATTACACGATTAATTCAAAATGTTCAAAATGGCCGACTTCCTGTTCGGTTTCGGCCATGGCGCCAAGAGACTTTTCTTTAAGTTGTGACATGATACAGGTGTGTACCGATTTTGGTGCATGTACGTCAAACCGTATTGTGGGGCTTGAGGCAAGTGCTCGGGCCCTAATAACAGGCACATAACACCACAGTGAGGGAATAAACAAAAAATAAAGTGCAGGCATATGCAGTAAATGACTAGTGCAGTGTTTAAGTGACACCGGTCACTGGTCGGGAAGAAGTAGCTGTGGTAGCTTTAACAGCCTTGGGTCGTCTCAGCCTCCTACCAGAGGGGAGGACAGTGAAGAGGCCATGGCCAGGGTGAGAGGGATCGGCCATGATCTTCCTAGCCCCCCTCAATGTCCTGGAGTCGTACAGGGAGGCAGGCAATCACTCTCTCTGAAGAGCATGTAACTCGCTGCAGCTTGTGGAGGTCCCTGTAGCTGCAGCTTGTGGAGGTCCCTGTAGCTGCAGCTTGTGGAGGTCCCTGTAGCTGCAGCTTGTGGAGGTCCCTGTAGCTGCAGCTTGTGGAGGTCCCTGTAGCTGCAGCTTGCGGAGGTCCCTGTAGCTGCAGCTTGTGGAGGTCCCTGTAGCTGCAGCTTGTGGAGGTCCCTGTAGCTGCAGCTTGTGGAGGTCCCTTGCAGCTGTAGCGGGGAACCAGGTGATGATGGAGTGGGTGAGAGTGGATTCAACGATGGCCGTGTAAAACTGGGCCATCATGGTCCTTGGCAGCCTGAACTTTCTCAGCTGACGGAGGAAGAACAGCCTTTTCTGGGCCTTTTTCAGGAGGGCCGTGGTGTTCAGTTCCCACTTCAAGTCCCTGGTGATGGTAATTCCCAGAAAGAGTCCACAGAGTCCACCTGTGTGTCACCATCTCCACTGTCTTGTGGGTGTTAATGCCGCGTTCCATTTGTCCTCGGAAGTCGGAATTTTCGAGTTCCGAGTCAGAATTTTCAACTGCAACGCCCCTCGAATTGGGATTTCCTACTCGGAAAGTCGAAGAATCTTCATCACCCCGAGTTAACATTCCAACATGGCTGCCCCGGCTGTAAACAGTAAGTAGAAGAGAGCTCCTGTAATAATTCGTAGCACTTCTGTCTAGTTTTGGTCATAAAAACTCCTACCATCCCACTTCTGGTGCAGAGAATCCCACTCCACGGTCCCGAAGCAACGTTTGATGTCAGGGATACGTGAACAATAAAAGAGGCAAGCCAAGGAAGGGAGGACGACTTCATCCCAAACATCAGAGATGTTAACTTGAAATGAATATTTTGCTAAAAAATAAAGCAAATGTTATGTGAAGTGAGATATGAGCCTTGTGTCTGGTGATTACTGCCCTCTATGAAGAGAAGAGGGAATTCAGGGTTGAAAACAGGACTATTATGTGGGCTATGTTGTTATGTTGGCAGGCGCTGGAACAGCTTTCGTGGAAGTGTCCATCTTGTTTTCCGACTTTTTAAATGGAACGCTGATATCTCGGCTGTGACGGCATTCCCAGTTGCGAGTTCTGACTTCCGAGGTAAATGGAACGCAGCATAAGCTCCAGGTTGTTGTGGCAGCACCAGCTCAGCAGCCGCTCCATCTCCCTCCTGTAGGCCGACTCGTCACACCTGGAGATGAGGCCACCAGGGTGGTGTCGTCAGGGAACTTTAGGAGCTGGACAGAGGGGTGGAGGGAAACGCAGCTGTTGGTGTACAGGGAGAATAGGAGAGGGGACAGAACGCAGCCCTGCGGGGAGCCGGTACTGGTGGACCTGGGGCTGGAAATGCACTTCCCCTGCTTCACCCACTGGGACCTGTTGGGGAGAAAAGTCCATGATCCACCTCCTAGTGGGGACTGGGACCCGCAACAGGGAAAGCTGGGAAAGCTGGGAAAGCTTCTTAGTCACCAGGTAAGATTTGACAGGAGCAACCTAATCCAAAATAGTTTTACAATGAGTGTTAAAACTATACGTTAAGCTATCCATGACATTTCTCAAGCACTTTAGAGTCAAACCGGGCTGAGAACAGAGCTGCCATATCCTTGTGATGATCAGTGTTGTGCATGAACGCGTTAATTGAACGCGTTCATTTCTGTGAGAACGTTGAACTGAACGCAACATATTTGCAAATAAAGAACTAGAACGTGAACTTGTTCATTCTGCAGATCAGGAACTGCAACTTGAACTGTTCAGATTATGTGAGTTTCAGCTTCACTGTTTAGGTCCAATTATTACGGAATTATCCTTCTCATTTCACCAGCGGGCGGCGCACACATTTAAAATACTCGACAAGGCGACGACTTCACACTACATTACCCACAATGCAGTGCACACTAGCATAACAACGGGCACAATCTCCATGGCAACGGTGGTCCGAGCCCGGTACAGTCTTTACATGACCAGCGAAGACAGAGACGATGCAGACGCAGCGTCAGATGATGATCCTTATCATTATCTGCAGGAATTTTACACATCGTCTCCCAAAGAGTCCGACGGTAAAAATCTAACCTTTCTGTGTAAATTATGTCCACCTGAGCTGAGAAAACAAGTCTGAGCGTCTGCCTCGTCAACTTCACATTAGAAACGTCATGTGGGGTTAAAGCATCCGTCCAGTGTGAGAAAATATCTGCAAGTCCTTGACAATCAAACAAAGTGATCAGGAAAGACCAAGAAGACCCAACAGCCCCAAACGACCCCAGTCCCTGCTGCTCCTTCAGGGGGAGGATTTACCTGCAACAGGTAGAAACACTGATAATGGACTACATTGTTGGAGATTTACAGCCTCAGTAAAGTTGAAAAGCCACTAGTAAATACATGATTGTATACAGCAGGGTCTTCAACCCTGGTCCTCTGGACCCCTGTCCTGCATGTTTTACATGTTTCCTGCATCATCACACCTGATTCTAATTAATGGTCGTCAACAGCTTGTCATCCAGGTCTGCACAAGTCGTTAACGACAGTCATTTGTATCAGGGAGCTGAAGCAGGAAACATCTAAAACCTGCAGGACAGGCGGTCCTGAGGACCAGGGTTGGAGACCACTGCTATACGGTGAACAGTTTTAGGATAGGGGGGCGTTTCAGTCGTACTTCTCACCTAAAAATATTGAAATGAACTGAATTTGAACTAGTTCAAAATGAAAATGGTGAACTATGAATGTGAACTGTTCATTTTTAAACTATGTGTACTGAACTTTGAACTAGTTCATGAAAAGTATGAACTTGCACAACACTGGTGATGATGCGCCTCTTTGACCTAATCTCAGAGGGCAAAGGTTTGGGAGCAAAGGACAGGTCAAATAAAACACAGCAATTATCAGTCCCGAGTCATGAGTGTGGCCCTTTTGGTGGGTGAAGCCAGAAGCATGTTGCACAAAATTAAAGGTTTCAGTTACTGTTAAAAGTTCCCTTGCCCCACAAGAATGGCTGTCATCAACATGAATATTAAACATGCCAACTATTAACACTTTTTCAACTTCATTACTGAAGGTAAAAAGTCACTAAAATCAATGGATTTTAGTGCAAAAATGCAGCAGCAGGGCCGGTTGGGCGATAGACCAAAACACAATAAAAAGAGTCTGAAGAACCAATCTTGAACATCTGTGATTCAATTGAGGTGAAGGTTTGAGTATTCTTCATTTACAAGTGAAACTGTCCCCTAATACAAGTCCTCCTCTGCGGCGAGAGAGGCGTGCTAACCCAAAAACCAAGCAGCCATTAGAACAGAGTTCATTTAAATGAATGAACTCCACTTCTCTCTGCCATGTCTCTGCGAGGAACAGGAAATCCAATTTCTTGCCTGATAAAAATGAATTCAATAAAAAGGACTTTTTGAACAAGTAATTGAATTGAACAAGTATTCAATAGAAAAAAAAGAGACAAAGGTAACGTCTCAGTCTTTGCGTCCGCTGGACACAGGAATAACAGTGAGAGCTGAGCTATTGCTACATTCAGCCGTTGGCATGAATGTTTTTTATGATGCAGCAAGTGGAAGGAAAAGAGTTACGTACAGTATGCTTGGTGACAAATCACTGTTTATTTCTGGAATTACAGTATTTCATAAAATGACTGCTAGACGAGGCAAAGCAAGTTTATTTATAGTAGTAGAAGTTTATTGCAGACTCGTGGTCCATACAAAAACAAACCAATTACATAGAACAAAATACATACAAAACATAAAACCTGTCCAGCAGGGACAGTTACAAATACAAGCTTTTAAGCCAATGTCTCCTGAGACAAGAGGAGTATCTGACGCAGCTCTTCCCAGGGTCATTTATATTGACAATGATGCCATTCACAGACTCATCCAAACGGCACATGAAACTGTGCATTATATTCCTAAGAACTGCTTGAAGAGTATTGACTCTTGCAGCTACAAACATCTCACTGCACTGCACCATCTAGGCCTTTTGAGTAAGATTCTCATAGCATCATTATATACAACTTGAAGTTTCTGGAAACTTACTTTTTTTAAATATATCACATCTACAACAACAAGATGATCACAAGTGATTTACATAGATATTAAAACATAAATAACATTTAAACAAAAAAGAACAATAGATAATAATCAGATAAAGTAAGCCATGATCAGCAATATTAAAATAATAAAAGGCTTGGAATATTTCAGTTGATTTGTAATGAATCCAGAATGTATGACATTTTTGTTTTTTTAATTGCATTACAGAAAATAAAGAACTTTATCACAATATTCTAATTTTCTGAGACAGTCCTGTACATCTGGTCATTTTCACACATATCCTCACTTTGATACCCACACAGCACACATATGCAGATGTTAAACAGCAGTTGTCCCAGGATGGAACCTTGGGGAATTCCACATCTGATTCTTGTCTGCTCAGATACCCCAGTTAACCTATTGACACAAAGTATTTCCTGTTCTCTAATTATGTTTTGAACCAGTTTAGTACAGTTCCGGAAAGACCCGCCCGTTCTCCAGTGGTTTGAGTAAAATATTGTGGTCAACTATATCAAATGCAGCACTGAGATCCAGTAGAACTGACATGTTTCCAGCGTCTGTATGCAGACATGCCATTAAACACTTTGGTCAGAGCGTCTCAGCGCTGTGGTGCTGTCTGAATCTGACTGGGAGGCATCATAGCAGTTATTTTGTGTTAAAAAGTTATATAGCTGTTGAAAACTGCTTTTACAATGATCTTACTTAAAAATGGGAGATTTGAGATGGGCCTGTAGTTGTAGTAGAGGTTTAATTCCAGCTGTTTTTAGTGAGTCTGGAAACACGCCTGACATTAAGGACTAGTTCATGATCAGTAACAGGTCTGACTCCAAAACCCCTGACACCTTTTTGAGAAAACCTTTTGGCAGAATGTCTAAACAGAAGAGTTCCGCTGACGTCAGATTCCTCCAGGTCCTTGCTGTTAATGGGTTGAAATTGTGTCATGGTGTTTAAACACAGTACACACTGCTTGTCTCACTATTTTGGATTTTGGCTGTGAAGAATTTAGAAAGTCATTTCTGTGTTGCAGTGAAGTTCAGTTGCCATGGATACAGGAGGGTTCGTTTGTTTGCTGTGTAGTAAATAAAGCCTGAGCATTACGACTGTTTTTAGTGATGATGTCAGAGAAGTAGGACGTCCTGCATTCCTCAGTTATAAATTATAAGAGTGAAGTTTCTCTTTAGATGTCATAATGACCTGAAGATTTGTTTTTCTCCATCCGCACTCAGCTTTCCGACACTCTCTTTTTCCATTTTTCACCAGTGTGGAATTTCACCGTGGAGACTTCTTCCTTCCAGTGATAACGTTCCCCTTAGTGGGAGCAATAGTGTCCTTAACATTTAACATTTTAGCACTGAAGCTACTGACGAGCTGATTGACTGAACCCCGGACAGGGCAGGTCTTAGAGAAAAGATCGGGTTCAAGATCTCACTGTTTTCAGTTATACACCGTTTGGAGATCACTGCTGTTGAGACATTTGTGTGCCCTGAAACCGTACTCTCAAATAAAACACAGGAGTGATCAGACATCAGGCAGTAACCTTTGAAATGCTAAGACGTAAATATCGGCGGTGCAGCTGCACTGGGGAAACTCACAACACCAGGGGCCCATGAAGGAAGGAGTAAAAAAAGAGTTTTTGTTAATGGAATAGTCCAATCAACGTCCCGCCCACTGGCTGCAACTAGTGGAGAAGACGGGATAACAGCCGATTATCGGCTTAAATTAAAGTCAGTTGGACTTGACAGTGACCCGTACAGTTACCAAGAACCAGTGGTCCATGGACATTAATATTTGGTACAGTTACCCCAAGAACCAGTGGTCCATGGACATTAATATTTGGTACAGTTACCCCAAGAACCAGTGGTCCATGGACATTAATATTTGGTACAGTTACCAAGAACCAGTGGTCCATGGACATTAATATTTGGTACAGTTACCAAGAACCAATGGTCCATGGACATTAATATTTGGTACAGTTACCAAGAACCAGTGGTCTATGGACATTAATATTTGGTACAGTTACCAAGAACCAATGGTCCATGGACATTAATATTTGGAACAGTTACCAAGAACCAGTGGTCCATGGACATTAATATTTGGTACAGTTACCAAGAACCAGTGGTCCATGGACATTCATATTTGGTACAGTTACCAAGAACCAGTGGTCCATGGACATTAATATTTGGTACAGTTACCAAGAACCAGTGGTCCATGGACATTAATATTTGGTACAGTTACCAAGAACCAGTGGTCCATGGACATTAATATTTGGTACAGTTACCCCTAGAACCAGTGGTCCATGGACATTAATATTTGGTACAGTTACCAAGAACCAGTGGTCCATGGACATTAATATTTGGTACAGTTACCAAGAACCAGTGGTCCATGGACATTAATATTTGGCCACGAATCCAGTTTCCTGATATTTATATGTACTTAAATTCTACGCCGGGGAAATACACGAAGCAAAGCTTGGAGGCTTACAAAAGTCTTGATGCTTGGTCCGACTCCAAGACAGGATTTGTTGTAGAAATTAAAGTGATGAGGACACCGAACTTTATGATTTGACCGTTTAACGTTAGCTACCCAAAAATCCAACATTATTCAATTCAATTCAATTCAATTTTATTTGTATAGCGTCTAATACAACAGATGTTGTCTCTAGACGCTTTCCAGAGATCCACATTACCTGATACAAAATGGGAACCACAAATCCACGTTTCGGTGTCTCCAGTTGTTTCTGTGAATTGCAGCGATCCATTTGTCTCTTATGTCTTATTTGTCGCTTATTTTTCGACAGTCTGTAAAACGATAACTCTGATTTCTTGCTAAATCTATGAGTACAGTCGATCCCACAACAGCTCTTTCCCATTTTAGATGTTTTCCAGTTGCTCAAACTGAAAGTTTACGCTGCCACTCAGTCTTTCTGACACTCAGTCTTTCTGTCACTCAGTCTTTCTGACACTCAGTCTTTCTGACACTCAGTCTTTCTGAAACTCAGTCTTTCTGACACTCAGTCTTTCTGACACTCAGTGGGCGTAACCTGCTGTCACATCTGTGACGTCATGCACATTCCCTCTAGCAGTTCTTTATATGTGCATGTGTGTTTGAATTGGGTGTGCGCTTTTGCTTAGGGCAGGGGTGGGGGCACAAAAGTAAAAAAATTGCACCATGTTAAGACCACCAACAATAATTACTCATTACTAAAATCCACACATCAGCACTTTTATTTTGGTCAAATCAAGTTTCAGTTGAAAACATGAAATACAAGATCATTAATTAAAAATGTTTTTAATATTCAATAAAGCCAACTTATTAGCGTGGTAGCACACTAATGAAAAAGAACAAATTGCGTCTGACTTTTTTTTCCTTTTTACTTGCTCAAGGTAAATGATGTGAATACAACCTAAGGTGAACAACATATGACATAATTTGTACCACTATTTATTTGACAAAAAGTCAGCCAAAATCCCAAAAAGGTGTCTGAAAAACCCGAGTATACTCATAGAGTATATAATTACTGGAAACACTCCCCATGATGTCACCCATGGGTTTTCTGGAGAGTGGTTCTGAATCTTTTTCATCGTACTATGCAGAACTATGTTGCAAATGGGCAGAACGTACAGGTCAGGGAAGCAGGCTGAAGTACACTCAGTCTCACTTACACATTCTCATATGGCCAATGTTAACCTACGATGCTAATTAATATTACTGTAGATTGAACAAAAAAATCTCTCGCTTCATTTGAGGGGGTAAGAGGCCAAGGATAAAGTTTACAACTCTCCAGACCCCCAAAAATAAAGGTGGATTAGCATTACCGAACCTCTTAGAATATTATTATGCAGCACAGATACGGCCCTTGGTGCTCTGGTGTGACTCTATGTATATTTCAAGGTGGAAAGATATAGAATTAAAAACAGAGGGGTGTCATGTACAAAGCATGATAGCAAATAGGGACATGTTCAAGAAGTGTGAGGTAATGCTCGACCCAATCACTAGATCCACATTGGAAACCTGGTTCACAGTGATCAGGAAATACAATTTGAGGAGGGAAATCTAAATTTTTACTTGGATGGCCTATGACTCTAAATTTAAACCAGGGGTGTCAGATAACAATTTTAAACAATGGATAAATAAGGGAATTACAGCATTGTGTACAATAATTGATGGGGGCAAAATTAAGAGCTTTACAAAATTGAAGAGAGAATGTGACTTGGAGGTTAAGGATCAATTTAGATACTTCCAAATCAGGGACTTCTTTGAGAAGGAAATAAAACCAGATCTCCTCAAGGAGCTGAATAAAGTGACTGTGACACTGGGTAGTGCATATGAGAGCAATACAGGTAGAGTGATCTCAACATTGTACCAGGGACTTGAAAAGAACAGGGGAATCTCTACACTGTATGTTAGAGACAAATGGATACCATCCATCCATCCATCCATCCATCCATCCATCCATCCATCCATTGTCCACCGCATTATCCGAGTCCGGGTCACGGGGGCAGCAGTCGGAGCAGGGATCCCCAGACTTCCCTCTCCCCGGACACTTCCTCCAGCTCTTCCTCCAGCTCTTCCTCCAGCTCTTCCGGGGGGACTCCAAGGCGTTCCCAGGCCAGCCGAGTGACGTAGTCACTCCAGCGTGTCCTGGGTCTTCCTCGGGGCCTCCTCCCGGTGGGACATGCCCGGAACACCTCACGAGGGAGGCGTCCAGGGGGCATCCTATACAGGTGCCCGAGCCACCTCAGCTGGCTCCTCTCGATGTGGAGGAGCAGCGGCTCTACTCCGAGCTCCTCCCGGGTGACAGAGCTCCTCACCCTATCTCTAAGGGAGCGCCCCGCCACCCTGCGGAGGAAACTCATTTCGGCCGCTTGTATCCGGGATCCCGTTCTTTCGGTCATGACCCAGAGTTCATGACCATAGGTGAGGGTGGGAACGTAGATCGACCGGTAAATCGAGAGCTTTGCCTTTCGGCTCAGCTCCTTCTTCACCACGACGGACCGATACAATGACCGCATTACTGCGGCCGCCGCACAGATCCGCCTGTCGATCTCGCGCTCCGTTCTCCCCTCACTCGTGAACAAGACCCCAAGATACTTAAACTCCTCCACCTGAGGCAGGAACTCTCCCCCGACCTGGAGGGTGCAAGCCACCTTTTTCCGGTCGAGAACCATGGCCTCAGACTTAGAGGTGCTGATTCTCATCCCAGCTGCTTCACACTCGGCTGCAAACCGCCCCAGTGCATGCTGAAGGTCCTGGCTCGAGGGAGCCAACAAGACCACATCATCCGCAAAAAGCAGAGATGAAATCAAGTGGCTCCCGAACCGTACCCCCTCCGGCACTTGGCTGCGCCTAGAAATTCTGTCCATAAAAATTATGAACAGGACCGGGGACAAAGGGCAGCCCTGCCGGAGTCCAACACGCACCGGGAACAGGTCTGACTTACTGCCGGCAATGCGAACCAAGCTCCTGCTCCGGTCATACAGGGACCGTACAGCCCTCAGCAGAGGGCCTCCGACCCCATACTCTCGGAGCACCCCCCACAGGATGCCACGTGGGACATGGTCGAAAGCCTTCTCCAAGTCCACAAAACACATGTGGACTGGTTGGGCAAACTCCCATGCGCCCTCGAGCACCCTGCGGAGGGTGTAGAGCTGGTCCAGTGTTCCACGGCCAGGGCGAAAACCGCATTGTTCCTCTTGAATCCGAGGTTCGACTATCGGCCGAATTCTCCTCTCCATCACCCTGGAATAGACTTTCCCCGGGAGGCTGAGGAGTGTGATTCCCCGGTAGTTGGAACACACCCTCCGGTCCCCCTTTTTGAAGAGAGGGACCACCACCCCGGTCTGCCAGTCCAGAGGCACTGTCCCCGACTGCCACGCGATGCTGCAGAGTCAGCCACGACAGCCCCGCAACATCCAGAGACTTGAGGTACTCAGGGCGGATCTCATCCACCCCCGTGCCTTGCCACTGAGGAGCTACAGATGGATACAAGGAAGTAAAATAGAACTAACTGAAGAGGAATGGTTTAACATCTGTGACAACCAGCGAACCACCACCAGCTCCAGAATGTGGAAAGAATTCTGCTGGAAAGATATAACCAGGTTTTTTATCACACCTAAGACAAAAAACTAAATTTACAGCTGAACAACAAACATGCTGGAGAAGGTGTGGGGAGCTGAATGTAGGACATACACATATTTTCTGGGAATGTGTTAGGATTAGAAAGTACTGGAATGATGTATGGATGGAAATGAAAACTATACTGGGGTATGAACTACCAATGTCATGTAAGGTTTTGTATCTGTGTGCTTTCCTGAGTGAAGATGTTATATTTGAAGATATCTGGATATCTGGACAGATATCTGGTTAAAATTCTGTTAGCTGCAGCAAAAAAGGCAGTTACTAGGAAGTGGTGCAAAGAGGAACCTCCCACTCTGAGGAACTGGTTGGACATTATAGAGGAAATATTCAATATGGAGAAACTCACACACATACTGAGACTCCAGCAAGCTCAATTTAACACAAGATGGGACAAATGGACATCATATAAGGCTCACAACGTTGACACCACTAGAGAGTCTGAATGAAACCGGAAAAGCATGGATGATGTATCATGTAAATGTGTATACCACTGACACTGTCAATGTTCTTTGTGTGTATTCTTGTCTGCTAAAAAATCAATAAAGTTTGAGTAATAAAAAAAAAAAAAAAATTACTGTAGATTGATTCTTTCAAAATCTATCCAAACATCCTCATTTCACATGTCGCTACTGAAAAGACATCCAAAGACTGTTCGTGCTAAAAGAAGAATCATTTGTAGTTTTATTTAGGGCAGATTGTTTCTTTTATTGCTTTTATCCCTTACACAGTTTTATTCCTCTCTCCTCCTGTTCCTCTCAGTTTCAATTGTTATGTGCGTTCAGTGGTGAAATCTAAAATAGCTTCAGTCTTTAGCTAACACTTGAGGGGCTTTTCCACTACTCAGCTTAGCTTGGCATGGCTCTACTCTGTTTTAAGGGTTTTCCAATAGGTAATGGTACCGGTTAGTATCTCCTTTTTTCACACATACTTGGCCGGGGTTCCAACTGAGCTGAGTCAGGCTGAAAATGCAACGTCACTGATTGGCTAGAGAGTAACGTCTCGCGACTCCTTCCCACCTGCCATATTTAAAACCAGGCAACAGCGACCGCAATGGTTACATTCCTTGATTAAGCAAAAACAAACAAACAAACTACTCCGTGATGCAACGATGAGGTCCACATGTTTCTGTGCCTCGTGGTTGATGACTGCATCAAGACGGCACTCGATGGGGTAACGCAGAACCAGAAAGAGAACCCCACCCATACTGAGGTGATAGAAACCCTACTGGAAAACGAGGTAGACCGAGGAGAGTCGAAAACTGTATAATGGAAAAGCGGCTTTGGTTAGCACTAGCTTCCTGGTCTTAGCTGGGTTTAGTCTTCAGACCCTTCCAGGCCAACCCACAGCGTTTACATGGGAAATTTAATTCCTCTTTAATTCAGAATTAAAATTAAATCCGATTTAAAATGAGTAAAAATGGCCATTCCGAATTAAACTTAATTCCAAAATAAGTTTCTGGTTTATTCCGATTTTAAATCTGAATAGAATAATTCCGTGATCATGTAAACACTCATTCCTCTTTAAATTAATTCCGGTCTTTCTTTCTGCTCGTTCCCTCGCCCGTTTGTCTCCATGACGCTTATATTCCACGCTGGGCTGTTTTTTTAAACGAAGTTTCAAGATGCAGCAGCAGTAAACGCTGGTCAAGAGCAGAGACCATTTATTTAATAAATAGAAATAATTAAAAGAACAGATGGAAACAGGAAACATTAAAATTGTGAGCTTTTCAAAGTTGTAGCGGCTAAGTTAGTTTTTCTTCCGGTAGTCGTAACTTCCGGTCCCCCCCCTATCCAATCAGTACCTTCCCAACCCCAATTCGGAATTCCTATTTCCATGTAAACTCGAAGGAAAATAGTTTAATTTGGAATAATTAATTCTGAATTAAAAATCATCATGTAACCTGTGTTATGTTAGTACAAGTACCAGCATATCAAAACAGATTCTCTGACAGTTATCCAGTGTCTGTGCTAACCACCACTTTTTATCCCACTATGGCCACGCCGAGACCAGCCTTGCTCTGTCCCTGATTGGTCGGCTATGCACGTCACGTTGCACTGTCGCTGGCATGAAGGATTTTATGAATAGGTTTTATTTTTGTAGTTTTTATCTTTGATATGGGATCTGAGCAACGAGACACAAAAGGGCAAGTAACATACTGTGATAAAGTGTTTGAAAGGTTTTTAAGTAGAGCTAGAGAAAATGCTGAGCGCTGCTAAACAGTCAGGAGAACTGTGCACTGCAGAGTATGGTTGTGTGTAAACATTGAAATATTTACTCAGAGCCTGAAGAACATTTGGTACACACGCTAACAATTACATAAACACCACTGGCCATCATTAATTCAGTATGCAACACAACAGTTTTTTGGTTTTTTTACCTTGTCTGCACACATATTAATGGTAAAAACCTAAGGCATATAAAGTATATGTGCATTGTTACTATATTTAATATATATATATACATATATATATACATATATACGCATACATATGCATACACATACATATATATACACATACAAACCCTTTTTTTTTGGGGGGGGGGGGGGGGGTGACATCCGCTGCTAATCCAGGAAGCAAGAGCACACATGGAGCCACGTCGAGCACTGGAAATCTGCAAAAAATACCACGAAGAAAAAAGAAAAAGAAAAGAAAACAGAACAAACACGAAACCGACACGGAACCGACCAAAACACGAGCAGCAACCATCCCAAACATCGAGATCCAATCACAGTCTAAGCTAAGCTACCGCTAACTAACCCCAAAAACTACAGAGCAACCATGCAGGTGAACAAGCCGATGTGTATGTGTGTGTGTGTGTGTGTGTGTGTGTGTGTGTGTGTGTGTGTGTGTGTGTGTGTATGTATATGTCTGTGTGGCTATGTGTGTGTGTGTGTGTGTGTGTGTGTGTGTGCGTGTGCGTGTGCGTGTGCGTGTGCGTGTGTGTGTGTGTGTGTGTGTGTGTGTGTGTGTGTAGATATGTCTGTGTGGCTATGTGCGTGTGTGTATGTGTGTATATGTCTGTGTGGCTATGTGAGTGTGTGTGTGTGTGTGTGTGTGTGTGTGTGTGTGTGTGTGTGTGTGTGTGTGTGTGTGTGTGTGTGTGTGTGTGTGTGTGTGTGTGTGTGTGTGTGTGTGTAGATATGTCTGTGTGGCTATGTGAGTGTGTGTATGTGTGTATATGTCTGTGTGGCTATGTGAGTGTATGTGTGTGTGTGTGTGTGTGTGTGTGTGTGTGTGTGTGTGTGTGTGTGTGTGTGTGTTTGTGTGTATGTATATGTCTGTTTGCAACAGTTGGTTGTGTGTAAACATTGAAATATTTACTCAGAGCCTGAAGAACATTTGGTACACACGCTAACAATTACATAAACACCACTGGCCATCATTAATTCAGTATGCAACAGAACAGTTTGTTTTTTAAGTTCCTGCCTTAAGGTCTAATACTTAGAAAAGACATGTTAAGATAATGTGTATTATAAATAAAAGAAAAAAAGCTAAACATTTCAACATTTTCTGTAAAGAGAGTGGGTCATTTTGTTAAAAACCCACTCAAAATGTCAAAGTTGATAGTGATTTTTGATAGTTTTGATTGTTGGAGACAGTAGTCAGTGTTTCCTCTGTCAGCTCGTAGCACTGTGACAAACTTAAACTGCAACTGCAGAAGCGACGAAAATCAAATCGGGGTGATGTGGTTCCATCTATGCGCTCCTGGCTGCAACATTCTGGACAATCTGCAGTACAACTGCAGAACAGTTGTTAAAACAGGTAAACAGAGAGAAGTCCAGTTTAGAAGAAATAAAAGCATGTAAAACCATCTCAAAGTTGGCACGAAAGAATACAACACCCACAGGTTCCTGATGCTCAACTGGACAGAGGAGCCCCGGGCCCCAAGGCCAAGGTGTTGCTTGATCAATCTTTTCATCAGGGGCAAAGATCAGGGATTCCATTTTAGAAGCATTTAGCTGAAGATAGTTGTCTGTTAACCATTTTTTGATGGAATCTACACAATTTAATAAATCAGCTAGTACCCCAATATAGCAGTATAGCTGGATATCATCAGCATAAAAGTGGTAAGAAACATTTCCAAAAAGGCTTATAAGCCTTCCAAGTTCCAAATTCTCCTCCAGGTATGCACTGAGCTGCTCAGTGACTACTTTTTCTAGTATTTAAGGCATAAAAGAAAGTTGATGTAGGTCTAAAATTATTTGGCTCAGAATGATCGAGAGAGGTTTTTTTTTTCATGGGGTTCACATTTACCTGTTTGAATGAGCTAGGGACAACGCCAGACTGCAGAGAGTTTTATTATCTCAACCAAATAGGGACCAATTTGATCAAACACTAAAATTAAAGATGTAGGAACTATATCTAAGAGGAAAAAGGTTGGATCTTTTTTATCAGGGTCTGAATGTCTGCAAAAGTAATGAGGAAGACCAGTTATGACATGGGAGAGATGTGATCTTGAGCTGGATGCCATCACATGGATGGATGTTTGCCCTCAGGTCATGAACCTTATTTACAAAATAATGGAGTAGATAATTACAGTCGGATCAAGAGTGAATGTGGATTTGGGAACCTTGAAGTGAGATATTTTTATTAATTGTTTCAAAGAGTATTGGATTTATTTTTGTTTAAGGAGACTAATTGCTTAAAATACACTGATCTGGATTGTTTCATCAGAGCACTAAAAGAAAACATCAGCTCCTTCAAGTGGAGTCTGTGAACTTCGAGTTAAGTGGATTTCCATAGATGCTCTGATTTGCGGCAAATTCTGAGAAACAGCACGCTTCTTGCTACGTGCGATGTTATTTAAAATAGTCAGACAATGAATATTAAAAGAAGGACTGACAAATCAGGATAATTTCCAATAGAAAGGGAGTAAGGATCAAATGAATCTACAAACTTGTAAATAACACTTTGGTTGATGGAGCGATGTTGAGTCATAATTTTACAAGAGGGAGGTGACATAGGAAAAGCTACAATAAAACATATACAGCAGTGATCACTAACAAAGCTATCCTTCACACAAAGCTGCTCCACGCTCAGGCCAACAGAGAAAACTAGGTCTAAAGTGTGACCCTTTTCATGTATTGGCCTGTATATGCTGAACTAAGTTAAAAGTTATAAGCTCGGATGCAATAGTACAGGTGGTGTTGTCAACATGTATGTTGAAATCTCCAACACTTAACACTGATTCCATATTGATAATAGAGGATTAAAACTCAGCAAATTCCTCTAAAAAAGACCAGCAGGACAGGGTGGTCTGTATATTAAAAGTATTTTATATCCATCCTGAAAGATCCTGACTTGATTGTTTGTAGAAGATCGAAGATCCAGTAACATCTGATGCTCATATACCATCAGGCAATCCATTTTTTTGGAAGATAAAAGTAAAAAACACAACGAATACAAACACCATTGACAGCGACAGATGGCAAGCCACACACATCGGGGCCATCTTGGTCGCTTCCCATCAGCCATGGTCTTGGAGAATCTCCCATTGCTGCCCATTAATCCAGGAAGGGTTATTACTGGTGCTGTCAGGCGATTAAAAAAATTAATCTAATTAATTACAGGATTTATAATTAATTAATCTAATTAATCGCATTTTAATCTCATATCTGCTAAAGGTCCCCAAATAAAGAATTTGAATTCTGGGACATTACAAAATTGCAGTGCATGAATAATCAATGTAATACACTAAGAAGAGATTTGAAATGTACATTTTTATTGGTGAAGTGTTTCATAAATGAAATTCAAAAGAAAAAGCTCAAGCACATCAGCAAACCAATTAGACCAGGTGCATTATTCAAAAATGCAATGCAAATACAGTTAATAAATAAATAAAATTCAGAAATAAAATAAGGCTGAGTCTCAAATGGGCAGACTCTCAATTCAAAATTAAAACTAAAGCTGATTCAATACAGCGATTCAAGTACTAGTAGCTGTAACGTTTCCAGTGGAACTGGTCCGGACATGTTTAGTGTTTAAATGATAATTCAGGCTGGAGCAGCTCCGCTGATAGGAACATTCTTTTTAACAAAATGCACAAATCACTGCATTCTTGTTGATAGTCCCGTCTTCTTTCTTTTTATACATAAACTTGCCGTTCAAAGGTCCTAACAAAGATTTGCTGAGTCTCCCCTGAGTCGTCCAGGTCTGTCAGGTCTTTGTTAGTTTGACCAGCAGCAGGAGGGAAGAGACCTGTTACTGCCAAGTGAACTACGGGTTCCTCAATGGGACACATTTAAAATACTCACGCATATTCCCACTCAAAATTAATTGAGTTTTTCATAACGCCTTAATTAGCAGTGTAATAATTAAGGCGCTAAACTGACAGCTCTAGGTAAACAGTCAGTACACCATCATTCTGGAGTGAGAAAGATTAAAAGACAGTTATCAGTCTTCCCAGAGGTGAAACCCCAGCAGGTTCACCACATCTCTGACTCTACACACCCCAGTGAACATGTCAACGCTAAACTGCAGTTAGAATAAGACTGTAAAGGTATTTTTTGTTTGGAGGTTGTTTCTCTCTCTCTCCTTAAAGTAACACTGCAGCGCAGTCTTTGCTGCATCCGAGCAGACCACAAAATTCTTGGAACAATGTCATTTGGAAAGATGAGACTGAGGTGGACATGCTTGGCCACAACGCCAAACAGCACCATATTTGTCAGAAGCTAAAGAGGATGCATGCAGGATGAGGATGCATCACCTCCTTACGGTGGTCCCCATGTGAGGATTTGAGCTTGATAATCAGCAGGAGCAGAAGCGTGCTGCCAATCTGCAACGATTTGGCTTTCATGACTGCACACACATTCTTACGATCAAATTCAGGTTTTGGATGCCACTCCTGAATTTGGATGAAGTGTTTAGTGAGGAGGTGCAAACCTGCTCACAGATTTTCCAAGATTTTATGAATGAGGCCCACTGAGTTGGCCTTCAACATGAGCATCCAATGTAAGATCATCTGCTAAGACTGGAACAATGAGCCTAAAAACAGCCCCAAACCTGCCACTATGGCGCTTTTCCACTAGTACCTACTCAGCCCGACTCCACTCGGTTTGGTTCTTTTCCACCAGGGGTCTAATGTGCCGAGTAGATAGTTTTGGGGGATAAGGGGGGATGCCACCCCCCCTGAAATAAAAACGGTCCGAATCACCCCCCCTGAAATAAAAACGGTCCAAATCATCCCCCCTGTAAAACTGTCATCCCTCCTTTCCATCCCTTATGTCATTTCATCAATGAATGTGGTTTTACTGCTATTTCAACATTTAGAGTCATCACCAGAAAAATAACACCAGAAAAATGTGACAATTTTCACCTGTTTCAGGTAAATTTTCACTTGAAATAAGTAGAAAAATCTGCCAACTAGAAATAAGACAAATATTCTTTTTTTTAAGCTCTTGTGGCCCTTTATTGAAGATGCAGACTGGAAAGGGGTGGAGAGAGAGAACGGGGAAGACACGCAGCAAAGGTGCGCAGGCTGGGATTCGAACCTGCGACCGCTGCAGGAGGAGGACTGTAGCCTCAGTATATGAGCCGCTGCTTAACCCACTGCGCCACCGAGCGGCCCATAAGACAAATATTCTTGTTAAGATTTAGAGTTTTTGCAGTGATCCATGTTACTTATCCTGTGAAGGACAGAGTCATATTGATAAGTTCAGAAAAGTGTTTTTTATTGTTGTGTTTTGATGTATTTGATGTAAGCCCAGTGGATATTTAAAGCTTACAGAAGGCTGCATTTAACTGCTGCTATGTCATTCCTGCAGTATTTCTGCAGGTGTTTTGGTCACTGCTATTATTTGTAATATATTATATTATTTGTAATCAGCACAAATTATCTGTCCCCATATGATAAAATCCACCATCCCCCCTGATTCTTTTTTACAACTCGAGTACTGGACATCAGCTAAAGAGCCACTCTAACGGATTCTGGTTCATTTTATTCAACCAGCAACGGCAGCAAAAGTCTGTTCCATGATCCAACTCTGAGGGGCAGATGTTCATAAACCTGGTGCTGAGGAGAGAATTAAAAAGGGATCTAGACGGAGATAAGGAACGACCAGATCTACCAGGAGCTCTGTCTCTTCATAGATGCTCACGGCTCCAGCTGACTTTTCAGCAGCACAGAGACAAACTAAAGAAAGCGTCATCGCTTGAAGTTTTTTTCACTCTCATTTTTGAACTTGATATCAAACACAAGCCACAGATCCAGCAGCACATCTATCATCTCCTCCAGGTTCTACATCTTTAGTGTTGTTGTCTTCTTCCTTTAGATACACAATCAAATACGTCACAGCAGCTTCTCCAACCTCCTACTTCTGATCTGGGTGTCTAAAAAGAAACAAGGGCAAGTGGAGTCGGGCTGAGTAGGTAATAGTGTAAAAGTGCCATAAGTCACTGAAAAGTCACTGCCAGGTCTCCTGTCCAGTCTGGCTCTCAACCCAACTGAAACGCTGTGAGGAACCTTGAGAGAGTGGTAGATAAACGAGTGCCTGCACTTCAATGAAGTGATAAAACATTGCAGAATGGAGTGGTCCTGAAAACATCACGCAGGAAACTACTCCAGGTTACTGCATCACCCTGGGAGTGTTGGCTCTGTTTTTATTCAGTAATGACAAATGTAACAACAGTGCAATATATTCTGTCGTTCATTTCATGTCGTTTTTATCTCATTCTAAGACGCAGTAAGGGCTTTACTTTCCCCTGATATGTAAAACCCTAGAAATGAGAGAAGGGCCTCCTCCCTCTTCATGTGACTGTATGTTTTGGAGCCAGGGCCTTGTGACTGGGACTATTACATTTATAGATATTTCCAAATTGTTTTGACAGATAACCACTGCTTTCTTCTACCGTCTACGTGAGCCTTATGAAATTATCTTGCATGGCTGGAATGTCTTAGTTTTCACTTTTCTCCGTGCGATGACAGTTAATATCTGACATTCCAGCAACTGCTACTTTCAGTTTCTGCTACCAAACACTCCTGTTCCGATGTCTTGGTACAGTTCATAATGCATAAACCGTGTCATTCGCACATTAAACATGACCTCGATGCTTCTTTACCTGAAAACTATCTGCCATCTTTCAGCTGCATGTGATTTATATCAGCAACCGTCTGCCTGTCCAAGTGCCCTTGAGCAACAAAGTTGACCTCTCACCTCATCGCTGAAGGGATTGCTGATGAGAGGAGTGCCACAAGCAGTATTTTATCCATTCCTTTCACTGTTTCCCAGTCATTGTGCGGATTTACGCCAGAGCAGCTCTTTTCCTCAGCACAGCATGTGTTTTGGATTAAACTCTGACACCACGTTTGCTGCAGAATTTCTGTGGAAGTTCCTCTGCGTCTGAGTTGTCCAGCCTTTTCTCCCTTTCCCCCGACTCTTGGGCTGCCGTTTTAACTCTTGACTGCGTGCACTCGCGCTAGCCCGCGCGTGCGCGCCCCAAACGCTGCCTTCCCTTTTGGATACGTTTGCTTTTTTGCACCAAAGTCATTCTTGAGCGTCTGGAAGCCAAAATGTCACTTTTCAGATGATTCCTTCGCTTGTTTGTTTGCGTGTCCACGGGTGTTTTTGTGTTTCTGTGCATGATTTACAGCGAGCCTACATCCACTGTATATCTGTGTAATTTGCGTGCATGTGGCCGTGCGGTTGTGTCTGAGGGACTGTTCTTTGGAAATTTGTTTTGGCTCTTCCGCAGCTTTTCTGCAATTTCCTCTTTGGCCCCGTTTTGTGGAGCCGTAGCCACCGGACCTCTCTATCATCTCACTCTCAGCAACAAGCCTTCTTTTTTTCTTTATCATTTCCAAAGAAATTCATTGGTAATGACATAGATGTGACACACGGACCTGACCGTCAACTTACACAACATCCACAGTTTTGGTGCATGTGCGTCTGTGTGATACATTAAGATAATGGCTCCCAGATGCCTCGTGAACAGAATGCACATCTGGAGAGAGAGAGAAAGAGAGAGAGAAGAGAGAAGAAGCAAAGAAAGAAGTTTAGCAAGAAAACATATCTGATGTTTTACTGAGATATCCTGCTATTTCTTCTTAAATGCAAAGTAGCGTGGAGACGTGGAGCTATAGGAAACATCCGTGCAGGATGTGCCCAGATGGGCCGAGTGCTGCAGACAGACGGCAGACGACAGCTGCAGCCGTTGCTTCGTCTGCCGGTGGCTACACACCACCAGTATTTACACTCAACGAGCATTTACACCCAACCTGCTGTGTCAATTAGTCAATGTACTTTATTTATATAGTGCTTTACAGCCACCTCTAGGTGAGCCAAAGTGCTTTACAGCATACAACGTACAGAAATACAACGTACAGGACTGTCTCAGAAAATTAGAATATTGTGATAAAGTTATTTATTTTCTGTAATGCAATTAAAAAAAACAAAAAGGTCATACATTCTGGATTCATCACAAATCAACTGAAATATTGCAAGCCTTTTATTATTTTAATATTGCTGATTATGGCTTACAGTTTAAGATTAAGATTCCCAGAATATTCTAATTTTTTGAGATAGTATATTTGAGTTTTCTTTAGCTGTAAACCATGATCAGCAATATTAAAATAATAAAAGGCTTGCAATATTTCAGTTGATTTGTAATGAATCCAGAATGTATGACATTTTTGTTTTTGTAATTGCATTACACTAATTTTCTGAGACAGTCCTGTACAATCATGAGACAGAGCAAAAAATAAAATAGTATAAAAAATAATAAAAAGAATAAAAAGTGTCACCACACTACTGGGTATTAAAAGCCATAAATAGGGTTTAAGCCTTCATTTAAAAAGGCCCAGGTCAGAGATAGTGCGTAAATTGCAGATAGTCTAATCTGGAGCTGATTAGAGTGTGAACAGCTTTCTCCAGGTCGTGACAATTTAGAAAAATATTTTACTTTAGCAAGGAGGCTTAACTGATAAAAACTTGCCCTATCAACGTTATCAACTTGTTTGTCAAATTTAATTCAAAAATCACTAAAAGACAAGGACAAGGCACCAAAGCTGGTCGTCACAGTGTCCCCTAACACAACGCTCTCTGTCTGGTCCTGGTTTGAGTGCAGGGAGTTCTGGAAACGCCGTGCACCGCTGTCTCTGGGCTTCAGTGGAACATAGATCTGCACATCATCTGCATAACAGGGAAAAGATAGATGTGTATTAGTAGAGGAGAGAACTTCATTAAGGGACATCTGTCATCTCTTGGCCTGGACGTTGGTGGATATGTGAACGATATGTGAACGATGTGTGAACGATGTGGACAAACGAACCCATTTGAGCATCTTCTGTGGAACAGTGGGGGAGGGGAGGGGGAGGGGGTAAGGGCTATTTTTGCAGATTGAAGCTCTTTCTGATTATGGAAATGATTATGCAGACATCCCCCCAGACTGAACTGCTCTTTCAACCCCATGTGGAAGAAATTGAAAAAAAAAGAAGAAATAAAATAAAGGGGATGTGTGTGAGAGAAAGACAGAAAACCAGAAAAAATGAGGCGGAGAGAGAAATACAGAGACTGGTGCACTCTTTTTTTTGGGAGGAAGGTCATTCCTATTCTATGAGTCAGAGTTTTAAGAGAGACCAGAACACCCTCACCCCCCCACCCCGCTCCCACACACACACACACACAGACTCATTACTCTGCTGCTTGGCTCTTCTCTTTTTAAGGAAAAAGTCGTCCTGGGCCAAGACGGAGAGAGGATTGAGAGTAATGGCTCTGGTCAGCAGCTGGCCGTCTCCTCCTGCTCCTCCTGCTCGTCCTGCTCGTCCTCCTCTCTGTCTCACGCGCTTCTTCTTCTCATGTCCTCGCTGGATAAATGCTGACTGATGTCAACCCACTTCCAAAAGTGCACAATACCTTCAAATGAAGTTAAAAAAAACCAGAGGCACTGGTTTTCTGAGGTTGCACAAACATCTGCGTTGAGTTCCAGAGGAGCCGTCTACTGCCTGATATGGTCTCGTTGTCTTCTTGTTTGTTTGTTAGTTCAGTCTAATCGTCTGTTCTGTAATAATGGCCTGTCAGCGACATTTCTGCACAATCAGCGATGCTACAATTAGGTGAGTAATAGTGTAACAGTGTAATACATTCATGCCTGTATATGTAGAAACGTAACCTCCCGGTGAAAACAGACCTCCCACCAACCAAACACTTGAGCGTATACAAATACAGTAATGGGGGGCTGGAGCACCTACAAAGGTATAAACATGGAGAACAGACTCACGGCCAAGCTGCAAGTGTTTACACCGGTTGTAAACTCCTCGCGCCGTGTCTGTTAATTACAAGCAGACCTCCAGAAACTCAAGGGCCGGTTCATGTGAGTGTGTCGGTGGATATGGGGGGGGGTTGGTTCCCCTTCGTGCGTCTCTGTTTCGTTCTGCCCCTCCACATGTTTGAGATCAACTGCAGACGTGCCATAAGCGCCCGATCTGGGGTGCATGTGTGCTGCTGGCTCATGTGTTCCGCCCGGGGCCCCCGTCCCCGGATGGGTCGCATCCGAGGATGCTGGACGGACATGGCGCTGTGTAGGTTCACGCGCGTGGAAACGGGGTTTCCAGTTACCCTTTTTAGTGCCCTACTTTTCTGACGCATGGGCCATGCAGGGCCATGAGGGGGGAGAGGGGGACGGAAACTTGCCGGTCACAGATTCTATCGTCAGTTATGTGTTTCATCACAAATCATTTGGGCATCAAATGCATATCAGTAGGTGTTTCTTTAAGTATTTCTGAGCCTAATAATGAATATATATATATATATATATATATATATATATATATATATATATATATATATATATATATATATATATATATATATATATGCCTTAGGTATTTACCATGAATACATATGCAGACAAGTTAGAAAATAAAATAAGAAGTATTTCTGAACCTGTATACTACAATAATATAATTCTAATTAATTCATTAATTAATTATCATTTGTCTCTTTACACATGTATATATTATTCGTTTTTCTCGGGTTAAGTACTTCTTTTGTACATTGCTAATTTTTTATATTGCTCTTTTTAATTACTTAGCTATTTATTGGTTATTTTTTTAGGATATACTTTTTCATACCTTTTCATACTTTCATGTATATTTTGTAAAAATGGTCGAGTGTGTGTGTGTTTGCTGCTGCACACGTGAATTTCCCCTCTGGGGGATCAATAAAGTTTATT
Organism: Cololabis saira; assembly: GCF_033807715.1. Taxonomy (NCBI): domain Eukaryota; kingdom Metazoa; phylum Chordata; class Actinopteri; order Beloniformes; family Belonidae; genus Cololabis; species Cololabis saira. Next base: position 45,614,889 of record NC_084596.1, on the reverse strand, counting down.
CTATTGTATTCTATTGTATTCTATTCTAATAAAGTCCTGTAATGGCCCCCTTTTCCCCCCCTAGGAACCCGTTTTGGAGGAACCGCCCCTGCGCATGGAACCACTGGCACACGCACGCGCGCACGCGGGTTTCCGAGGGCCCACGGCGCCCCCACGCGGACGGCCGCGCGCACTGAGGCGCACTGAGGCGCGGGAGCGCGCACCGATGCGCTCTGGGGCGCGGGAGCGCGCCGGGGAGGAGGGACCAGGGCTTGGCGCTGGGGCTGGACCCGGACGGATCTTCTGCGGGACGGGAACGCGCATCCAGGGCTTTCTTCCCCGGTTTCTCCCTCCACGGCCCCTTTTTCTCTCTAATATTCTGTCTCGTGGAGATGAGGGCATAATCACCTGAGGAGTAGCTGTTTACCAAGTCTGAGATTGCAAAAGGGTTCGGGTAAGCTGCGCTTTTACGCACAACAATTCCACTCACCATTTCCACCCTTGTTGCTTTTTCTCCCTTTTTGTGTCAGTTTCCCTCTTTGATCCTGTCTGTTTCTGTTTCTTATTCACCCTTAAACTTGCGGTGGTTGTTTTTTCTCACCCAAACCAAACTACTGTCTCCACAAAGTTCGGATTGGCTCCTGCGCTCTGAGGGAAAAGGGGAGACTTTAGAACATGGACTTGTATGTTCTTGTGATGCACTGTCTGTCATCTCCGTGGATGTTGCATGAAATTCACCTGTGCAGTGATGGAAAGCCGTGGGTCCCCCACTGTGTCCTGCGGGGACCGTGGAGTGGGAGTGGGGAGTGGGAGTGGGGGGTTCTGCAGGAGCGACTCTCCGTGCGTGTTCGCAGCCTGTCCGCCGGAGGGAGCCACAGAAAATCCTGCTGCCAATCAAATGCACGGCGGGCTAATTATAGGAGACTGGGAAGTGATGGCTCTAATGATTTCCTTTAATTGGATTCAATTCAGTTTTATTTATATAGCGTCTAATACAACAGAAGTTGTCTCTAGACGCTTTCCAGAGATCCAGAACATGAACATAAACCCCCGAGCAATTATTACATAAACAATGGCAGGTAAAAACTCCCCTAGTGGGAGAAAAACCTTAAGCCAAACAGTAGCAAGAAAAACTCCCCTCTAGGAGGGAAGAAACCTTGAGCAGGACCAGGCTTGGATTGGATTTCAATTCTTGGATTTGATTTGACCAGAAACTAGTTTCCATGTGTTATATGCATTTACATTTTTTTTTCAATGTAGGGACTGTCAGCAAAAATGGTACTGCATTTAACTGTCAGGGAGGTTGTAGTAGGACCCAGATGCAGGAGAGCAGGAGGCAGGAGTTCTCAAAAACTGTGATTTATGAACTCAAACAAAACCGAAAACGCTGCTGAGCAGGATCCAGAAACCAGAATATAAACATGAATCAAGAACTACGAAAAAAACTGACAAGGAAAACATGGAGGGATGAAAGACAAGACTAGATATACACAAAGGTTAACGAGACAGAGGTGCAGACGATCAGGGCAGATGGGAAACAGGAAGGTCAAACCAGAACTGAAACACAAAGACATGGGCTTCAAAATAAAACAGGAAATCTCAAACCCTGACATTAATTTTCTCAAGGATATAGTTCTTCTTTTCTCAAGAATAGTTTCATTTTTCTGTTCAAAGTCAGTATCCTGTGGTGGACATCAGTCGTATTTCACTTGCCCAGGACTGTCTCAGAAAATTAGAATATTGTGATTTTCTGTAATGCAATTACAAAAACAAAAATGTCATACATTCTGGATTCATTACAAATAGACTGAAATATTGCAAGCCTTTTATTATTTTAATATTGCTGATCATGGTTTACAGCTTAAGAAAACTCAAATATCTTATTTAATTGCATTACAGAAAATAAAGAACTTCATCACAGTATTCTAATTTTCTGAGACGGTCCTGCAGAGGGACAGACGTACCAACGTTATGCTGCGTGTTGCTATGGCTCTGCAGTGTTGTGTCTCCGCTCAGCCAATAGCAGCGTTCCGAGTGTAACGGGCTCCAACAGGAACTCAGCCCAGCCCACCCGGAAGGCCTGAACCAACGCCCCTCCGTCCTGTAGCAGTTTTCTGGGGAGCCTGTTGGCTCTTATTACTTATATTTACACTTATGGTCATTTTCAAAGAACCAGGTCCATAATCGTCCACTTTGGACCGTTGGGTGAAACTTTAACTGGACACACAGAACAGCTGTAGCGTTGCCCTGTGGCTGCTCTGCTCTGATTGGATGAAACTGCGTCAGCTGGGAGGGGGGTGACATTTACCATCACTGACTTTAAAAATTAGGTTAATTGGTGATTCTAAATTGCCCGTAGGTGTGAGCGTGAGTGTGGTTGTGAGCATGGTTTGTAAAAATACCAATTCAACTCCACCTTTGTAACTATAAATCTATCACCACATTCAGTCTTTGGAGCCCCCAAATCACTGCTCTAAAAGATACTAAATGCTACTAAACTACAACAATTACATTGAATTAATAAAAACCAATTAAATGAGTTACACCTGTACTGCAAAACTAATGACTCAGATCCGCCATGTTTGTTACACACGTATCACACGTATCAACGGGAATTTATCCTTCTTTCTTTCTTTCCTTCCTTCCTTCCTTCCTTCCTTCCTTCCTTCCTTCCTTCCTTCCCGTACGTTGTGCGTGGATTTAATTCAGAACCATAAATCAGCTTGAAATGTATCATTTTTACCGCGAGATGACACATTTTTACCGTGGGGAATTTTTTGATGGTAAATCGTGAACGGTAAAATATCACCCACCTCTACACTTACTCTACACCTCTACACTTACTCTACACCTCTACACTTACTCTACACCTCTACACTTCCGCCGTCAACTTATCGCTTTGTCTATTGTGATCTTACCAAACCTTTCACTTAAATGTGCAGCATCCTCTTTCTCCCAAGACAACAGTAAGACATTTGCATGAAGAACATTTAACGTGAAATGCTGTGAAAACTATTAAAAACGAATATTGAGCATTTCATCCTCATGCAAGATGACAAATCTATTACACTTTCTTTCTTTATTATGGCTTGAAACTTTTGCTTGTATGCCTCTAGTTTTTCCTAACTCAGTTACTCAGTTGTGCAATAAAAGGTTAAGAGGAATGACTGAGCACCCCGTTGCTGTTTGTGGTGTGTGTCGTTGGTCCGTCAGCCTGGAGAAGGAGAAGATGCTGCGGTTGGAGTCCGTGCTGCTGTGCCTCCTGCTGGGAGCCGTGACCCGGGGTCAGAAGGCCGAGTGCAGCGGTGAGCGACACCGACAATGAGCCGCTACGCAGCGTCACCTCCAGGACGCGTGCCTCCTGCCCATCCTGTCCTCTCCTCCCAGCTGTGAACATGTGTCTCTGTGTGTCCCCGCAGCCAAGAACGACTGTGCCATAGACCTGTACTTCACCATAGACACGTCGGAGACCATCGCCCTGCAGGAGTCGCCCCCCGGAGCGCTGGTGGAGAGCATCAAGGTTCACTAACTTACTCTTTTATGGACCTTCTTTCACAGCAGCCAGAGAAAGTGGCCGTGATATACAATTGGTGGCATATTTCAAATCAAATCAAATCAAATCAATTCAATCTTTATTTGTTTAGCGCTTTTCATACAAATAAAAATGCAACGCAAAGCGCTTTACATAAAACTTACCATATTTTCTGGACTATAAGCTGCACCTGCATATAAGCCGCACCCGCTCTATTTAAAAAAAAAACATATGCAAGCCGCAGATATTTATTTTGTTAGATTAGATATTAACTACATGTACAGAAGGATTTAGAACTGTAAATGATGTACATGTTTGTACCTAAATAGATCTTTCCTAACAGTGTCTTTTAACACGGCAGCAACTTTGCTGATTAAAACGGGACAGAACCAAGAGAAAATAAATACTATTTATTTATCTGTTTGAAATCTGCTTCTACCTACTTCTATCTGCTAAAGAAAAGTAGCCTTTTCTTCTTTGCATTTATTTTGTCTTAGTGTTGATTCTAATTCCGGTTAGAGCTCCCCGAGTGGTGGAAGAAAAATCCACAGAATAGCTGCACCTTTGTATGATCCGCATGGTTGAAAACCTATGGAAAAAGTAGCGGCTTATAGTCCAGAAAATACGGTAATTAGGGATGCCCCGATACCATTTTTTTCACACCGAGTACGAGTATTTTAATTTGTGTACTCGCCGATACCGAGTACCGATCCAATACTTCTACCACAAAAGAAATTAAATTTTAAACATAACTCAGCCGGCGGGGCTTTCCTCCACGCTGTCTCGTCGTAGGTACATCAACTGAGCATGTGCGGTGCTTCACCTGAAGGCGTCCGTGTGAAACAACATAAACAATCAAATAGAATTTAGAAACAGGCTAAATGAAATGATGTTACACACTCTTGTACAGTAGGTGGCGGTATGCACCTTAAAGTTGGTTGCCCTCCGCCAATAAAATAGAGAAGAAGAAGAAGAAGAAGAACATAAACAATCCCATTGTTACAGTCCGGTTATATAGAGTGATACTCTTGAGTGAGAATGGCAGTTCCGTTTCAGGCAAGATAGTGACAATTAGTGCCAGCAGGACGTCAGCAGGGTGGACATATTTCAAGATAAGGGACGACGACAGAAGCAAGACTACACCTACTACACGGGTGCCGGCAAAGTCATGCTGGGAGCGCGCACCAAAATACACACTGAAAGAGTTTAAAAGTATGACATAAAATCCTAAGAGTAGGTCTAGAACGCAAGACCTGCTAAAACAAACGTAAGAACAACTTAAAACCATAAGAGCATAAGACCTGTGTTAAAACAACAAGAACAGCTAGTTAAAACAAGAGTATACAAGAAAGACTAAAAGGAATCAGCTAAAAGCCGAATTAAAAAGGTGAGTCTTGAGCTTTTAAAAGCATGGACAGGCCCTGACGTTCTCCGGCAGGCTGTTCCACACACGTGGGCCGTAGTAGTGAGATGATGCCTCATGGTTCTAACTTTGGGAATGATTAAAAGGCCGGTGCCGGAGGAGCTCAGGGTCCGCCAGGGTTTACAGGATAAAAGCAGATCAGACAGATAAGAAGGCCCGAGACCGTTAAGACAATTGAAAACTACCATAATAAGAGAACCTTAAAATGTATAAAAGGAAAGTTAATTTATCTAAATCAGATGGTTCATTTCTGAAGTGTAGACGTTACAGATGTCCACTGAAGTAACATGTGGATTTCTTTTTCTGAATACTCATTTCCTAGTAACTATTTAAAATGGGTCAATAAGCTGAGGAACTGGGCTCAGAGCCACTCACAACTGACCGCTGTCCCAGGTGGCCAACAATGTGTCTTAAAATTCTCAGTCGTGGGTGAATGACACCCTTGAACGGTTTGTGAGGGTGACAGTGTGGCGGCATTGATGCTTTAAAGCCCAGCATATGAAATAAAACGCAGAAATCCTCATTTTTTTAATACATTTTCTAGGGGTGTCAAATTAGTGCCTTAATTGCCATTAATTAATGACAGACATATATTGCGCATTATGTTTTTTAATCACTTAATCTATTTTTTAATGTCTAACTTTACTTTTTCTGTTTGCGAGTTGCCTTTATCAGGGCCGGTCCAAGCCTCCATGGGGCCCTCTATTACTGCCAATAATGCTGATTATTGATCTTTCTATTACTGCCAATAATACTGATTATTGATCATTCTATTACTGCTAATAATACTGATTATTGATCATTCTATTCCTGCCAATAATACTGATTATTGATCATTCTATTACTGCCAATAATACTGATTATTGATCATTCACACACTCACTATAAACTTATTTCATGTTCTTCCCTGTCATTACAAATACACTTGTAAAACTAGATGTAAGAACTTTTTGTTGTAGTTAGATTGTAATCCACAGTGATTAAGACCATGGAAACTACAACAGATTAACAAACTTGCAGAAAAATCTTTCTATTAATATTTATAAAGTCAGCAACGTCCCCTACTGGCCACACAGAGAAGCAACAGGTCAAAGGTCACAGAGCTGCACAGTTGCAGCAGAGTTGTTTCATCATCCTACTGTCAGCCTGGCAGGTTTTTACCATCTATGGTTTTTAATCTGAAATGGAGCAAATTCAGCTACAAGAGCAGCCTGGGGTTGATTTACACTTAATATTTAAAGTGTCAATAATAATAATAATAATGACTTGGATTTATATAGCGCCCTTCAAGACACCCAGAGCTTTACAGAAATCATTATTCATTCATTCACATCCTCACCAGTGGTGGTAAACTACATCTGTAGCCACAGCTGCCCTGGGGCAGACTGACAAAAGCGTGGCTGCCATATCGCGCCAAACGGCCCCTCCGACCACCACCAACATTCATACACATTCATACACAATCACACGGGGCAAGGTGGGTAAGGTGTCTTGCCCAAGGACACTACGACAGCAAACTGGGACAGAGCGGGATTTGAACCGCCGACCTTCCAATCATTGGACGACCCGCTCTACCACCTGAGCTACTGCCGCCGCTCAATATGCCAACAGTAGTCTACTCTAGTCTCTTAACATAATATTGTTTATGTAATAATATTAATTATTGTGTCTTTGTACAATAACATAACTTTGATAATGTAATAAAGGTAATAATTGTATTTTTTTCCCTCTTGGGCGCCCCCTAGTGGTCACGAGAGTCAAATGTTCTTGCCAAGTGGATGTAAATGGTTAGGACCTGCAGTACACAGGTGGACAGGTACACAGGTGGACAGGTACACAGGTACACAGGTGGACAGGTGGACAGGTACACAGGTGGACAGGTGCACAGGTGGACAGGTACACAGGTACACAGGTGGACAGGTACACAGGTGGACAGGTACACAGGTGGACAGGTGGACAGGTACACAGGTGGACAGGTGGACAGGTACACAGGTGAACAGGTACACAGGTGGACAGGTACACAGGTGGACAGGTACACAGGTGGACAGGTGGACAGGTACACAGGTGGGCAGGTACACAGGTGGACAGGTACACAGGTGGACAGGTACACAGGTGGACAGGTGGACAGGTACACAGGTGGACAGGTACACAGGTACACAGGTGGGCAGGTACACAGGTGGACAGGTACACAGGTGGACAGGTACACAGGTGGACAGGTACACAGGTGGACAGGTGGACAGGTACACAGGTGGGCAGGTACACAGGTGGACAGGTACACAGGTGGACAGGTACACAGGTGGACAGGTGGACAGGTACACAGGTGGACAGGTACACAGGTGGACAGGTACACAGGTGGACAGGTGGACAGGTGGACAGGTACACAGGTGGACAGGTGGACAGGTACACAGGTGGACAGGTACACAGGTGGACAGGTGGACAGGTACACAGGTGGACAGGTACACAGGTGGACAGGTACACAGGTGGACAGGTGGACAGGTACACAGGTGGACAGGTGGACAGGTACACAGGTGGACAGGTGGACAGGTACACAGGTGGACAGGTACACAGGTGGACAGGTACACAGGTGGACAGGTACACAGGTGGACAGGTGGACAGGTACACAGGTGGACAGGTGGACAGGTACACAGGTGGACAGGTACACAGGTGGACAGGTGGACAGGTACACAGGTGGACAGGTGGACAGGTACACAGGTGGACAGGTACACAGGTGGACAGGTACACAGGTGGACAGGTACACAGGTACACAGGTGGACAGGTACACAGGTGGACAGGTACACAAGTACACAGGTGGACAGGTACACAGGTGGACAGGTACACAGGTGGACAGGTACACAGGTGGACAGGTGGAGCGGTATGGTGGAGTTAGCAAGATCTTTCATTTGTCACGGATTTGAACAGCATGTACCAGGTTTTATTGTTTACTTGCTCATCTCTGGCCCAAACACTGCTGCATGGTCCAGCTCTGCTCTGACCGTCTTCAGGTGAAGACACTGGACATCCGTCCTCCTCAGGACCCAACCAGCACATCCAACCGCTAATTACGTATCTTGTGTGGTGGTTGCAGACATTCACAGAGCAGTTTGTAAGCCGATTGGAGGATGAAGAACTCAGGGGCGTCGTCAAGATCAACTGGAGGATTGGGGGTCTGCACTTCTCCCAGACGCAAAAGATCTTCAGTCCCTTTGCATCCAAGAGCGATTTCATCAGTGTGAGTCTCACACACACACACACACACACACACACACACACACACACACACACAGACACTATTATTATTATCAGGAATCATGAGTGAGATCTGTCTGGTTTTTTTTGTGCAGGGTCTCAGGGCAATCAAATATTTGGGCAAGGGCACCTACACCGACTGTGCCCTCAGAGCCATGTCCGAGGAGATCCTTCGCTCCTCCAACCCCGCGGCGCTCCGCTTCGCCGTGGTCATCACCGATGGCCACGTGACCGGAAGCCCGTGCGGGGGAATGAAGGTGTCGGCCGACGAGGTCCGCGAGAAGGGCATCCGCATGTTCGTGGTGGCAGCCTCTGCAAACATCGATGAGACGGGACTGAAGGAGATCGCCAGCTTCCCAGCCTCAGTCTTCAGGGACGAGTTCATGGCCGTGGATCTGACCCAGGGCAGACCCAGAATACACACAGAGACCATCGACCGCATCATCAAGTCCATGGTAATGACTGACTTACACGGATCTCAAACATGCTGCTGCCCCCCCCGCCTGCTCTCACTATATTCCTTTTGTCTCTGCAGAAACATATAGCCTTTGCAGAGGTGAGTCAGAGTTGGGTTTCATATATTATCACCAACAAATGATCGGCCAGCTACTCTTCTGTGTAACTACTGACTTTCTTTCTTCATATTCTGCATGACGCAGTGTTACAAAGTCTCCTGTCTGGAGACGGAAGGTCAGGCAGGTCCTAAAGGCCAAAGAGGACAGAAGGTGAGTCACATTGGTGGTCCGGCCCAACGAGGGAAGGCTTTTCACGCTCGCTGACGTCTTCTCCTTTCAACTTGTTGCCTGCAGGGAGCTAAAGGAGACATGGGTAATCCAGGACCAAAAGGACAACAGGGTCGCCCGGGAGACCCAGGCATCGAAGGTCCTATTGGTCAGCCGGGCATTAAAGTAAGAGGCGCTCCTGTCCAACCCGACGAACATTAACACCGTTTAAGGCGACGTTTGGTGATTTTCTTCTTCTCCTGTCTTGTAGGGATTACCAGGTCAGCACGGCGAAAAGGTGAGGCCTCTGCAGTATCTTCTTGTACTGATGGAGATGTTCGCCATTTATACATGAATGATTTAAAAGTGGTTGAAACTCGATCGATAAGCATTAACTGATCATCCGTCTGCCTGCAGGGAGAGCTGGGAACTCAGGGGAAGAAGGTTGGTGTTTTTTCATTCTTTTTGGGGATTTTATTATTTTTTTAATCCGTTAATTATTACATATGGTTTTCCTGACCTTTTTTATGTTGTTGTTAGGGTGTGGCTGGCGTCGCAGGGCGCAACGGGACAGACGGACAGAAGGTACAATAAAGGGAAGCGCTTTCTTCCTGCACGATGGGGAACCTCTCTTCTAAAAATGGCGCGAGGCATTCTGTCAGAGTACAAGATGTAATCATGTTCATTGTTTTCTTGGTCTCAGGGTAAAATTGGACGGATTGGTGCTCCGGGCTGCAAAGGAGACTCCGGCGACAGGGTAGGATGGTCATCAATCATTCAGACCTACTGGAACACCGTGCCTTGATATTGGGGTGCCTTGGGGTATTTATGGGCTGTATTAAATGGCTTGCAGGGTCCTGACGGTCACCCTGGAGACGTTGGAGAGCCTGGCCTTGGGGGAGCTGATGGAGACAAGGTCTACTCTCTTCACCACCTGCTGTTACAGTAAGAACTAAGCCAACATCTATTCTCGATCCATTTTAATCGCTTAATTATCTGCAGGGGGACCCTGGACGCCCTGGAAGATCTGGCCCCGTTGGCCCAGTTGGAGAGCCTGGACCGAAGGTAAACCGGTATTCAAGAGACCAGGACAGCTGGACTGGAGGCTTGTGGTCTTTGTCAAATTTTACTGGAGAAAAAAAAAGAAACCCGTGTGTTTGATCTGCAGGGAGAAGATGGAAGTTCTGGATCCCCTGGGCGTCCTGGACTAAACGGAAACCCCGTGAGACACATAGCATAGAACAATACATTGACAAACATGGTCACTCGTTTGCATCTAGCTCATCTGTGTGTGTGTTGCTGTTTCATAGGGTATCCCTGGACGTCCAGGAAACAGAGGCGAACAAGTAAGAACACCCGAGTCACTCGCAGCCAACTTCCTTTCACATCTTTATAGTTCAGTCTTTATGTTTTCTGGGGGACTCAACGGTTGCTGTTTTCTAGGGGAGGAGAGGAGACTTTGGGCCGAAGGGAGCGCAAGGGGCCGACGGCGGCAAGGGAGACAAAGTGAGTACATAATGGCACGAGTCTGAAACGTACATGAATCTGTACATGCTCAACTTGTTTTCCTCCAGTCTTGATGCCGTTATTGGGACAGTAACAGGGTGTTTGTGTGTAACAGGGCGAGATGGGCCCAGAGGGCTTGAGAGGACTTTCAGGTGAATCAGGAAACAAAGGGACAAAGGTGTGAAGAAAAGTTTGATCATGTTATCCTTACAGTATGTGGTCATAAGACGAACCTTTTTCAACATTCTTTGGTGTCAACAGGGAGACAATGGCTTGCCAGGACCCCGGGGATCACCAGGTACAACAGGAGACGGCGGGAAAAATGTAGGTTAAAAATGACACGTGAGAGTCGTCACAAGGTTCTCCAAAGATACACGTTGCTTCAACACTGTTTTAACTTCAGGGCACCAGAGGGGACCCTGGTGATCCTGGACCAAGAGGAGAGTCTGGAACACGTGGACCAAAGGTTAGTGTGTGTGCCTGGTCCATGTAAGTGGTCACTGCGTCCCCGGTTTTGGGGTCTCCAGCTGCAGTTCTCCATCGTGACTCTTTGCTTTGTCTCCTCAGGGAGATGTTGGAAGACCTGGCTTTAGCTATCCTGGACGAAGAGGTGAATCGGTAAGAAATACCACACTATCTTCCTTCAGATTATTGAGATGCGCTTAGCTGACTCCAGCTGGTCTTTAGGGTGATAAGGGCGGAAAGGGCAACCGTGGGTCTCGCGGCAGCAGAGGAGACTGCGGTCAAAAGGGCGACCCAGGAAATAAAGGAACTCCAGGAGAGCCGGTAAGTTATTCCTTGTTTGTAGATGTCGCTATCCTCTCACTTCTTGTTAAAAGTGAGTAATGTATTTTGCTCATAACAGGGTGAACCAGGCCCGGAGGGGGAGCCTGGACCAAGAGGAACCAGAGGAGATCCTGGACGAGAGGTAAATGTGCAAAATTACACCAAATGGTATTATCTGATGGCAGTCCCAGAAACAGCAACGC